>NC_082355.1:7871212-8174242 GCF_027477595.1 Haemorhous mexicanus | reverse complement strand
TTTTCCCCCTTAGCTATTCCTAGACTCCAACTTTTTCTCATACCACAGAACCCCTGTGGGGTGGGTTTGTGGAGCTTTTGCATGACTGATGTTAAACTTTGTTTGAACACAGCAGGAAGACCTGACCTCTGAAGCTCAGTAGGTACCTGCCTGAAATTAGCTGAAAGACATCCATGCTATTCAAGAAATCTTAAAATGAGGTGGTGTGAAGTAAGACTTTCCAGACAGGAAATAGCAATCTAGAATTCCTGGTTTTAATCCAGAAAATCAAAATGCTTGTTACAGTTTGAAACATACTGGAAAATTGAAACAGACTGAGATTAATGGGAAAAACCTTTTGATTATTTAAGTATTTTTTAATTAACAGTTAAGACCCTGAAAGATGTCATGCCATGAGAACAGCAGGGTTTGGTGCTCACAGCGTTGTTATGAAAATGCTCTAGAATGGGAAAGAACAAACCAGAGATACAAATTGCCATATTCCCCCCAAATCTGTGAGCTATTGAAAGAATTCATTTTTTGGTAGAGATGACTTTGGTAAAAGTGAGTTGGAGAAGTTCTAAAAAACTACAAAGAATAGAATCAGGGTTTGGAAAGTGGAATCTGTTATTGAATATGAATTTATGCAGTCACACTCCTATTACAATTGCTCATATATCCTATCTCTTTTTCAGTGAGAAAAGTAACTTGGCTGACCCAAAAAATTAGGATGCTAACCTTCCAGCCAGGGAGTATATTCATCTCCATCTCAGCTCTATGCCAACTGAATAAGGTCCAGAAATTAGCCAACAGTTCATGGCATGACACAGTTTTAAAAATTAATATGTTATTATAAGTAACTCATTTATAGTTATATCAGATTTTTAAACAGTTGACTTTTCATTCTAGTCATGAGCTAATTGAGAATCAAAATTGAGACCAGGCATCAAGGATATTGCAAAGGTGTCCTTTAGAGCTATGCAGTATAATGGAGTGAAACCGAAACTCCAGGTAGTGAACATGAATTATTTTTGTGACAATTATTTCCAATTAGGAAAAAACCTCTGAGTCATGGATCAGGACTTCAACTCACACATGTACATCCATGGAGGAAAAGTCCCAGTGCATACTTAGCTGCTGCTAGTTTGGTCACATTATGAGCTATTTACTGAGAATCCCTTACTGAGGTGTTGATCTCTCCACAGAACAGGAAAATGTGAGGGGAGTGTGTTTTTCCTCCATCACAGCATATTATCTTACTTTCATGGCATTAACCAGCACATCCAACACTAACATATGAGATTTCCAATTATTCTTATTTACTTTTCTATGCCTCTTTGAAGTGTAATGAAGAACAGTACTTATTAGGAACCAATAATCCAGGGGAGAGATTTGCAGGTGTTGATTGATAAGAGTTCAACATGAGCCAGCAAAGTGCATTTGAAAAATCTGACCTTGTCCTGGGCTGCATGAGCAGTGTGACCAGCAGGATGATGGAGGTGGTTCTCCCTCCCTACTGCACTCTTGTGAGACCCCACCTGCAGTGCTGCCTCCAGCTGTGGGCTCCCATGTGAGAAGGATGTGGATGTGCTGGAGTGAGTCCAGAGGAGCCATCAGGGTGCTAAGAGGGCTGGGGGAGCTGGGAGTGCTCAGCCTGACAAGGGAAGGCTCCAGGGAGACCTCAGAGCCCTTCCAGTGCCTAAAGAGGCTCCAAGAGAGCTGGAGAGGGAGTTTGGACAAGGGCCTGGAATGACAGGACAGTAGGGAGTGGCTTTGTAGTGACAGAGGGCAGAGTCAGGTGGGATTTGGGAAGAAATTCTTTACTTTGGGGGTGGTGAATCATTGGAAGAAATCACCCAGAGAAGCTGTGGCTGCCCCATCCCTGGAAGTATCCTGGAAAGGACTTCTATCCCTGGAAGTGACTTCCATCCCTGGAAGTGTCCAAGGCCAGGTTGGATGGATCTGGGAACAGCCTTATCTAGTGGGAGGTGTCCCTGCCCATTGGAACTGGGTGATTTTTAAGGTCCCTTCCAACCCAAACCAGTCTGTGATTCCATGACCCTTCAGAGATGTTACAGGTGTTTGAACCAGCTCTTGGCCAGTCTGCTGTTAAAGAATTCCTTCATGTGGGAAACTGAGAAATTGTACATGTACATCTCTACTAAATCTTGCTTTCTGAAGAAGGAGTCTGCAACAGGCAGAAACAAGGACTGCTGCACGGGTACATAGGAGAAACAACTAAGCAAAAGCAAAAATTTAGAGTGATCAACCTTCAGCAAAGATTCCTGCTGGCCAAGGAATCATGTAAAGGCCAGAGCAAAAGGTGAACTTAGAGAAGTTAAATGTTATTTTCCACCAACAGCTTGTTGCCATGCTACACAAGTTATTACAAACTTTAAGTTTAAAGATCTATTATGGCACTTCACCTATCACTTAATGCTGAGTAATTTAGAAATGACAAGACCATTGATTAAAAGTAAATACAATTCTGCTATCCATTAACCTTTTTTGCAAACAGACGCTCCAAGCATTTGGCTGAAAAAATACATTGTGATCTCTCCTCCAGAGCCATGGGTCCCACTGAGCATACATACCTTTGACATCAGGATTAAACACACCAGGAGCAGCTACACCCACAAGTCTCTGATGCTGGATGTGATCTAATTCACAACAGGTTACAGCACAATTTAATCCACATGAGGCAGCAGGTTGCTACAGCTGTAAAAACCAATGGATCATATGTTAAGGACCCCACTTATTCCACAAATGAAGGACTGCATGCAGAATTATATTAGAAACAGAGGCATGTGTAAATAAGCAAAATGACCTTTGAAATTTAGAAACAGGATCAGAATATATTATCATTTTATTGGCTTATTTGCTTCATAAGTAGATATGCATTTTTATGGCCTGTTCTGATGCTTATCTATCACATTGCATGTTCAGGTCCTGATTAACTTCCTGGGATTACACTACGACCAGAAGCAGCATTTCTAAAGTACTTTGGCAAAGCTTTGTTTTTATAGTAATTCTGACATAATCAAACCCAGCAAACTCTAGAAATGCTTTAGAAAAATATATTCCCATTGCTTGATTGCAGCATTTTTGTTTAAAATATCAGAATTCCTTAACCACATCTAGAATAAAAAGCACTGGGTTCAACTAAAGAGAAGGAAGTTTTATGGGGAGGTGTTAAGGCAGTCTTCCTAGCAGTCAATTAGGCACTTGAATCCAAGATCTTCACAGATGGTTAGAAAACAATCTGGACAAACACATCACGAATAGACTCAAATACATGAAAAGCAGGATGCTCATCTGGTCACAAGGTCCCAAAGGCTCTTTCCACCCTGCACCTATTTTATTCAAATACTGTATAATGACAACCAACTATATTTTTAGATAATTAGTTCTGAATTGCACTTCAGAACAGCATTAGTATTGCTCATCCCAAAAATTCTACTGCTTTTTGAAAGACCATTCTCTTAAAAAACCAGACTGAGATACTGGAAGTTAAGTGGACCCAGGTAAAAATGCGAGGCTTTATACAGCAACTTACCAGATTGCAAGTCCTAAGAAAAGCAGTTCCTTTCCCACTCCATAAATGTTCATTCTAAATATTTAGTGAGTAAGCTGAATGCTTATTTTTATATGCATGTGTCTACAAAATGTATGAACTCTTACAGAAAAAACACTAAGAAAAATAAAGTCCCTTTTCACTACTGCTAGTGCAGTGTGCCATGCCTCGCTTTTCAGAAATACTGGTTTTATCTGAGGAGTATAAGCTAAAATATCGATTTATAATGAAAATCTGATTATCTTAATTGCAACAAAGCAAATTATACACTTAATAGGATGTGCATGCTCTTTCCAAGTAGCTTATTGTATTGCTGTGTCAGTTAAAGCAATATGCCATCTGCAGATGTTTATGTATGAAATCCTGCAGAGGGAAAACATTTGAACTACAGAACAGATTAAATAATTGAAAATGAAATTGCATGATAAGGTGTTTGATGGGGTGGAGGGAAGCAGCACAGTGGAAGAAAATCCATCCCCATGACTACTGGTCCTTCCTCCTCACTGCTGTTCGTCTCCTCTTGGATTCCAGAGCTTGTGTTATTCCTCAGCAGCCTTCCTACAGCCTGGCAGCCTCAGTGCTGCTGCAAAGTGGGGATCTATGGCTTGATAAAGACAGAAGAAAGGAGAGTTTAAGTGTGGCTTTAGGAGACATGGCTTTGCTCTGGATTCTTTTACATGTAGAAAGAAGATGTGTTTGCTGGCTCTGACGGAAAAGAAAAATTGTTAAAGCAGTGTGGATATGACTTGAATTTTTCATCAGGTAAGAAGTCAGAAAATCAATAGAACTATGACAAAAGTTACTGAAATATCTTTTAAAGCATTATTTTATTCTTTACAATCTATATTTAAAATTGAATGTAAATTTTCCCCCACATTTTATCTGTGCAATACTTAGGAACTTAACAAACAAGGTTTGTAATTTAAACGTTGTTGGTCACCTTGAAAGGATGGGACTGTTCATCTTTAGCATAGGTAAGAAAATACTTAGGAAAGAAAGATTTCTAAAACTCATTTTATTTTAAACCTTTCTTTTGCTTATGAACGTTTCCGTAATGTTTCTGCAGATAGAGGAATGAAACAAGACTGGGAGTTTATGATATCTTACACTGTTAAACTCTTACTATGGTAGAGAATCTTTTCCAAAACGCATGCATTCGGGCTTGAAGTAATTAGTTCTTTTTGTTAAACACTTCAATTCTGGTATCAGCTGTAGCTGTGATCCAAGGATGCTGATTCCAATATCATTTATTCAGTAGATTAAAAAATGCCAGTATGTATTACAATATAGTTCAGCATGCTGTAGTAAATACTAGAGTAACTTATTTTTTAATGCTATAAATACTCCAGATGTTTACCAAGACAGGTGAATTTGTTTTATTGCCAAGGAAATGTGTATATTGCCTCCCAGAATGGTTTGTACTGAAGACTGCACTCTTTAACTCCCAGCACAAACCAAAGAGTGAAAAGAAATTGCGCATTTTCCTGAGAAAAGGACAGTGTAGCTAGAGAGTGTGCCTAAAACTGATGTAGCAAGTGAACTGGTTAGGTCAGTACAGGGACTTTTCCCAAACAGAAAATGCCAGAGAAGCCTTACCATTCTGAATCCTTGGGAGAGGACATTCAGAATTTGCTATCAAACTGTGTTGTGCATCCATGGAGAAATAAACAAGCTTAGCAAATAGTGCATAAAATATTACAAACTTGGCTCAGCTTCATGGCCTTTTGAGTCCCCCACAGCTTCTCCTGCTCACATGAAAAGCAGGGAAGAGCAGAGCTTGTCTCTGAAGGCATCAGGTCTGTGTCAGCCAGGTGGACACCACAGGCACTGCAGAGAAAGATCACCCCTGGGGCAAAGCAGGCTTTAGATCCTCACTCTTCTGAAGTGGCAGTAAATATCACTGGGGCAACAGCTGCCAATCTACCATTCAGTGCCTCTGTCCTTCCAGCACAAGCATCCTTGGGCGTGAGAAACCCAGCCAGGCAGTCAGTGCTGCTCCAGGGAAAGGTGGGTGACAGTGCACTCCTGAAGGGGCTGCTGCCCAGCCACACCATCAGGTTCTGCATGTGACTGTCTCTCACAGTCCCTGGCCTCTCTCCTGGCCTCGGGAGCAGAAGAGTTTGTGGAGCCTGGTGGGCACACAGTGGAGCAGCCAGCTCTTGCTCTTGCCCTGCTGAACTAGGGACACCTGCAAGGGACTGCAAAATCTATCAGAGCCTCCAGACTTCCGTAGTTTTTGCAGCAGGATTGTAGAGTTTTCCGTGTCATTCCCCAATGATATAAGGTCTCCTCAAGCCAGGTCTTATAAGCTGTTGGAGATTTATGCCACACCCAAGATAGCTCAGCCACCTTAGAAGACATGAAATCAGCAGGATGGCTTCTGTGGTAGTGTTGGAAACAGAAAAGTTTTAGTAAAAGGCAAAATAACAAAACTCTGCAGAAAAAACCTGAGCCAGGTGCAAGAGGTTCTTGCTCCTGGTAAAGCACCTCACAAAAGTGATGAGTTTCTTTGTTTTCTTCTTTTTCTAGTAAATTGCTTAGGTGAGACTTTTTAGCTCCTGTCCAATTGGCTAGCCTTAAGTTCAAAGTGAAGTCCCCTAAGTCCTATGAGGTGTCTTTTTAGCTAATTGAGGAGAGAAACTTCTGAGCTTTTTTCCTTTTTAAGGAGACAAAAGTTTGTCACTCTGCCAACAGAGAGCACATTCCTATACCCCAATACAGCTTTAACCAAGCCAGGTACATTCTTTAGGGAGACTGCAGAGCTTAATGCTAGCCCTGACCACAATTCAAGTCCTTTTTGGGACATCAGGGCCACACAGAGTCACATATATCTACAGCCACTTCCCACTCCAACACGAGTAAGCTGATTGAAAAGGGTATTTTAATCAGAATGAGAGTGGTAATAGATGCTCCAAAGGTGAGCATGGTGTTTTTTGGAGATTTTTTTAGGATCCTAATTTGAAGCACCCAAACTTATGTCAAACAGAAGTATCAGGATAAAGCAGTCCAGGATATAACTCTAGCTGGAATATTCTTTGAATGTCTGTGGGAAAACAACTACAGAATCATAATTCCAGTTTAACCCTGGATTTAGTGTTTAATTTTGCACAGGCAACCAAACTTTTAAGAATCCTTAATAACTAAATAATGGCAATAATTTCTGTGAAAGGGCTGACAAATCTTCTACACATGAGCAGATTTTTTTCTAGTAATAATAAAACATCGACCTATCCCTTCTTCTTTTGTGTATCCTCTAACTTCTCACTGCTTCTTCATTCTCCTTTCTCCACAGGCTCTTAACACCATTACTAGGGGTGAAGAATGATGTCCTTCCAGCTAGTTTTCCAGTAATTTCACAGGGGAATTAAGGTGAGTTAAACTTGAGTTTTGAAAGATATATGTGTAGAACATATATCCATTACCCATTTTTAAATTTTAAAATAGCTCTTTTCATACTTAGCTTTTCCTTTCCCAGGATGGAACTAGCCTCTTTCTGGCCAGAAAGCTGGTGATCCTTTAAATTAAGTTTTGCACTCAGTGATAAATTCAAACCTATCAAGATGTTATGTTCAACTTAACTCTTCCCATTAATATAAGATTTAAAACCACAGAACTGTGCTAAATCAGATTATTTTGCTTGACTCCTGTTTGAGTTAGAGCTGAAAGAGGAGTAATTTTCTGTATAACTACAATAGCTTTATTTTGTTTACATTTTTCTCAGGTTAGATTTAGGAAAAAGGACATACTACCCTCAATGCATCAGTAGAACAGGAAACTCCCTTTTAGATATCATTCATAGATGTTTTGAATGTCATTTGAGCTCAAGCACACATACCTTTGATTAATTCAGGAGGATTGAGTGTATTAACTCACATTGCTTTGTAGTTCTAAAGAAAATATAAGTGTGATGTTTAAGCTAGTAGAGTGATGGCAGGACCCAATTCTTCTTTTCTGGTAATACAAAAGCAACAGATTATCCTTATTGGAATCCATTAAACCTTCTTAAATCTTCAGCAGAGACAGATCTTAGAATACTTTCTTCTGAAAAGCAAACTTCGTCCACAACTGGTAAAAGAGGATTTGTGTGAAAGTGTCTGTACAAGTTCAGTCAGAGCTGCTATCACAGCTGCTTCTTGTGCATCAGTTATAGATCTGTAGCACTGTCAGTAGAGGACCTCAGAGAGGTGACATCCACAGGGATACATAAACCCACTAATAACCATCTGCTTTTCCACTACTCTAATTAATCATGGTAGATTTCCTCAAGACTTTAAGGACACTGACTACAATGATAGACCCACAGTACTCACTGCTTTGAAAATCTCCATGCAAAGTATATTCTAAATAATGCAAGGTTTTGTCCATAGGTTGGAAGATGCTTCAGGATGGATAAAGCTGTTCAGCAGCCCAGCGAGATCCTGAATCAAACCATCTCTAACATTAGCCTCTCTCAGTTCTTGAACTTTGACACATGCCACCTTTCATCCCTTGCAGAATTCTTGCTGATTACCGCTTACACACTGGTTACACTAGTGGGGCTTGTTGGAAATCTTTGCTTAATTATTATAATAAAGAGACGGAAAGAAGCTCAAAATGTCACCAACATTTTGATTGCCAACCTCTCTTTATCAGATGTCTTGATCTGTATCATGTGCATTCCTGTCACAGTGGCATATACCTTAATGGACCACTGGATTTTTGGGGAAGCAATGTGTAAAATAGGCTCTTTCATACAAAGCCTGTCTGTCTCAGTCTCCATTTTCTCACTAGTGCTCATTGCTGTTGAGAGATATCAGTTAATTGTGAACCCGCGTGGCTGGAAGCCCAACATTTCACATGCTTATTGGGGAATTCTTTTCATCTGGGGGCTTTCCCTCATCATATCCTCTCCTTTTTTAGTATTCCACCAAATAACAGATGAACCCTTCAAGCATTTGTCTTTCCACAGTGATTTCTACAAGAACAAGGTGGCTTGCATCGAGGCGTGGCCGTCTCTCACAGAGAGGCTGATTTTCACCACTAGCCTGCTGGTTTTCCAGTACTGCTTTCCACTGGGCTTTATTTTTATCTGCTATCTCAGAATATTTGTGTGTCTTCGAAGGAGACGAGGCAAAATAGACAGGATGAGAGAGAATGAGAACAGGCTGAGTGAAAACAAAAGGATCAATATGATGCTAGTGTCAATCGTGGTGACCTTTGCAGCTTGCTGGCTGCCTCTCAATATATTCAATGTGGTTTTTGACTGGAACTACGAGGCACTAATGAGCTGTAATCACAACCTGGCATTTACAATCTGCCACCTTGTGGCCATGATCTCAACGTGTATCAATCCCATCTTTTATGGATTTCTGAACAGGAACTTTCAGAAGGATTTGGTAGTGTTAGCTCGCCACTGCAGGTGCTCAGCATCACAAGAGGAATATGAAAATATTGCCCTTTCAAACCTGCAAACAGATGCATCTAAGGGGTCTCTGAAGTTAAATAATCCCCATGTGGATATATAAAATAATCTATCTGCAGTTTTCAAAATTCTGTATTTTGATGCAGATGGCCTTTTTCTGCAGGTCTTGGTCACGTTACCACCAAGTTTAGAGGAAGTCTTTGCCATTTAGTTCAGCAAAAGTAAGATTATGCTCCCATAGGCATAGTCTCAACAGGTACTTTATGATAGTATTAATGCTGATAAAACCACTTCCAACAGCCCTAAAGATCAATCATAATAAATTACAAACAGTATTAACATCTTACTTTTTTTAATTCAAGTTTCCAAGTCACTGACATGCTACCTTAACTCCAATAAAAATGTTTCCATTTCAGCCACTATTGGGGTTGTCCTTCCTAAACACCTGGCTTCCCCCAGGTGAACCCTAAACACTGTGCTATCCCGAACTTCAGCAGGCTTTCACACATTGTTTTCTGGGATTTTTATTTTCCAGCCCTACACCAATGCCCTCCCTGGAGAATCTGCAGTTCAGAGGCAGTTCACACAGTAAGGAAGGCCCTGGAAGTTGTCCTAAGACTCCACCACCTTCCTTTCAGCCCCCTCATGCAGTTTGCTTTGGCTTAGCACCAGTTCAGCCCAGAAATTGTATTTTAACAAGGGAAGAGGCTACAGCTGGACATTTTTTTTATGAACACTAAAACAGGACCCATTTGATGCACTGCAAGTTTCACTCAGAATGATGTTCAAGATGAAATATATATCTAGCATTTCTCCTAAAAGCATTGCATTCTCCTAAGCACCAGTAAAGATCATTGTTTTCTCTCTTATTATCCTCACTGCTTCTTACAGCAGACCTTTTAGAATCTCCATTACCAAAACAACGCACCACAAATTCAGAGTCAATTTTGTTTTAGCTCAGATTTCTCTTTCAGTAGAAAATTAGGTTTGCATTTTAATTTCAGCAATATTTTCTCCCACACTTCTGCACTAGCAAGAGGGCACACTTGAGCAGATGTGGTCATTTCTGTACACAGAAACACAATTTCTGTGTTTGAAAGAAGTTTCTTTTGTAACACAGTGCAAAGAAGCCTAGAAGGATAATACTGAACACAACTTTTTAAAAACTAAAACATTTTAAAAATCACTTTCCAGTGTGGCCATAAAAACGTAGCCAAACTTCTTCTTCATCCATTATATGGTGGCAACATAAAATAATCAGTTAATATTGAGCTGTTTAAACACAGTACTTAGAACAATTTAGTCCAAAAACTCACCATGCTTCCTCTTGTTCAAATTAAATATAATTAATTACTTGTTCTGCTAAAGCTCCTTCTTTATTTTATTCTGAGTTTCAAAACCCCTTGTTCTAACATTTGTACATAAAGTTCCTTGTGAAGTATTCTCTAACTTTAGCAATTTATTAATGCCCCACTTAGGCAAAAAAGAATTCACATTCAAATTTCAGTGAGCTCTTTGATAACTCAGCTGTGATGAAACTCACCTTAAGGCGGTGAAGTTCTCTTGCAGAGGGAACACTGTTTTCCACAGGCATCCAGTTCCTAAAGGGTTTGGGCACAGCTCTCTTGCTCCAGCATTAGTTCAGACTGTCTGCACCACCCTGCTCATCAGAGGAGCTCTGCCACCAGAGCCTCAGCAGCTCCTGCAGGTACTCAGGTTTGTTAAGTGCCCCCTGATAAAAGATGAGGGAGAACTTAACAAAGAGAGATAAAAGACCTCAGTGAAATCTCTTTGTGTCTGAGCCCTTAGAAGTCATAAGGGCAGCCCCATCACAAGAGCAAGACTGGCAGAACTAGTGACGTGGTAATCAAGTATCTGAGTGATACGTATGGATTTGCTTTAACATAATTTAGTTTTTTTCTAATCAAATCAAATATCATGCATTTGGAATTGACTACACAAACCTTAACACCTGCCTTGTGATCATAGAAAAGAAACCAGGAGACAGCTAAATACCTAAAAAAGACCAATGATCAGACTGCTGAGAGTATCTCAGCACTGACTATTTCTGTGAACTTCCCCCCAGGTCACTGGGCTGCCTTTATTGCTGATGCACATCATCTGTGTGACCAGCACAACAGGCATTTCATCGAGCTAAGAGCAATAATTGCAGTCAATGGCCCTGGGGCTGTGCATGGTGTCACAGCCCCAGTGTGAAGGGGAGGGGATGGAGCTGCTGCTCTCACCACTGAGACTCCTGGGTAGCAAAGTGATTCACCGTCTTCATTGCACCTGGCTAAACTGAGAGCAAACTGATCCAGGAACTTCACTTTTCTTGGGGATCCCAGTGCCTGCATTGAAAACCATCTACTCCTGTCAGAAGGTAATTTCCTGAACAGTGTTTTAACAAATGCTAGTGTCACACCTGCCAGAGGCTGGGCTATCAACTGTATTTCCCTAGGTTTGGAACACAAATCTCTATCACCATCTTCCTCAAATTTAAGTACACTGTTTATGCTTCAAGGCCCATGCTTAAAGCATTTTACAAGCACATAACATTCACAATTTACTCTAATTTATTAACACTAGCACAGCAGATTAATCTCATTGGCAAATGTCTCAGACACTATTTAAGGTTTGAATCAGGCCCAGCTGAGATTCCCATGTGTGAGCTTGGCCTAAGTGCCTCCCATCCCATCCCATCCCATCCCATCCCATCCCAAGCCCAGCTGTGCTTACTTTCACAGCAGAGGTGGTTTTAGTATCATGTCCCAAGTGGTTTTAAAACAGCCATGAAATGAATTCTGGTTCAGATTATGTGATGCTGATGGATGGCCTCTCTGCTGTCTCTCCATGGAAGTGCTTGGGCAGTATGTATTAGGCAGGCAATAAAAAGCAGATTGCCATCACTTTTTGCAATAGCAATTGTCTACTCCTGACATCCTGATCAGAGTTAAGCACTCAATTTTTCCTTCCAGTCTGAAATGCTTGGCATAAGAGGGTTCTTCATTATCAGGTGGGAGCTCTCTGAGCAATGACACTGCTTCAGAATCAAAACTGAAGGATAATACTTGTGCCTTGATTTCTCCTCATTTCTTTCTCACACTTTCAATTGACTCAAGTGTTGATGGATGCTCCATTTCTGTCCTGAGCATTCAGTCATCAAGCATCTCTCCTTAGAACTGCACTTGCAGAAATCATTGTGAACAGAGCAGAGGATCCTCACTGTCTCCGACGCCGCCCTCAGCACTGCACATTCTCTCCCTCATCCACTGCCTTCCTGTGCATCCTGGTCCTGAACTTCCAAGCAAGTCAGGAGGAGCTAATTGACTGTGACAGGAATAGGAGCAAAGAGTAATTACCTGGTTTTAAAGCATAAGTATTATGGACTCCAACACGGTGTGTAACAGCAGTAAATGTAACTGCAATGGCTGGTACCTAAGGATTGCTCAAGTTAAACTGGCAAATGTTGCCCTGTCTTGGGTAATGCTGATGACTTTATTTTCTCTTGTTTTATTGGTATAGCCAAATAGAAAAAATACTAACAGCATTTCTCAGCAGAACGTTGTTCCCTGATGCAACCAGCTGGAGAACTGTGAGCTTCCTTGGGGAAGCAGCACCATGGAACTAACTACAGAAATCTAGAGGGGGAGCCTGAACTCCCAATGTCATTCCAGCATAGAAAGTCTTAGTTTTTAAAAAATAAAAACTGTGTCAGAGCTTTGTTTGGGTGGTTTGGTCATGAAGACCAGACCAATATATTTATAAACATCTTTGTAAATGAACTATGTCCTTATATGTCTGTATATTTTATGGTTGATTGGTTTCACTTTAAGCACCTAGAACCTTACAACTAGGGTTAGAGACTTCTCTGTGGAGATTATTCACTGAGCAAAGAGCTCAATTGATTATTGACTGTAATCCTGTCTGTGGACAAAGGCAGTCTCAGTGCTGTGTGTGATTTAAAGTCTTTGATTTCTCCCATTGACTGACAAATAAATATTGCCCTGTGTAAAACCATCCCCCTGGCCAGCTGGTGAATTGTACTGTCTGTAGCTGGGATAGGACACTTCTCATTCAAACAGGGTGCCAGAGCACCCAGAATCACCAAAAAGTCCAAAGATCCAAATTCCAAGAGAGATGCAGAGCCTGCTGCAGGTCAAAGGGATGGCCATGAAGGACACAAAGGTACTCAGGAAGGGACCAGAGCAGACTTCAGATGTGTGAGGGAGCTGCTGACCCAGAGGAGACAAATGAGGAGGAGGAGAGGACACAAAAACTGCTCTGAGAAGGGGTGACCTCCAGAGATGTCCTGGCAAACTCAGAGGAGTACAAAGAACACTCCACAGATAGCAGTGTGCTAAGGTGATCCTTTAAAGTATCAGAATGAGAGAAGAGGGGGGAGAAAAGACACACAGAAAAATTAAAAAGTAACAGGTATGTGACAAATGAGAAAAAACCTCTAAAAATAGGAATAGCCAGCTCAATAAAAGGAGACAAAGAAAAATTTTAAAAGCTAAGGGGTACAAGGCAGAGGAAGAACAAGGACAGAAAAATAGATAAAAGTAGACACAGAAAAGCAATTTTAAAAATGAGAGGAGAGCGAATCTGTAGCAAAGCTTTGAGAAACCTCACAATGAAGGGTCAGACAGGCTGCAGAATTGAGTGGAACCTCATAGACTCCATAAACAACATTGTCCCTTCAATTCTATGCTAATAAGACACTTAGAAATATCCCACAATGGCAACTGTAGAATTATCTTGTCTGCTATCACTCATTTTTAAACAAGGTTCCTTTGGTTTCCATGCAAATGCACTGACTGATGCCTTTTATTTAATTTCCATTTCATTTCACTTAATTTCATTTCTTTCATTTCATTTCATAGATTTCTCCATTAGTCACAGGCTATTTACATAATGTGATGGGATTGGCACGTGTGGAGCTGTTCTCTACAGAATTCACTTCACCCTCATACCTGGTGAGGAGAACCTGTTAGTTCACATAGGTGTCAGGGTTGTAACACTCCATGAATTAGTTCTTCCAGCCAGGAAGGGCTATTAGAGTCACAGGAAGCTCTGAAAGTTTGGGTTCTCTCTAAAGAGACTCTCACCCCCCTGGCAGCTCCATTTTTGGTTGGAGACTCCTGCAGTGCTTAATTGCATGGGCTCAGACCTGCAGCAAGGAGGGGCTGGCAGAGGCACAGATCTCCCAGGCACACCTGGAGTGAGAGCTGCTCTGCCTCCCACCCCCAAGGCTCCCAGGGCACCCTGACACTGCCCAGCACACCCAAATCTCTCCTGTCCTTGGTAAGGGCCAACAGATTTGTCTACTAACAAGTTACAAAATGACTTCTTTTGGGACTGCACTTATTTGGGTGGTAGAGCTGAGTCAGATGAGTCCATGTGTTAATTTCTACCTTGAAGCCATCTCAGGAATTGCCATAATTCCAACTACTAAAAGCCAACCCATGATCAAAGTCCCACATTTTCTGAAGTAGTTGGCCAGTGGAAGCTGTTCAATCCCCATCAGATTATTGGGTTTGGGGGTGGGAGTGATATTGGGGGTTTGTTTGCTTTTCAAATAAATGCAACCACATGTTGCATAAATTCTTACACATGAGAAGTAAACCCAGGCAAGAGTAAAAGTCAAGAATCTTTGGGTGAATGGAAAAAAGAAAGGAGATCCCAGAACAGTGCCTCCAGACCCCAGTGCTTGGCAGACAGAACCCCCAAGACCTAACCCATATTGAGGGCATAACCATCTCTTTTAAATGCTTTTTATTAACTAAAACCTGCTAAAACTTCACTTGCATTTAAGCAAGAAAACCACTGGCATACTGCACTGAGTCGTTGGCTGAAGGAAGGGAAGTCCTGTGACTGACTGGGAACAAGATTCCTGGCTTCTCATTAAACATCAACTTGAGACACCCTTAAAAATTTGCCACAGAATTAGCATTGAATCTGAAAGCAAAATCTGAGTTGACTGGAAGGTCAACAAACACAGGGGGATAATTGCTGCTTGATGTTCCAGGAAACCCAAGCTCTGACACTAAATTTAAAAATAAAGCCTTTGATGAATGATAACAAAAACTTTCTTTCTTCCCATCCCCATCATGCAAACAGACCAGACACAGACATACTGAGGGCATTATGCAAGAAAAACCCAACAATCATGGAAGTCCAAGTATCCTGTTAAACCTCACATCTTTATTCATTGAGATACACAAAAATCAACTATTTCAAGGGAAAAGTTGTTTTTTGGGTTTTTTGTTAGTCTAATTTACTTTGCTGAGTTATCAATTTACAGTTGATTAGCTTTTGCTTTGAGCTCTTGCCTCTTTCTAAAGAAAAATATTCAGTGTATTAAGATTTTCAAGGGTACTCAAGCCATGTTAAAAGGCTGAGGTGAGTGTTAAAATACTTTCAGTGTGTTTTTGCATGGAGGGGATCTGCAGCAGCTGTACAAAAAGCATCTGAGAATAGCAGCAGCAAGTTATGAACAAAAACAAATTATGAACAAAGAAAAACTATGAACAGTCAAATTAATTTAATCAAGGGTTACTGTACATCTGCTGCTAAGAAATAATAGCTGCTTCTTGTTTTCTTGGAAAAGCTAAAAAAAGTCAGCTGCTAGTTTAACAATTAAGTAGAATTTTAAAATATGCAGAATGACTGAACTGTTGAGGATGTGAAGGGGCCTCTTGATATCATCCAATCTAAACCCCCATGCTCAATAAGATAAAATGCTTTTTTCTGAAGTATAATCATAAATTCACATAATTAAAACTTCACAAGAAAGCTGCTCCCGGGCGGGTGTCACTGAACCAGCGCTGACCCCACCAGATGTTTGGTGCTGCTCTGGTTCAGGATCTCCCCACTCTAAAGGATTTTTTTTTCTCTGTCCCAGTTCATGTTGCTGACAAACTGGGAGCTGAAGTCTCTCAGAAAAACCAAAATCTCCCAGTGGAGACCACTTCAGATGCCAGCATGAAGACAGAGGTGAGCAGATGTAATGTGGAGCTGCTGGTGGAGGAGGCATGAGCCTGGTGTGTCTGGGCACATGTGCAAGCAAAAAAATAATTTTGTTTTCCTTTTATTTTCATGCAACAGACCAAAGCAGGGCTGAAATCAATAGAAATTCGTTTCCTGCCCACTTCATCTCTGGGATCCTGATGGTTTTGGAAGTTGATATTTCAGTACATAGTACAGATGGAGAAACAGACACTAGCAGAATCACCTTAGGCGACCAGAATCCAGAGATCCTGCAAATTACTGCCATCTGCATTTTAGATTACATATCTAGAGGATGCTTGTCAAATTTGATCTTCATGAATATCTGCCAATATTTTATACTGACTTCATTTGCTTTACCTTGAGAGCAATCGAGCTGCTCCCCGAGGTAGGCATTACTCACATGCCACCGTTAACAATCAGATTAGCCCCGTGTTTGCTCTAAAAGCTGGAGCCTGGGTGCTCACCATTGAAATGAGGTCTGAACACAGCTCACAGCCTGGCCACAGCTCCAGCTCTGTCTTGGAGAAGGCCATGCTCACCATATGGTGCTCCTGCTACACCCCTGCTATTTCTAGCTTCCAACTCTATTGGGATTGTGATGGAAAGATTTATAAATAAGGTTTTGGTGCCAAGATGTCTGCTCAGCACACCATAAACCTTCCTTGGATATGGTTGAATCAGCATTGTGCTATGCTGCCATCATAGTACAGCTTCACACTCCCTGCTCTTCCTTTACCCAATTCCTCAGAGCTTTTACCCACTTTGCTTTCTCTCCTGCTCTTCTTGCAAACCTGTGTATCCAGATTTAAATTTGATTTGACATTATTTCACCAGATGGAAAGAAAGCTAACTTATACTCTAGGCAATGAAATGAGTCCTTCAGCCCTTGAACACCTCATTCTGGCCAGCCCTGAGCCCCCCACCCCATTCCCAGCCCTCTGGGCACAGCTTCCACACAAAGTCAGGTGGAAAACCAGGTACTGACAACTCCTTCTTAGCAAAAGTTGCCAACATCCCAGTGTCAGCTTTAGGCAACCCTAAATATAAAATAACAGTTCCCCTATGAGCATTCATTTCTAGATAAATTGTTCTAAAGAATTTTTGGTAGACCAAACATTCCTTTCAAATCAAATGATTTGGGCTGTATAAAACCCATTCTTTTTACCCTACTGTTCAGCATTTAGGTTAATCTCCCATCTAGTTTTAACATCTCAGCAGTCATCCTCCTGCAAAAATGAACACTTTGCAGTCCTAATCAAAAAGCCTTGAAAGGCTCCAGAATAGCCAGGGGGTGACAGAGGTACAATGGATTTCTCCTTCACACAGCCAGGAACCCTCTTAAACGTCCCCAGCGGCAGCCAAGACAGAAATATGGCTCACACAGCACTGAGTACATCAAAAATGAGCCACTCTGGTGCCAGAGGTAGGAAATGTGTTATTATCTGGGATGGTTACACAGAGAGGAAGGTTTCTCCCAGGCTGAGTTTCCAAAATACATATACATATGTATTCAAATATATATATGTGTTCATATATACCCATGTATTCATATATACATATGTATTAATGCATATACATATTCTGAAATGCATATGGGGAATGGGTTCCTCCTTCTCAAAGGTCATCACCCATTTCTAGAATTCTCCAGTGCTCAGTTTGCTCTACCTGGATTTTCAGCTTCCCTTTCCCTCCTTCTCTCTACCACTCCCTTACTTACTGGGAGAGAATAGAGATAAATTTCTCACAGAATTTAGCAAGAATATCTACATGATGCAAGGAGCCAGCACCAGGATTTTACAACCTGTAATTCAGGTTTACCAATCAGGACAGTGAAAATCGAAGGTTTGATTTGTAGGGGGGAAAAAAGCAACCAAAAACTCTTCAAAAACTCAAAAAATCCCCCCCAAAAAATCCCAAACCAAAGCAAACAAACAAACAAAATAATAATAAAAAAAAAAAAAAACAAACCCAACCAAGCCCACTGAAAAAACCAAAACCAAAACCACAACAACAAAAACCAAAAAACCACCAAACACAATAATGAATCCCACAGACAAAAACCACAGCAAAGCACCAACACACTCTGGGACTTTAACCAGCCATGATGTACACATGAAAAAGATGTTGCCATTCACTTAGGTAATTTTTAAATTAAAAAAGCACTACTACAAAGCATCAGGAATCAAAGGTCAAATTTTGGCACCATTAAGCAAGTAATGGGATTTTTAGCAGCAGAATTCCTGCACACTAAACAACCAAATACCAGACTCATCCTTCTCCTTCCCAGAGATTTTGGCAGCACTGTGCATTCCACAGCACATCTGAGACACTCAAGAAACACTGTGCCTGCATTACAGCAGCTGCACAGGAACTCCTCAAAAGACATTTTCCACCTTTTTCACCTCTGCAGAGGAGAGGCAGACATCAAAGGAAGCTGCCCTCCCACCACCTCACCACTCCCACCAACTCCTCATCGACATTCCCAGCCTGGCTGTACCCCTTGCACTGGGGCTGAGTCAGCACAGCTGCATCAGCTGGAAGTTTGGATCAACATCCTCATGATCTCTAGCTCAACATCAGCTTGAACCTTCCTAGAGAAGCCAGTGTCCGGCCAGCGTGGGCAGACAACTCTTCCCAAGCACAAATTTTGCTCTTTAAATACTCCCAAAGTGTGAAGATGTTGGATATCACAAAGAATACACGTTTGCAGATCAGCTCCCTCATTTTAAGTGTAACCAAAGGTCAGGACAAACTCAGCTCTGGATCCTTGCCCAGTTTACTCCTTCTGCTCTGACTCCCAGCAGTCCCTTTCTGCATGTTCCTGGAGCACCTGCAGCATGTCCTGCACCAGCCCCATGTCAGCTCTGCTCCCCAAGAAACCCAGAGCTCTCTTTGCCAAATTGCCACACCTCACACCAACACTGCTACAGTGTGCAGACACTGCCTTATAAATGAATTGATACAGCTGCATTTAAACAAAACCCTGAGAGAATCCAGACCAGCTTTGTGCATGAGCTGCCCGAGCTCTGAGTTCCACATCCTGCTCATAATTCTGTGGGGAAAGGTGAAATTGTATTCTTTTCCTAGTGGCCTCAACATAAATATGAAGAGCCTGAATTTATGAAACAATCAGATTATTTTCTTGGCTCAGTCTTGAAAAGAAGGAAGAAAAATCACCAAAAGTCTCTCCCCATCTCACTCTTTTATAGTATTGACATTTTGTCTTGTTATCTCTGGAGCCTCAGTCACAAGGCTCGTGGAATTGCTTCAGTCCATAATAATTACTCATCCACACCATAAACCCATTAGGGCACAATCTGTCATTAGTGCCATATATTGTCATTATTGTCATCATCTGCCATCCTTGTTTGGCCAAGGCAGCAGCTGTGGTGGGCACACCTGTAGTACAGCTGGGCTAGCAGCACAGCAAGAACCTGCACAAGGCATATCTTCAGCTGGGACAATTCTTCACTTTTTTGAAAAAGAAGAAAATCAACAAAAAAATTCAAGAGGAGGGGTTATTTTATCACCATATTTCCTGCTAGTCTTTTATGGGTATAAACTGTTATTGTGTTGCAGAAAATCAAGGCAGAATTATGCTTAGATTGTATCTAATTAATTTTTCATCCTAAACCCTTGTTGCCAGGTGGCTGATATGTGGCCATTTAGAAACCAGAAGGTACCAGTCAGAAAACAGACAAAGCCCTCAGCTTTGTTCACTGAGCCCCTTTTTAACCTGCAGCCTGGCTGGACAAATTGTACTGTGTACCTTTGAACAGGGAAGACATTTAAGATACACACAAACCTTTACAATTCAGAATTATTCTTTCTCATTCAAAGCCATCACTCTCCAGGGTAAAATACAAGGAGTATTAACCTTAGAATTATCTTTAACAATGTCAAAAGATCTTTGTGTCACCATCATCATCATCATCATCATCATCATCTAACCTGGGCCCTTGAGAAAGAAGCACATGGAAACCAAGAGCCTGGGTCTGCTGTGGCTCCTTTGTCACCTCCAAGGCACAGTTTGGTGGCAAAGGAAGAGCATCCCCACCAGGGCAGCTGAGCAAGGGACAGAGAGGTCTGCCAAATCCAGCACAGCCACAATGCAGTCCCAAGTTTGTCAGTGCCTGTGCAGAGAGGAGCAAAGCCCCATCTCCCTCTCACAGGTGAAGCCTGGCCTTGCCGCAACAGGGCAAAGGCATTTCTGTCCTGTGTGTGCCAGCTACCCACTGGCTAACATTTGACAGAATGTCACACAGAAAGGGGAAAACTGCTCATTAATTATAGTCCTTCTGTTGTTCCACTCAGGGGTTTTATTAAAAGGGAAAAAGCACAGAGAGCAGCTAATCAGTTGCTCTTAACAAATGAAGGTCTGGAGATTGATTTTTCAAGTGATTAGTGGAGCAAACACACATTTTCACAACTCAAAATCTTTGCATTTTTATCCAACTGCTATTTTCATTAACCAAGGAAGGGTCAGAGAGGGACAGTTAACAGCCAACACCATCCTCAAATACTGATAGCTTTATTACCACAGCACACAGATTTAAAAACCTCTAGTGCAGCTCTGTTCCCTTAGCCCCAGGAGCTCCACAGGTGCAGCTTAATTAGAAGCAAAAGCAGTTCCTGTACCTTTGCACACACAGTCCTTTCATCACAAGACATCACCTGCTGGACAAAACTCCTCTCAGCTTGGCCCAAGCCATTCCCTGTCCCCAGCAGCCTATAGCACCATTTCTGCTCGAGTTAGAAGCTCTAATGACAGCAGCTGCCAGCAGTCTGTGGGCTGAGATAGGAATGGGAAAGGCTCAGACTGATGATAAACCCTGAGGGGAGCTCACAGTGAGCATGGTGGCATCAGACAGGTCACACAGCCTCTGAGCTGGCCCTGCTCCTTCCTGTGCTCCTTCCCATCTGTGCTGGTCCCCCAGCTGTCCAGCACTCACAGGTGGCTGTTGCTGGGACTGGGAGCACTCACCAAATACAAGGCACAAAAACCACAGTCTGCTGTATAGATTAATAACCAGTTTTAATTTAAACCCCCAAAAATGAGTTTTAATAAAATCATCACTTGTCTACCACTTGTTGTCTAATTTTCTGAAGGTGGAAATCAGGCAGGGTTCACCAGTTGCTCTTGAAGAGGAACCCATTGTCTAATGCAGGTCTCTCACGGAATCCCACAAGCCCCAAACTTCCCTTCCCAGCCTATGGCATGGGCAGGAGAGGCAAGCAGGGGCAACAGCCATGGGACAGTCCTCTGGACCCCAAAAGACACAGGCATTGGTGCAATGCATCCAATCAGGGATGTTCCTCCTCCCCCTAATGCAGCTTTAAAGCCATAAAGAACAAATGAATGCAAACAGGACCTGGATCTTGATGCCTCATGCTCACACAGGCTCAGAGACAATCTCCCTGCAGTTCTCAGTGGAGTTAAGTCATGCACTGTGGGCCCCTGGTGTTATCAAGGTATGAGAAGGAATGCATTACATAAATATATATTCATCACAGGGAAGAGAACAGCCAAGACAAGTTTTCAGTTTTGCTTTGCACTTAGACATGCTTTGTAGATATTTTCCATCAGCAAATGACTCAATCCATCACAATTAAAGTAACACAATATAATCTTTCCTTTGATTTAATTGCTCCCCTTCTGCCAAATATTCAAGTTCAAAATACATTCAAAGCAATATTTAAAGTAGGAAGATTATTTTCAAAATTAGCACAAATCTCCTAATGGGTTCAGAATTACATGCTGGGAGTCTTGCAGTGCAGTGGGTTTTGGTACTTAATTTAAAATTATTTCCAAGGTATGCCAGCATGAATCTGAGTTATTTCCCAGGGAGCTCTAATGGACTTGGGTATTCAAATCCCTCAGAAGATCAATCTCCTCTCCCATGTGCTGCTGCAAACACTCTCCTTCCCCCATGTGCTCAGGGTAGAGCTGCTCCTCTTGGACCCAGGATGGTGCCCACAGCCCATGGGGACCAAGCCCTGCATCCTCACCAGGCACAGCATCTCATCCTCTCCATCATCTGCATCCTCACCACGGCATCTGAATCTCAGATATTTACCCAGCTCAGGAGCAAGGCCATGGGGAAGGTCACAGGTGAGACATGCACGGAAAGACACCAAGGAGAAGCTCAAGACAGTGTCCATGGCTTTGGAAAAACACTCAGGGAGAGGCAAGGACCAGCTACAAAACCAGGCCACATGGCCCCAACAACTCTGCTTGGGCAGATTTGACCTGACAACTTAAAAGCTTTCACTAATGGTGCCACAAACTCGCCCCAGGTAAAGCACATGCACAGAAATATTTGTTAGACAACAGACCAGAGCTGTGCTCAGAGCTCTGCCACTCTCCTGGCAAGTAGGGAAGAGAGATTCAACATCACCACAATTAATGGATGCAATCTCTTCTGTCTTTTCCTCCTGGCTTTGCTCTGCACTCCTTTCCCTTGCTGTACCTGCTGAATGCTGAATTTCATGTCCAGGCTCTGCTGTGGAGAGCTGCCAGTGCTGAAACTTCTTAGGCACAGAACTGAGGGCTTGTCAGCCTGCAGGGGCAGCTGCAAACAGGGGCTGCAGCTCCTGGTCAGGGATATCATGCACCCAGACCTCCATGGCCCTGGCCAGGGGAGCTGGCACAGCAGCTCATCCCAGCCTGCAACTCCACCAGGCTGCCCTCTACCCCAGCCCTGAGGGTGGCCGCCCTGTGCCCACCTGGGCAACGAGGAGTTCTGTCCCACCCAGCAGCAATCAAACCTTTTCTTTCTTTCTTTGTCTGGCTGCAAACCACTCAAACCACTGCAGTGAGGCACCCACAAGGGGAAGGGGAATTACAGGTAAAACTACAAGTCTCCAGCTGTCCATGAAGATGCTTAGATTAAAAAAAAAAAACTAACAAAATTAAACAAAACCGAAAAACCCCAATCAACCAAACAAAAAACCCAAAAACACAGCAACAAGGAAAAAAACCCCAAACAAACAACCCCCCCACCTCTGCTATGAGCTGGATTTTGGAGGTAAAATCCCTGTCCTATTCCAGCGGCTTGCTCACAGCCCAGGCGGTGCTGAGGAACCCGAGCTTTGTGAGCAGCACAGGCTGCTGGTGCCATCTGCCGTCCCGGCAGCCACAGGCACGTCAGGAACAGCAACACCAAAGATTGAGATCTGACTAATTCGTGTCTGGCATAAATGAAAATCCTTCCGATGCCTGAGGGTCTCCTGTGGCAATTTAGGGATAGACGAGGTTTTAGGCAAAATTCACTTATGTGGGAAATATCACAAGCAAATCCTTGCTGACACAGTCCTTGATGCTGCATGAAATTAGATACAATGCCCTTCTAGAAGCAAAGAATGGGATAGGAACAGAGAGAGACATTTACTTTTAGGGTGAACTTACTTTTAGCTTTAGCTTAGTTAGTGACTTTTAGCTCCTCAGCCTGGAGTTTAACTCCTGCAGCTCAAAAATCCAGCAGTCCCAAGGAGAAGAGCACAAAGTTGGTTTCCTAAAAATTATCTCCTGTTTAGGACAAACAAAACCATCTCCATATATAAAACCAGAGAGAATCCCAGCCTCTGATCCAGCTCCTCCACTGGAGAGGCTCACGATCCCCACCTGGAAAACTGCCTTTCCAAAATACCCAGTTTGCACCCAGACCTGACAGAGACAGCAGGTCTCAAGACTCAGTGTGGGTTTCACCAGGGATATTATTTTGCTGGTCCCAATTCAGCTGCTGCTTCGTGTGAGAATCATTTTCACTGTTCTTACAGAGAGCTATTTATACTGGCAATTGGACTCTGCCTTAAGCACTTAAGCCTGCTGTATAGCTTCCCACCAGCTTCCATGCCTCTTCCTGCACCTGCTGGCCCCAAATGCTGATAAAAGGTGCTGTGCCATGCACAGGAGTCAGGAGGAATATTTTTGCACAAAGCAAAGGCAATTTAACTTTTAAATGTCCTTGTTTATGGTCACAAAGACCTGCAAACTTGAGGGCCAGAGGTGCATGTGTGTCCATCAAGAGAGCTGCAGCTGTTGGTTTGGCATCCTGAGCACGCTGGGGAGCTCCTGCCAGAGCTAAAAGCGGCGAGCGCGGGCGGCGCGCCGCCATCCACACTCTGCACGTGTCCTGACCATCCCTGCTCAGGCAGCCCAGGGAAAAGGCTCTGCTTTCTCTGCCTCAATAATTTAACTCCATCTCCTAAGCACCAAGGGGCAAACCCAGCTGTAGGAACCACTGTCATGATGGGAAATGGAAGTGGAGATGGTGGTGAGTGCAGCCCTGTCTGCTTTAGCGAGTGGGTTGCTCAGGGAAAGGCCAGGATGAAAGATTCCTCTCTGGAAACATCTCAGCTGCAAAGCCTAGACCCACATCTAGAGAGAAAGCTCACATAAAACCCTGACATGTTTTGCATCCTGCAGAGGACCCCACTGGGGGACACATCAGTACAGACTATAGATATCAGGGCAAGTGTCCCACCCAGGGCTGGCAAGCACCCAACAATGTTCACCCCTCCTCAAACTGCCCATAGACAAGTCTGCATAGCCCAAACTGGCACAGGCTTAAATTACAGTGGAAGATACATTAGATACATCAAAATACCTGAAATGAAACCCCAGGGAATGCTGCCAGAAAGCAGCACTAAGAGAGCTCTTAGAGCACCCAATAAAGCAGTGCCTCAAGGCAGCATCCAGTAATGTCTTCATTGCAACACTCTGGGAGAACTCTAACCTCAGCCTAGCCAGTGTCCCCACTAAAACATTGTTCCTGGGATTCAGCATGTGGAGAGCAAGCAGGCACCTCTGCTAAGCTGCTTTCAGAAGTTAATACTGACAGATGACTGAGGATATCTGCCAGCAATGCCACCTCTGTTATGTAGCAGCAAAGTTCCAAATTGCTCATGCTCATCTGCACTCCTTTTCCACCACACTTGCTCAATATGCACCAGCATAATTTAGAAGAGTATTTGGCTAATGTGGTCAGAGATAATCTGAATTTACAAGATACCCATGATAAGCACCTAGGCTAAAACTACTGATCTGTTTGGCTCACTGAGAATATCAGATCTTAAATGGAACAACAATGTCAGCAGAAAGGTCAAATGTGTCCCTGCTATCCAAACAGAGCCCTCACAGAAACTTGCACTGCTCCTCTGAAGCCAGAGGAACAGGACCAGCCCAAATTTGGGGTTGGAGCAGTGTGCTGGTGGAGGTGAAGGCAGCCCAGCCAGTGCTAGTCTCAGGCTTGGTTCAGTTTAACCAGACTTGGCTGAGTCTACTGGTGAGTCCAGTTTCAGACAGGTTGGATGAAGTGTAACCAGCCAAACCTGGCAGAGTCTACCAGAGTTTGCCACCCACGTGGAGTCCCCAGTGTGGGAAGACAGAAGGGGAGGCTTGGGGAGATTGCCAGGACCCACTCACAGCCCCTCTGCTGCCTTGGGCCACCAGCCAGGCTGTGACAATGACACCTCCATGTGACTGAGACCTCCCAGAGGCTCTCCTCTCTCACAAATGGTGATGTTCACTCGCAATCACGTTCTCTGCCCAGTCTGAGGCTCTCCTGGAGGAAGAGCCCTGGCTGTCCCCAGCAATGTCCCCACCCTCCCCAGCCCAGCAGGTAGGTGCAGAAGCTGTCCTGGCACAGCCTCCCTGGCACACCCAGCCCCAGCCAGCCTGTCACTGCCACAGGTAACCTGGAACTCTTTGGGAATCACCTGCTGGGACCTGCCAGCCTACCTGGAGCTCTTCTCTCTCAAAATTCCTAGCACTGCCAGGCTCCCTCCCTATCCCCAGCTCCTTTGTGACACAAACACCAGCTTGTGCCCAGCTTCTTCACACAGGAGTGGAAAGGTGAGCTGGGTTTCCTCAGGAAGTGAGGAGTTTCTGCCTGAACTCTGAATACAACAGTCAGAATTAATTTAATTTTTACTGTCAAAACTACCCCAGACACCAGCTTGCCACTGAAGATACCCAGTCTCTCCACAGGGCACATCTCTTCATCTCCACAAGAAGATTTTTGTTACCTGCACTCCTCATTCAGAAATCTCTCTGAAAAAAAATTAAAATTAAAAAGATGTCCCTATTATTCTGCCTCAGAATTTGATGTATAAATTGAAATGTCACTTCAGAGGCCCTTGACAAAGCAATTCAGGAAGGAGGGCCCCAGCATTTGTAGCCTTGCACCTGCTGCTTTTCCATTTTGGGAAGGGTTTAAGATGGCTGGAATAGCCAGTCTCTTCCCACCACCTCTGCATTCAAAAAGCTTCAAAAGTTCATCTGGGAATCACTCCCCCAAGAGGTGAATAATAGCTTAAATTCCTCAAGCTGGATTGTCTGGTGAGGGGATCCAAGTAAATCCCATTGACTTGTGGCAGAATTTCCAGAAGAAGGGGAGAGCATCCCTACACCATAGCCCAAGTTATGGGCAGGACCCATCCCATCCTTGAGCCCAAATGGTCTTGATACACAAAAAATGTAGCAACAGCCATTAGTAACAGTGCCAGGAGAGAGGCTTTAGCCAAAAGTAATTGATACCTTTTCACACAGCTTCTGGGACTCAGTGTGAATAAAGCAGGAAGGCAACAGGAAAGTCTGAGAGTTTGTGCTTGCGGGAAAGCAAACTACAAGTGATGTTTCAAACTGGGAATCTGGGGATTCTCACAAAAGGTAAAGAGTTATTCAGTACCTCACCTGCTGGGCAGGGTTCTGCAAAGCAGCTGGGTTATCTCCATGACCACAAAGCTGATGAAGGCTGGCCAAACCAAGCCTGAGCAGGATAAGCCCAGCCTAGCCATGGAAGGGCACTGCAGTGGGGGCAGGCAAGAGCCAATTTGTTCATAGACACTTGCAGAGCAATGGCACCTTTGTTTGGGGATCCTGCCCTTGGTGCATCATACAAAGCAATTCCTCAAGGGCTGGGGGCACAGGAACTCCCCTACACCTGCTGCAGTGACACTGAGGGACACAACCCTCCCCTTCAGAGGTGCCCTCCCTCCCCAGGACTCCTCACTGCAACTCGTGTGAAATGCAGGTGTACAGTGGCCCTGCAGCTCTGCCATCATCACCATCTCAGCTCCTACCAGCTTCACAGCACCAGCCCTGCAGGCTGTCACACCAGGCTGCTCAAGCCAGCCAGACACTTGCTGGCTCCACCAAGACACCTCCCTGCATTCCTCAGCATCTGGGAAGAAGCTCAGGTTTTCTTTCTATCCCAAGTGAATAGGAAATCCTTTACATTCCAGATCTGGTTAAGAGAGTCCTGCTTCTAATGAAGTTTTTCTGTACTTATCTTTCAATGTGGAGAGCCCCAATAGACCTGAGCTGGCATCTTTCCAGCACTCAGGGCTATTTGCATTTCAAATTATAAGCAATTATGGATCTGTCCACCTTTGTATCTCACAACACTGGACCTGTTTTGTTCCAGCTAATGGTGCCACTCTGCTGACTTTCAAACAGGCTGGAGGGAATAAATTGCTGCAGTTTATTCCCATACAGCTGACATTCCCGCCATGCCATCACTCACAAGCAGGGATCTGAACATTAGAAATGTAACCCACCACCCCAGACAGCCTCCAGACCTCAGAGGGAGCTGCTGGAGAAGAGACTTTCCAGTTCAAGACTCAGCACTGACACAAACTGCTGGCAGCAAGAGCCCCAAAACCAAACTGATGGCTTACAGTGGTAAGTAACACTTTCATTTCTAGCATATTGACCATGTTCTCGGGATGTTTGATGCTTTTCAGAGGTGGGAAATAGAGGCAGGGGTATGATTTTCCTTTTCAGAGAGCAGCATTGCCTTTGCTGGCACACCAAGCTCTGCTTTTACCTTTAGCCTCATCAAGGGTGGTCATTTGAGCATCCTGGCAACCCAGGAGCTCCAAACCCTCAGCATCCTTGGCTCAGTCCTGCTGCCTGCATCAGCCTCTCTCACCCTGGCACCCAGGAAGATTGTGCTTTCAGAGCAAGAGAGAACTCCACTGCCAGCCAGGCCACCCCAGCTCCTCAGCAGGGCACAAGGGGTGAAGCCACAATGAGCTCTGCCCCCCTGAATGTCTCACTTCACTTCTGAGCTGCTCTGCAAGCAGCCAATCCAGCAGTGCTCCATTTAGTGTCCTGGTCTGAGAGCAGGTGAAATGGTGCCCAGGAGCCTCAGCTGTGACGTGGGCTGGGCTGTGCAGCAGAGCACCCACAGGGCTCCAAGGCCTGCTCCTGAATGTGGCAGGGGAACGGGAAAACAGGTAGAGGGGCTATAGGGAAGAAAGTGGCCAGAAATTATAATAAAACCTCTCCCTGGGTGTCTGTCACTACAGGACACCGAAGAACACAGCGCTGTTCTCAAGGTGAAGAGAAAAAGGGAAGTTTATTTTCTGACTCCAACATTTATAGTTTTCAGAAAGTGACAGTGGATTGGAGGGTGACAGCGCCACCTCTCCAATGACACTGGACAAACCAACAGTCTATCAAATTTCTCTTCTTCTAGAAAAGAATGTAAAACAATGAATTATTTACAGAATGTGTGTGAGAAAGTTTGTTACAAAAATGTCAACATCAGAAGGCTCAGAAAATCTTAAAAAGCCAGGGTGACAGGTGTCTTTTCAGAGCACTGAGAGCTGTAGGTAATGCAGGTACCACAGCAGTGGGGTTTGGATTTATTCTTTCACCCTGAGCTCCACCCTGCAGCAGCTCAGACTGCTCTGATTCTCTGCCAGTGCATCATTTACAGCCACAGAAGTTCTCTGTCCAGCCCTGTGCCACCAGAACACATCACTGGCCGTTCCTGTGCCACAGCCAAGGAGGAGGGACAGCCTGTCTGTGCCTCTGCAGCAGGGCAGCAGCAGAGGCTGCCCTCAGGCCATGGGCAGGGCTGGGCAGTCCCTCCTCTCCTGGCCCAGCCAGCCCAGCCCCGAGGCACAATTAACACCTGGCCCACATCTGCAGGCTTAATCCAGAGGGTTGTGAGAGTGGCCAGGTGTGGATGGGAGCATGGAGCCTCCCAGCTCCAAAGGACAAAACACTGGAGGATCAAGGATTTCCTCAGCAGATCGGGGTGTGAGGCAAACTTGAGGGCAGGACCCGCCCCTTGCAAGGAATTCAATTCCCTTTGTTTTCTTCCTTTTCATGTTTTTCTTTTTGGTTGCATTAATTAGTAGGTTTGGGCTATCCCAGAACTTTGTCCCTAACACTGGTATCTCCTGGAGAAATCCATCACTGTTGTTGCAGAAGGCAGCAAGAAAATTGAGTGGTGGGTCTTCAGTGCCTGACAGAGGCACTAAAAACTATTAACAAGAACTGTAACTCTCCTCTACCTCTGCTGCTAATTTAACCTATAACATTTTAAACTAATTTCCTGACCAGCTCTCCAAGCAGAAGCAAAGGTCTCCTTTTTAGCAGGGTGGGCAGGCAGACACAAAGCTCTCCTGTGCCTCACAGTGCACACATGCTTTTTATTGGCAATTCCTAATTTCCAAAGGTTACCCAGGGCAGGGGACAGCCCCTTGATGTGTGCCAGGCTGCAGGACAAGCTGGAGCTCAAAGCCACCCTGACATGGCAGTACTTGGGACAACTTTCCAGTGCAGCTGGGTACACATTAAATTAGGCATTTTTTGGTTTTGAGACACTTTCCAATAGTTAAGCAGCATCAATTGTGGGATGTTTGAGCTGAATTTTGGCACATATGCTACCTCTGCCACTCTCCAGAAGACAGGAGATTAAAGCCTTTCTGTATTTTTACGGGTTTTGTCCCCAGAAAGTTTGTTAGCTGCCAAAAGGAAGGTAATCCAAGCACACACTGAGATCACTGCCTAGATGTGCTCTTGGCATGATGTCTAGCAAATCAACTTTTCACTGTAGAACACCTTTTCACAAGAGGGGAACACAGGGAGTATGACCAGGAAACCTTTTCAGCAGTTGCAAACACAAACAGGTGAAGCATAGCAGCGATGCAATAATTACAGGGTGAGAGAAACAGGTAAGGCATGCCTCACTTTTCCAAAGAAATGGCATTAAAATCTGAGTTTAGGCACAGCATGTCTATGGTTACAAATTTACAGCTCTGATTTATAATGAGCCAAGTGCAGGCTAAAACCAGGCCTGGCTGCTGGTGGCCTTTGGGTGGAAATGAACAGATTTGTTCTAGCAAAGCACTGGGGTTGCTCACAGCCCCACAGTTTTGTGTGACACCAGCTGCTTCCATATCAAATGCTGCCCCTGGAGTTAAAATTAGCCTGATCCTATTTCTGGGGGGGTTTGGCTGTGCAGCCACTGCTCATGGGCTGCTGGCTGTGAGCAGTCACTGCCTGGCACCAGCTGGGCTCTGGGGGTCTGTGGAAGCCCAAATCCCACAGAATCCATTGAAACCAACCTTTCCTCCCCCCTGGGCACATGGCACTGTCACAGGAGGTGTTTGGGAGAGCTTGGGATGGCACAGTCTTGATGCCTGCTGGGCACAGATAATAACCATTAGAACTCATTTTTCATTCAAGAAACATCTGTGCAAGTTATTGAATTTTATACAATTCTTTCTGCCAGCTCAATTTCCTGTGAAATGGCTTGGGGTTTGTAAAGTTATTTCCCTATAAAAGGCTGCCTTTGACTGTACAGTGACAGGTTAATTCAGGCAATTTGAACAATGATGGTTTGGGGAGTTGACACCTTTAACTGCTTCATATCTACACCTTAGCTCTACACACAGGCTTCCAAACAACAGTGCTTAGCAATATCCTGGTTACTTACCCTTTTTAAATGCACAAATTATGCTCTGTGTAAAAGCTTCCAGACAGGGATAGTTTTCTTTACCACATTTTACAGTGCAAGAGGTAGGACCCAGCTCTGAGTTTTGTGGTGGTGCTGCAGCACATGCAACAGGCTGTCCTTCCTGACTTGGTTCTATGGTGCATTCTGGCTCCCAGCAGTTTTGGATAATTACCACGGGCCCTGCTGCTGAATCAGAGCTCTTGGTGTAGACTCAAATTCTCTTTTAGATGCTGAAGCTGCCCCAGCTCCTCTGGTGAAGAAATCAGGGGTAGGACCTGAGAACAAGTATTTAAGAGACCCCAGCTCTGCCCCCCACTGCACAGCAGCCCTCCAGCCTCTGCAAGGCCCATGCACAGGAAAAAATTATGGAAAATGCCCTCCTTGTATTGGCATCTCTGCACCAGCTGCACCCCCGCTCCCTTCACTCCACAGCACTCACAGCCTGCTCCAGCACCATTTGAGAGGCGCTCGAGATTAATCTGCTGCTCAAATGGCAGCAGAGGGAAGAGTTTGGGCAGGAGCTGGCCAGAGACCCCATCCCCGTGCTCTCCTCCCAGTGCCCAGCCCACAGCACTGCACACGTGGCAGGGAGGGAGCAGGTTACACATCCCTCTGCCCAGCAGCTGCTCCTGTGGCTCACAGGCTCAGCACAAACCCCCCAGATCCTGGGGGAGCCCCAACACTGGTCAGTGCCTCTGAAAGGCACCTCTGGCCAGAACCTTGCACCACCACCACCATGGGGACACGGCACCACCTCTCAGCAGCCCAGACAGACAATTCTCTGAGCAGTGGGCTAAAAACATCTCCAGAGTGTCAGGGAAACCAGAAACCAGAGAGCTTTAAATAGCACTCCTCACAGCACACAGGCTCCAGGGGGTTCTGGGCCCATGGTTAACTGTGCTGGTTCAGATCTCACCCCCTGGCCCTGCTCTGCTTTGGAAGGGCTGGTGCTGCCTGTCCCAGGGTGAGCAGTGCTGATGGAGCTGAGCTAGGACAGGACCTTTGGGCCAGAATTCACTGAGGGCACAGCTGAGAGGGGATGAAGGGTTCTGTGCACAGCTCCCCTGCCTGGGGCATTGTCTGGGAGCAGCTCCCATGGAGCACTGTCACCCCCTGCCCTTACTGCAGCCTCCTGCAGCAGCAGCAGGAGCATCTCCGGAGCCTGACATGCCCTGGGACAGCAGAGCTGACATTTCAGCAGGCTCAGGAGCTTTGCTTCATCTCTGGATCTGCCAGCTTTGATGATTTCAGGTCTACCTGGCAGCAGCATCAGAGTACCAGCCAGTAACCACTTGAGGGACACCTGTGTGACAGGAGATGAGAGAAGCTACAGCAGGCAGGTGCTGCTTTGCATAGCACTTTGGAGAAAAATGCTATGCAGGCCCTGAAAAAGCTACCCCACATTCCTATTTGCATCTGAGTGCAAAGGAGCTGCTGCTGTCACTCTGGAGACATCCCATTTGAATTCGTTCCCATCTGAGGACATACTTTCCTTTTATTCCCATGCAAATGAAATCAGCTAAGTAAAATCATGATGTTTGGGGACAGAAAAGGCTTTTTCTCTATTTTGGTAATTACTATTATAGCAAAGACATCCTGTGCTACATGATGCCATGCCGTACCAGTTGCAATTCCTGCAGTGCTATTCACAAAAATTCCTTCTTCCTGAAGGTGGGACACATGTAACAGGTGTGGTCTGGGGCCAGTGGAGATCAGAACTCACTGCAGAAAATGCAAACGTAAGGGTTCAGCCACGGCAGCAGAGTCATCCCTGGGGCTCTGGATAGCAAAGCCATGAGTCACAGTTACTGCACTGGTCACACAGTTCCCATCTCCCAAGCCTGCTGGAATGAGAGCCACCTCCTTGGAAGGTGTGCCCCACAGGGATCATGGGGCAGGAGACGATCCTTGCCCTCCTCTCTGGCCCTGTTAACCTGATCCTCCCTCTGACTGCAGCAGAGCTGTCACTGGGCCATGTGGGGAGGTCACCCACTCCCTGCCTGAACAGTGCACGGCACAATTTCTACTTTAAAAAAAAACACCACTGTGAGTTTTTGTATTATGGCTGAGGCTCTATAGTAAATGCAGGGCAGCCCTGAGAGGGGGAGAAAGATGAGATGGACTCCATTGATATCAAAAGGCTAATTAATTACTTTATTATACTATAATATTCTATACTATATTACACTACATCTAAAACCAATCTTCCAAGCACTCAACTCCACTCAACTGCTCAGAATCTCATGACTGTCAGCCCACAGTCCCAAAACACACAGACCTGGATTCAGCTGGTCAGTCAATCAAAGCACTCACACCAGAACCCAATCACCAATTCCCTTCAGATAAACAATCTATAACACATTCCATTTGTGCACAAACACGGGCACAGTAAATGAGATAAGAATAGTTTTTTTCTTTTTCTGAGGTTCCTCGCTGTGATTCCCAGAAAATATCCTTGGGAAGTTGTGCCTTGCTTTTCTCTGTGAAGAGAAATGCAGCCACAAGGCTCTGCTGCATCAGCATCCTGTGGGAATGGGAACAACATCCTGCAGCGGTGTGCAGAGAGAGGCAGAGCAGGGATGGGATTCCTGCCCTCCCCAGCACAGGTGGGCTGGGCAGCAGGAGCCTATGGATGCCCCCGGCACGGGGCTGGATGGCTCAGAGCTGTGCCCAGCCCTGCCCTGCCCCAGGGCACCAGCCCAGCACTAACTCCGAGTTCTTAGGGAGCAGGAATCCTGGAGACTGAGAGAGACTGTGGGTGTTCCCTCACAGCTTTCAGGAAAGAATTCTGTCTAGCTTTGTTACAGCATCCTAACTGCAGAGACAGCATTCACAGGTTCTTGAAACAATATTCTTTCCATACCACTGAACACTCCATAGGATTCACATAAGGGACCCTCATCTTCCACAAACACCACCTCTGGGATGTGCCTGTGCCGTGGGAATGCCAAAGATCCAGCACAGAGCAGCAGGCACAGATGCCCAGAGACTGCCCAAATGCTGCTGCCTGTATTCACACCTGCACAGCCTCTGCAGGTCACAGCCTTGGGCACAGAGCCTTCATCCCCGGGCCTGCTCCTTCACACGTCAGGCAGTCTGGGCTCAAAATCCTTCTACATCTCCATAATGCTCTGGCATGCAATGAAGTGGGGCAGGGCTGGGTTTCTTTTACAAGGAAGAAAGAAAGGAAATTAGCAGGATTTCTGTTTGACACGAATATACTTTAACAAGTATGGAGCCTCATGACTTCAAGTGGAAGCTTAGCATCTCTTAAAATAAGCTCGAGGCGTCTTTTAATGTCGGTGCTTAAAAGGGGATTTAGTCCCTTGGTTCTAGGAACTCCAGTTTGACTCAAGTGTCCAATATCTGTCAGCAGTTCAGCTGTTACCCAAATAAGGGCAGGGAAAGCCAGGATTTTCCAGCCCTGAGAAACAGCTGTGCTCAGAAGAGGCATGCAACACGAGGGATAAAATTAATTCCCCCTCAGCCCTGGTGTGTGAGCCTGTCCCAGCCGCTGGATGAGGCCCTGGTGTGTGAGCCCTCCCAGCCTGTCCCTCTCGCTAGGCGGCCCCCGAGCCCTGCCAGGGACCCTGCTCTACCCCAGGCACCTCCAGGCAACCAAAAGGAGATTTGAATGGGCAGATATTGAAGCCCCATCTCTTCTCGCTGCTCTTGGAGTGGGACATGTGCCTGTGAGCACAAGCACCCTGAGCATGTGCACACCTGCACCCACAGCCACGTGAGCCACACACTGGGTGTGTTTGTTCACCATCTCATCGGGGATGTGCCTTAACTAGTTCCAAAACTGAGTTTTCCACTGTGCTCTTTCCGATATTAAGGCTACTGTTGTCCAAATGCCATTACATTCTGAGAGCTGATGCTCTTTTGTTTGCATCACTTGCTCTGTAAAATGGACCAACCCAGCTTAAACGTAGCAGTGGCTTTGAAGCATGAAACACAGGACACTCATTCCTGCTGCCATGCTGGTCTCCATGCTTGACAGTCCTTGCTAATTCCAGAGGGAGCCAGTCCTTGAAAGCCAGAACACCTTTCAGCCCTTCCCAAACGTGTATGGAAATGTCCACAGGAATGCCAGACACAACTTTTGAGATGCAAATCTCCAATCTGCTTCATAGGAGGCATTAAAAGCTGAATTCACAGAAAATGAGCTTCTGAAATCGTGCTCTTGGGTGCAAACTGTTCTGAAAATATGCCAAAAATAAAAGAGGTCTTTGAGACATACTCAGCTGCATTTCTACAGTTTGGAAAGACTCTCAGCAAGCTTCACATCCAACCAGGATTCTGCAGTTTCTGTGAATACCTTATCAATGGCTACAATAACCTCTTTCAGCTATTTGATTTTTTTCAGAATATCCCAGCTGACACAAACCTGCCCCCCTCCCCACCTGAAGAGCAGTGATTTTAAGAAATTGTTCCACAAATCAAAACAGTCTATGCAGTCCAACTGATCTTCTCAGGATTCTTGGAGCATAGAAAGAGAAGCATATAAAATCACTCTTTTCTCACTTCCGACAGAAATCTCATTATTCACACCCCAGGAGCAACAGAGAAACCACTTTATAATCACACATTCACACCACTGAGGAACTCACAACTAGAGAGCTCACCACTAAGTGGTGACAATTTCCCTGTTTAGCCATATGGCACAGAAGAAATACAGCTCCAGACAGAGCTTTCTGCAGCCCACTGCCACTGGGAGAGCCTCATTCTCTGCAGACCTATTCATATCTCTGTTAAGCCCCACAGAGCAGTGCCGCAGGATACCCAAGTGTCTGGCACACCCTCCCAAAGCTTGAACACCTCTGTAAAAATGAGTAGCACCATCAGGTACATGCAGATGGCTTGCAAAATGCATCATTTCCAAAGTGATTGGAAGTTGTTATCCTGTGTATCTATTCAAGGCTGCTTAAGAGATAAGAAATAAGAGACAAGCTGGTACATCAATGTGATGCTGCAGTCTAGCTCTGCCTCAGTTCTAAGTGTAGATTTTCAAATGTACCCCTCTCCTCTACACACACTCTTTGCAATGCAGTGTATTTCAGATCCAGCAGATGCTCGTCTTGTTCCTAAAACAGATTTAATGTGTTTTCCATGATCTAAACACCTGGCAAGAGGGCTCTGTGCAGATTTAATACTTTCCTAGCCCCATGGTAAATTTGTCCCAGTGTTGCCTATAGCATAATTCTGCAGCCATGTCAGCTATTCAGGTAATGCCAGAATGTCGTCGTCACCGTTTGTGTCAACAGCATGATCTGGATGTACCTTGTAATCATCCTGGTGTTGGGTTGCAAAGGTCCTTGGACTCTTCATTTGGCTGAGTCTAATTCTGTCCACTTCACAAAGATCTAGAGTTACGCTAAGTAAAGGCTGACATTTACATGAGACACCAGGACTGCTGGAATGACTCACCAAGGTAAAACCTGGGCTAGATATTATTTCAAGGGCGTAAATTGTAGGGTGATGACTCTTCACAGACTTTTAACATCACAGAATGGTTTGGGTTGGAAAGGGTTTTAAAGACTATCTCCAACTCCCTTGCCATGTGCAGGGACACCTTCCACTATCCCAGATTGCTCCAAGCTTCATCCAGCCTGGCCTTGGACTTTTCCAGGGATGGAGCAGCCAAAGCTTCTCTGGGCAGCCTGTGCCAGGGACTCACCATCCTCAAAGGGAGCAAAGTCTGCTAACCTGCTGTAGAAAACCTCTGTGCTTAGCAAGGCAAACACAGGCAGAGGGGCAGGTCACACACAGAGCTCCTCAGGGTATGGGATCAGGGTCTCAGAAGTCTGAGAACTGACAGCTACAGAGGCATGGAGCATCACTCATAAGGAAAAGGAGTTGTGCCAGAGAGAAAACAGATACCTCAGAGTGACCTTCCAGTGTTTTCTTGGAAGCTGAATGACCTCCTCTAATTTTTACTGCTGAGTTGAAGAGCCACACACACAGGACAGCTTTGGCCTCCTACAGAAGTCCACGTCAAACCAATTAGTAGTGGCAGAGCTTGTCAGCATTGCAGCCAGTGCCCAAAAGCTCTCAGGACATTTACTCTCCCAAATACACTCTGCCCTTTAAAGCTGCCCCAGCCATCATGTTCATCAGGCTTGAGAGTCTCCTGATTACTAAATATCCTCAGCCCTCAGGTCATTAGGTCTCAGTCAAAACAGGGAATTCAGACTAAAGCAGTGACTGTCCCAGCACTGAAGCTCATAAGCCTTTTATCTGTTCCCATGAACTCTCCTTTACCTAAATCTAATATTAACAGTGAGAGCATCCAACACACTCATGGGAAGCAAACTGAAACAGAGGGACCACACAAGAGGAGGTGAGAACAGAGCATCTAACGTGAGCCCTGTGTGTGAAGGATGAGCTTGTCTACAAAGAGAGGTGCTGCCAGCTACATGGATTTCAAGGATGCCTTCTGCTTTTTAGTACACACCTACAGCAGCCAAGAACAAGTAGAATTCCCAGTGATGGGGTCTTCACTCAGCTGAACTGACAGGATCTGCCCTGATGAGAGTTTAACCCAGCCTTTCTCAAGCTCTGGCAGCTTCAGCAGCCCACGTAGAGCTGCCTGTATTTACTGTGGGAGCACTGGCTGCCTGGTGTGTCACAGGGCATCAGGCCAGGCACACTTGCAGCCCTGACAGCCACCAACCCTTGGCCATGGTCTGTGCCACATCAGGAGGTTTTAGCAGCAGTCATCACTTCGAGGAACTAATGCAACCGAGTCACTGTCTTGAGCACATACTCATGAGCTGCTGCTATTCCTGCTTAGTGCTAAAGTTCAGTGCCGCTTTCATCATACTGGAAACTTGTCGGGAGCTGCTCTTATTCAGTTCGGTAGAGCAACCTCTCTCCAAGACTTTGCTGCTCACCCCAGGCACAGTGTGTGCAATGCCTCCTGCAGCACTCCCTGTGCTGTGGTCCCACACCACAGATGGCCACAGTCCCCTCTGACAGGAGAGCCTCTGTGCACGTTTTGTGTGAGTCCAGACTGATCACGGACTTGGAAACAGAGTGAAACATGAAGAGTGATGGCAGTTCTGAGGACAATGAAGTATTTTGTTGTGCAGGAAAAGAAGGGGCAATGATCCTCCAGTGAAGTTTTGTCAATGGTGTCTCAGGTGCATGTGGCACTCTTTAAAGCAGATAGGTCAGCCCAGGAAGTCCTTTCACAATCTGAACATGTCTGATTTTTCATCACCCTTTTCTTTGGAGGCAAAATAGAACAAACCCAAATCATCCAATATTCCATGTCCTGAAAACTGACTGTACCAACTGTTACCTGATAGACTGGAAGGCAGCGCCACGGGAATCTGCGGTGGAGTCCAGCCAGGTTTGGTTTGCAGTGGGAACCCAGGGCAACTCAAAAACATTCCCAGGCCCTGCTCCCACATCCAAGGGTTTGGGATTATCCAGCAGCTCTTGCATCACAGCTCAGCCCTGTTGATGGCCTCGTGCTATAACCTTGGACAGGAGCCATCCTCGAACTGCTTGAGTGACATTTATATATCAAGAGCAACAGCTAGAAATATGAAAGCCATGGGTGGTTCAAGTCCCTGGGTAACTGTGCCTGGGCCCTCAGGGCTCAGTGACACTCTGCAGGTGTGAATGAGAACAGGGATATGTTCTTATTTTAACCAAGGAAATACCACTCGACTGCAAAATCTCCACAATGGTAACTGGGTGTCACTGTTGTGGAGAGTGCTGGAGAGCAGAAGAGAAAGAGAACAGATCTCAAGTAAATTATTTGCACCAAAGAGCTGTGCAAAGCCTCTGAGGAATTCAGACATGTTCATTGATTTTATTTGATAAGATGGGTTATTTCTAGCCTACTGACCTCTCCAAGATAACTAATCCCACTCTGCTGAGGTATCTCTGTCTCTCAACAACAGGTACCCACCTGTAACTCCACCAATATGACTCTCAGACAGGGTGACAGTCAGCTAAAAATCTCAAATTTGCATTATCCTATTGATGTCTAACAAACACTGTAAGTGCCAAACTCTACCATGTGAAATTGACAAGGGTAAGATCCAAACCCTGAGGAAACACCCATGCTCTCTGACTTAGAGCACTGTCAGTGTGCCAGAAAACAACTGCAGCCTTAGAGAGACCTCAGGTGCCAAACCATGACCTCTCACATCTGGCTCTTCACCGAGGCAAACACAAAGCAAAACTGCCCCACAGGCAGGGGCTCATGCAAGGAGCTCACAGGGGAGCACTACAGTGGCTTTAGCAACTGGGCATTCCACAGAAACAGCAGCTCTGCAAACATCTGCCAGCACCTTCAGGTGCTGTCTGCATGGCCACAAGCACACACAGGCCTTGGCTCTACGTGACAGCAGCTTCCAGACAACAGTAAATCTGGTGCCACAGGGGCCAAGAGAGGGTGGAAGCTGCCCTGATGGATGGGGAATGCAAATCCCAGGCCCTGCTCCTGCTCAAGGATTGCATCACAGCAGAGAGCAGCAGGGGACCTCCACGGCTCCTGCAGCCAGCAGAAGGTCAGCTCAGCACTCAGCATGTCCGTGTCTCCTCCTGGCTGGCAAACCAGGCTCCATTCCTTCCCCCAGCTGCAGGCACACAGGTACAGGAGCGCTGTCACCATGTTACACGGGCTGCTGTCTCTCACCAGCCCACAGCTCACTGCAGGAGCAGAGTGTGTGACAGCAGCACTGCTGCTGCTCCTGCAGGGCGCTTGTCAAGGCTGGCCCCAGGGAAATAGGGTTGGCATCCTGTGGCATACCAGCAAGAACAATCCCTCTTGCTATAGCAAAGATGAAACCTGTAAACCTTTAATTACCACGGTGAGCTATTAAGATCTCTGCTTTTTCTGTGTCAATCCCATTTGCTGCAGTCTTTGTGCAGAGGAACCTGGCAGCTGGTTTAGGAGGTTCCATTTTCACTAAGGTAACAAGGGCTTTTTTAGATTTTCCCATCAAATACAGGAGAACCCTATTCCAGCATGAAGCCAGGTTTCACATGTAACTTGGGTCTTTTATAGAGGTCTGTAACAATAACCTTGTTGAAGTGTCTCCATGTTCTGGAGGTGACCTGAGCCTACTCTCAAATACTCAGGATGCTTCTATTTCCTCTGTGTGACCCCAACCAGCCTGTGTCCGGTTCACAAAACAGTCATTGCTGTGTTGTAAGGAAAAGGAGATAGCTCTAAACACACACTGCTTTATGTTTGTCTCTGCAGGTCCTCAGGGTAAATCCGAAGGCTAAACCTCCTTGCCAGTCTCAGCATCCTGTTGGGGCCAGAGGAATGTCACAGTAAGTGATCCAAATATTGGATCAAGTATACTCAGCCTCCTAAAGCTTCTGTCTCCATCCTGCCCTGTTTTTTTTTCCCACACACTAGGTAAAAACAGAGAGCTACCAGTGTTTTCTGTCCACTGGTTCCTCAGCCAGTGCAGTCTCTCACAACTATTCAGTTGACCAGAGTTACACCACTTTAACTCAGCCTTATTTGCTGACACTCAAAGAGCAGCTTGCACATGTTTTAATTTATTATTTACAGCATCCTAGAAATATTTTGCAAGGATCAGCTCAGGCTCATCTTCAGCAAGAGTCTAAGAGGCAAGGGTCAGCATGAATATCAAGGTCTGGACCCTAAGCTCTAGAAAAGGGCTCTCTGGCCTGGAACATTTCCTAGTCAGAATTGCCAGGAACTGATGGAGCAGGTGACAGGGCTGGAAATGCCCAAGGGTCTGCCACAGTTATACTTTAGAGATTCAGAGCAGAGAGCTGGCTTAGAGCACAAATGTGGCCAAGAGCTGGGAAAGTCAGGACACCTAGAGACAGATTCACATCTAAACCCAGGCTGGGAGGGAAAGAGATGAAAACATGGTTTATTTCAAAGATTATAAAAAGGTTATAAAAAAGGCCAGTATCACAGCAAAACAAACCCAACCGTATATGCAAGACACATGGTTCCAAAGCTAAAGGAGACAGAGATGAGTGCACATCAACGCTCCACCATGGAACAAGGACATATCTGGCACTGCAAATATTTGATCATCTCAAAACTGCCTTTCTTGCTAATCAGAGGCCTTAGTGGAACTTCTGTGTCAGCTGAGTTTTAACAGAGGATGTCAGGACAGAGCAGAAAAATCCTGCTTATTTCCCTGTGTTCAGCCTCCCTGTAGCAACCACGGACACAACACCAGTCAGGGAGTGCCAGACCTGAGACCAGCTAAACCAGGTCAGGGTCTCTGTAGAAGGGAACAGCTCTGGCAGCAGCACTGATTCTTACACAGAGGCTGCAAGATGTGGGCAATTAATTGAGTTAAAGCTCTGAGCAACATTTGCTGGTTATCAGCTCCTCCTCTTCCCACTTGGTGTTTGCAGGCCAGGAGTTGTTTCCTCTTGAAGCCCCTGAGTGGAGGTGTTTACTACTCCATGGGGTATTTCCTAGCCCAGAACATGAACGTAAAACACTCTGAATTTTCTTCTCCTTCAAAGGAAATGCCAGCAACACAGCCAGGTTTCTTCATGTGAAAAATTCAATCTATAAAAATCTCTTTTCTTTGCCATCTAGATGCAGAGTCCCTCGCTGAGTCTGTCTGGGTCTGCCTATGGAACCACACCTGTGTTTACAAAGGTAAAGAGCACAAGAAAACACAGCCCATCCTGCAGCTACCAGCACTAGATTTTGCATTTTCTTGTTCCATCAGAAGGTATTTCTAGGCTGTAATATTGGTTCATTTACAATTCAAAAAAGCTAGCATACTTTGTTAGTGATGCTATCAAACTAACATCTTAATCGGTAAACGATCCAGACAGAGCCACTCACAGGAATTAATTTCATTTACTTCCTGCAAAGGAGGCTGAAGTGGAAACCTCACATTGTAACCACCCTTATTTTGTTGCATCCAGTGGAATAGAAGTTCTTCCTGCATTTGTGTCTTTATTTAAATGTACAAGCTAGGCTTTAATGAGTGTTGGAAAAAAAATTTGCACTCACAACCCACTGATTAAATTCTAAATACATTTAGAATTCAGACAACTATTGTAAGCAAAATGAAAATATAGGTGAGACCATCTTCCTCCCTGAAGGGCGTATCATCTCCTACTAAATGCCTCAGTGGGGAAACACTTATATCAGGCATTTAACACAAATATTTTCTCCTCCAGGGTCTACAAAACATAAGAGCCACCAGGGGTCAGTTGGTGGTGTTTGAGTGCCGTGTTCACTCCAGTCCCCCCCTGCAGGTTCACTGGTACAGGGAATATGACCAGATCCTGGATTCTGCCGATTTCCGAACCCTGAGGAAAAGTAGGTGCTGCTGCAGCTCTTGGTACACAGATATTGAACTGGGACAGGGGCAAGACAGGAGTGAGAACTGCTATAAAACCCAGGAGATCATTCGTAGAAGCAGAGTTTACAGTGTCTGATGACCCCAAGTCACAGGATGCTGCACAGTCTGCACTTCTCTGGCAGTGCCTGAGTGGGTCAGGCACAGCAGGGGCAGATTCCAGGCTGTTGGTTATTAATGACAGCCCTGCTGATCCATGGAGACATTGCTGCTATGTACTAGAACTGCTGATGAACTCGGGGAGAAAAAAGGATAACCTCATTTCAAACAATTTTTTATACTCCCAGGAGTGAGGTCAGGGCTCCAGAGGGCCAAACCCACAGCAGCCAACTCCAAAGTCAGTGGAGCTCTTTGTGCATCACCTCAGTGGAGAGGTGTTTGTGCCACCAGGTTCCCCAGTCACACCTGAACCTTCCCTATCCACATGCCATTCCTTGTGATGGACAGAAAGGAGATGGTTCCCTGGTAACCAGAGTGACAGCTGAGGTGGAGAAGGGAGTGAGGGATGAAGGGTTTGGGTTTTCTTCCATTCTGACATTATAATAATTTAAGTTTTTTCTCTCTTATCTTGAGCAGAGGCTTGTTCATCAGCAGTTCCTGGTAAGTACACTGTGCATTTTTTGTTAGACTCCTCACCACACTCAGTATTTCCCACCTCATCAAAAACAAAACAATGTCCAATGGTAGCCAGAAGACAATAGTCAGCCAGGCCAAGAGCTTTCAAGTTCTTGATTTTGCTGCAAGCACCCTGATTTTTTCCACAACACTTGGAAAAAGGTATCTATCCTTTTACATTCAGCCAATAAAGAGTACCCTGTGCTAAGAGAAAGCAGAAGTACAATTCTGACATATAATATTTTAAACTTGTGCAATAAGTTACAGAATTTGGACAAAAAAAACCCAAGACCAAAACAAAACCACCAAGAAACAAACAAAAACAACTAAACAAACAAAAAAAGTGCTTTGTTTCATTAACGTCACAGGAAGAGTCTTTTTTAATCTTTCTCCTTCCAAACCCCTTGACTTCCCATGCCCTCTACATCACCTTTTTGCACTGCATTAGTGCCAATCCCCACCACTAAGAGTCCTGTAAATAGCAGCTCCTACAGGTTAACATTTGCCTCTTGTGCTACAACATCATGCCTGAATCTCTTATTTCAGAGGAAGTCTGCACCCTGGTTATTACAGAAGCTTTTCCAGAAGACTCTGGAATATTTAAATGTGTTGCTGAAAATGAATTTGGGTCTGCAGCATCCAGTGCACATCTGTCTGTTTCCCCAGGTAAGCACATGGATTTCTGTGTTGAGCAACTAAACACAAAAGAATTTGCTGCTGCCCAACATCAGGCAGAATCACAGATATTTCCCAAGCAGAAGCCGGACCCAAACAGTTTTGTAGGCTCAAGAGAAGAGAAATGCCCAAAAAATGCATTCTGCTTGGGTGCCTCTCAGAGCTGGATGCAGGTTGTTCTGTGTTTGTGCTTTTGGTCCCTCTCCTCCCTGGCTCAAGGATGACAAGGTAGAGATGCTGTTCTCTTTCTCAGAGGAGTCTCATCCCTGAGCGTCATCCCTCCAGGGATTCCAGCTTGGTTGTGTCTATACCTTGTTTATGGTACCACCTGACCTGTCTGGCTCGTGCTGGAAGCTATCTGCGACCAGAACAGCCCCTGGCATGTGCCCAGAGCTCAGCAGCCCTGCCAGAGCCAGGTTTGGCTCATGCAGGTTTAGTCTGTGCAGAGCACAATGAGTCTCATCCTCCTGCTCAGACATTGCAGTTTCCCATCCCATTATTGCAGTGCTGCCCTGGTGAGCCACCACTACTCCCTACCTGACCTGGGGACAATTCTACTTCCAGGAGCTAAAGAGCTGGAAAGCTTTGGAGGTGCTACCCCCAGGCCAGCTGTGCAGGTCACCACGAAGAAGCCCAGCTTTCCCAGGAGCAGCCAAGCAGGAGCCAAGGAGCGTGGGGCAGCTGCTCTGCCATCCTACAGCCCAAAGAGCCCCGGGCTGGGCACTGCAGCCTCCAGCTTTGGCCAGAAGGGCTCCAAGAGCCAAGCTGAGGAGTTCCATGGAGCCTATGAGAACTCACCTCAGGCTTCGCCTCTGCGGTAAGACAGAGAGAGATTCCCACCCCTGGGCCAGCTTTGTACAGCACTTAGGGCACAAACTGCCCAGGGATCCCAGCTGCACACTCCAGTGCCCCTTACCCTGACAGGGACCAGGCACAGGCAGCTGCCTGAGCTGTTTGCCTGCGTGACAATGACAATGTGCAGCACCAGCCTGGCAGGTCACAGCACTGGCTCCATCTGACCAAGGGAGTGACCCCCTAAAGCACCAGGGAAGGGTCATTTGCAGGAGTGCCTGGCTGTGACTAACCTAAAAGCATCACTCCAAATAGTTGTCCTCTAGGAGACCTTTGGCTCCACAGCAGAGCATGAGGCAGAGATCACAGTACCTGGGAAATCTCAAGGTGCAATTCTGTTGCCACCACCTTCCTTGGTGGCCTTGGCCAAGTGGCATCACCTCATGTTTCTGTTTCCTATTCTGAAAGACAGCAATAAAACTTGAGATCCTGTAAGCATGGTGCAGACAGGACTTGCAAAGCACAAAGCGCTCTGTGGAGGAAAAGCACTGAACCAGTGACTCAATGCATGGAAGGAAAACTGTCCCATGCCATGGCAGGGACACTCCCCACTCAGGAGAGGGAGATCCTCCCCCAGTAATTAAGTATTCCATTTTATAACAAGACTTGGTCCAATTTCCATCCTAAATGCAGCTCTCCAGTCCCTGTACACTTATTGCATTATCAGTTATCCTGTTTGATTGCTCCAGAGAAACAAATCAGGTTGGAATGCATAGATTGGTGACATCATCCCCATTTCTGGAGGGCTTCTCAGGGCTTATAGACATAATGATGACCTCAGATGGTGACAGTTCAGCCATCCAAGCCCAGCAGAGGATTCCCTCAGTCCTGTTAGGGACAGGGAGAACTCTGTGGGGGCAGAGGTGTGCCTGCTCTCCTAGCTGAGTGCCAACCTGCAGCTGCAGGGATCCTGTTACAGACTGTGGAAAGGCTGCCCCTGACAGAGACCATTCCCAGCCTTAGAGATTATTTTTGGATGTACTCAGCCATTTTAACTAAACCAGTTATTTTAACAATTCTGAACAGCCTCCTTCAAATTTTAACACAGGAGAGATCATATTTCAGTATAGATGTCTCCATACAGGAGAGCTACTTTTTTGCTAAATCACTGAGTAAAAATGGTTTTGCTTCAATAACCAGCATGCAGATCATTAAGAGGAAGCTCTCAGTTTGGCTTCAAGCCCTTCTATGAAATCCAGGCTTGCTCCAGGAAAATCAGCTGGGACCCTAAGCAAACCCTAATGCATAAAGGGATTTATCATGCCATCAAAAACAGCTACATAATAGCTTTTTAAAATATAGGTTACATATGTGTGAGTGTGTATATATATATATATATATATATATATATATATATATATGTAAACAAAAACCATTAACTAGTCCAGACTTTGGACACATCTCAAAATTCAGAGAGAAACTATTAAAATTTCTAGATATACCAGTCTATGAGAATTTAAATACCTTTAAATCCCACAGACATGCTACCAGGTGCTTTGAAACATCATTAGGAATGTGACTCAGCATTGTAAATGTTGCTGTTACCTCAAACTCAGCAATCATGGCTAATGGCTGGCTGTAAAATAGCTGTTTTGTTAGTCAGATTTAGCATATAATTCCCACATGTAGTGAATGTGGTTGCAACTGTATTACTAAGGTAAATACCAACAAAGGCAGTGATGACAGAACCAAGCCAATAGCTGTAAAATGAATGAAATCCTTGTACCCATATTCTACCAATTATTGCCTAGCAACAGGCACTCCACAAAAGGCAGAAAATGCAATTCAAGACTGTCACTACCAGCTACTCCTTTCTGAGCCCTTTACACCTGCAGCTTGCAGTGTCCACAACAGCCTTGAAGCAGAATAAAACCATTGCTGGTTACTAACTTCATTAAAGAAACTCAATCCAAGTAAAAGAAGAGGCTTCGGGCACCAATATACTGCCAGGTATTTTAGTATTTAGCTTTTAAGTATCTTAATTAATAAGCAACAGATCCTTAACTCTTTCTCCAGACATTTTTTGCTGTATGACTCAAGCAATGAAGAGAAAGAACCCAATCAGAAGCAACAGGGCACCGTTCTTAGAGAGTAAACTGAAGCAGGACAGAAAATCTAATTTCTGTCACCTCGCAGGGCTGGTCACGGTGCTATTAAATTACTTGGCACAGGAGATGAGATTTATTCCTCTGCCTTCATCAGTTCAGCTTCCAGTTCTCTCACCTTTTTTCCTACCTTCTGGATGTCACGTTTTCCTGTTCCTTCTCTTTCACACAAGCTGTCCCGGTTGTGTCCACTCTTTTAAGTGTGTAAAACTCTCCTTAAACTGATGCCTCGCAGCCGACTTTAGTGCTAAGTTGAGGTTGGTGGGAAGCCAGGGAGCCTGAGCACAGAACCTGCCCTTTCCCGTGCCCACAGCTCCCTGCAGGGCAGTGATCATGACCCAGTCACCTTTTGTCAATTACTCGCCTCTCTCTGTGCAAACCACCTCTTTTTAATTATTTTCCATTTCTTTTGGTGGTTTTTTTTTTTTTTTTTTTTGGACGTAAAAAGCAAACAACCTCTCAGACAAGTAGGGACGAATTCCCTCCCTTAATCACTTTCATGCGAGGAATTTATATAAATTAGCACTCAATTAACACCTGCTCTGTAGTTTTCGTTCACAAACGGTGTAAAACACCAACACTAGATGTGGGTTAACCTCGTGAAGATCTCTGTGCTGACAGACTCTGGGCAAGGGAAGGAGATGGGAGGAGCTGAGAGCCCACACGCAGCCCGGCTGCGGGACCTTCGGGCTTGGGGTGTAGTTAAACAATAGGCGATGGTTGCCAAGGTATAATTAAGATATTTAAAACACCATAATGTTAATTGAAGATGTAATTAGGCATTGAAGCTGGTGATGAAAGGGATACGAATCACCTAACCTGCCAGCAGGAACTGCTGCTGTTCTGGTGAATACACCACAGCTGCATTTTTTCATCCATGCAAATAGCTGTAACAACACAAACAGCAAAATATTAATATTTCCCGTATTTTTATCATATTCTTTCCACAAGGCTAGTTTTTTTACTCGGTTTATGGCTGCTCAGACGCATCCATGAGCGGTGCCGCTGCTCCTGGCCGAGCTCCGAACCCGAGCGGGGTTTGGGTCGCCCCGGGGCTGGGGGAGCCGCCCTGGGCACGGAGGGAGGGCTGGCTCGGGTCTGCGGCTGGGGGGATTTAAACCACGTTTAAACGTGGCTCTCGAGTGTATGTTAAGTGCACAGCCTTCAAATCGGTACCAGGGCTTTATCACTACAGAGGCAACTAGCTACAAATCAGTAAATGAATTAAACAAGGAATTTGGACCCACTGAATGATTTGGGCTGGAAAGGACCTTAGAGATGACCTTTTTTCTGCCATAGGCAGGAACACATTTTATAAACCAATCTGTTCAGGGCCCCATCCAACCTGGCCTTGAACTCCGGGGATGGGTCAGTCGCAGCTTCTCTGGGCAAGAATTTCCTTGGGATAGCTAAGTGGGATTCCGGGATGGTCAAGCATATCGCAGCGGTCCTTGCTCGCTGCTCCCTGGCGGTGCTATGGGCAGAACACCTACTTTTCTGTTCAAGAGCTGGCAATTTCTGCAGTCCTGCCCCTTCTGCTGAGCCAGGTACGCTCTCGGCAGCGCTGAGCGTCGGCCGCTGCCCCTCGGGGCCAGGACAGAGCCCGGATAGAGCCGGGACAGAGCTGGGCTGGCGGGGACAGAGCCGGGATAGAGCTGGGAAAGAGTAGGGGCAGAACGGGGACAGAGCCGGAACACAACAGGGACAGAGCCGGGACAGAGCCCGGGCAGAGCCGGGCCGGCCGGTCCGAAGCAGCCGCCGCAGCCGCAGGGGCTCGGAGCGCCCGGCGGTCCCAGCGCCGTCGCCGCGGATCCGCTGCCCGCGGGCACCTGCCCAAGTGCCGGCCCCGGCCCTCGCACAGCGTCCGGCTGTATAAGGAGACTCTTATTGTGACAGCGGCGGGGGCCGGGGACAGGCAGGGCCCGCGGTGTCACCGCTGGCAGCACATTAAAGCCTCCGGGCTCGTCCTGCCGCGCAGAGGGCGGCTATGACAGTGAATGACCGTCCTTCCCAAAATACCGGCCACGGCCCAGGTGACAGCTCCTAGGCTGTAGGTAAGGTGCTTGTTGGGGTTGTCTCCACGTCACTTTCCACTTGGAGGCTGGTCAGGGAGGTGGCGTGAGGGACTGCTGGGAATGCCGAGGTGGAGCCGTACCTGGAGGGTGCGGCGGGGTCAGAGGGAACATGGGCAGCCACAGAGCCAAAACACTGGTTTGTTTTTCAACAGGCAAACTGCCCCTGTTATTACCTACTGTTTTTATCTTGTAAGGTCAAATGTCTCTTTGGGTTTATTTTTTTCCCTCCCAAATCAAGGTGGGACGATTTGAGGAAAACATGGCTTATCCCTTGCTGTGAGAAGTGACGCTGTGCACCAGAGCTCGGTTAAGGGCAGTGCTCTAAAAAAGAGTAAACGCTGGTTGCTGTCCACAGCCTGTGGTACAGTGAATGTGCAAATCTGTGCACAGGTAGTGATATAAAAACGGGATAAAGACAAGACTGAATGAGTTTTCTGCACTAGTGAATGAGGACATAGTGTGGATATGTTCCAAAAGTTTGAGTCAGCTTCAAATTTCAAGAGTATGACAACGGAAAAGTTAGGGAATTTTTACTATAAGGCCTCTGTTTACTTACAACTAATTCACAACTAATATTGATGATTACCTTTAGGAAATGAAAGTTTTGAGTCCTTAATATCAGAGCAATGTCTCCACTTATCTCCTCCCATGGGAATTTATGACCTCCTGGAGCCCTTCTCTGGGCTCTCCAACAAGAGGAATACAATATACTGGGTGTATATATAGCAGTGAAACAGCTGATCTCAGTGGGGCAAGATTACAATTTTTTCCAGCACATGTAACTGTGGGGATTTATATTCCTTTATTCCTTTTCTTCTTCTTCTTTTTTTTTTTTTTTTTTAATTAGTGGCTTTATGCCTGTTTTGGGGGGATTATTTTTTTAACCTGGAGCTGAAGTAATTTGTCCATTTTAAAAGCTTGCTAAATGTAACTCTCCCAGGTTTTGAGTTGATGGAAAGGCCAGGTCTTTAGATATCAAACACCTACCTGCAAAATACATCAGGACTCTGAGCAGCTCAGCTTGCCCTACCTTATCTTGCAGCTCACGTCCTGGCAATTAGCAGCCTTCATAGCAAATATCGGGAAATCACCTCACACAGAGACACACAGTCCTTGGCATTCTAATCCCAAATCTCAGTTGGATATTAGAAGCTGTGAATTCAAAACCCATTAGAGAAGAAATCAGGAGATTCGGTTTCAAAAGTTTAGTTTTAGACTTGAAAGTGAAACTTTTGTGCTTCCCTATGGTACAAGGAACTTCTTGGCACAGATAGCTGGTTCTGGGGAATAGTACATTTAGCATTTTAACAGGCACAAAACAGCAGGATCCAGGGGTCTTTAGTTAAGATGACATCTGGGAAATTACCTGGCTTAGCAGTAGTATCTGTGTTTATCTGTAGATTTAGGCAGTGTTAACCAATTGCTATTTCCTTTAGCATTTACTGGGCTCTGGCATATAAGACAAGCCCGGTGATCATTGCACCTGAACCAGACAGACTGTGTGGTTCATTACTGTAACCCAGAATGCTCATACAGATGTGGGACAGTTCTAACAAATCCTAAGTAACTTTAAGGTCAAGCTTTAATTTAGTTGAACTTTAACTTCATAGTGTTTGGTTTGCTAGTGGCTGCTCAGAACTCAGTATTTTGGTGATTCAGCTTGTGACCTACCATTTATTTTATCTGTATTGTCTTCCTTAAGGGAAAATCCACTCCAAGAAAACGTCTATTCTGCAAAGCAAGGGTTCCATTCTATCCAGGAGCCCAGCCAGGAAAACTTTTGTGGCCTGTCACCTAGCTTTTACCAGCCACCTATCCAAAGCCAGTTATCACCAACAAAAACCCGGGACAGCCGTGAAACCTCTCCTATGAGTGTCCCTAATCTCCCATCCGTTTCCTCTATGTGCCAACCAACCATGTTTAACTACGAACGTCCAAAACACTTTATCCAGTCTAAGAATGTGTGCCAAGGGCAACAGCAGCCTCCAGGACCTGCAGCCTCCACAGAGCCAAGCAGAGAAATCAAACAGTCCTCCATCCTCATCCAGCCTCGTAACCCCAGTGGGCAGAAATTCTCCTCCTCGTCATCGCTGAGCTCTTCAATCACGCTCTCCTCGCCTTCCTGTAATGCCCCTAAGGAATCCACCTATCCCATCACTCCCGCATCTGCACAGTCTCCTGCTAGCTCATCATCTGGGCAGAGGCTCCTGCCCATGCCTAACCAATCCCCCGCAGCCTTCCTGTGCTCCGTGCTCCCCTCGCAGCCCGACTATAACAGCCCAGCTCCTTCTCCCGTGGAACCTCAGTAAGTACACACAGCTTCTAACCCGCCTGCTTCCCCCGGCCTGTCCCAGCACTGAGCACCCCAAACCAACCCCTGGCAAAGCTGTGCCCACGCACAGCTCCCACTGACTGCTGCTGTGCGAGGCAGAGCCTGCACGGCTCGGGGTGGGAGGCTGAGGGCTTGCCCTGGTGTGGGAGTTCAGCTGCACTGTGGGCATGTCACAGGCTGCTGGGTGAGTTTGCTGGAGCTGGTTTGAATTGTTTCGTTGGATTTGACAGAAATTTCTTAGGGTTATTTAGAACAGAAAACAGGCATCTATCTCAAATTAATTTCTTTCCAAAACATGTCTTATGAACAGGGAGGCAGGGGGAAGGCAATAGTATTCCCAACAAAACTTAGAGTGTCCTAGTAAGTCTCAGCAATATTTTCAGGTTCCACATCATGATGTGGATCTAAACTCACCTACAATACCCCTTTTATTAATCATACATGCAAAAGAAAGCCCCTTGAAATTTTCAGCCCTTTAGACCAAAGAATAAATTCTTTCCTAAATATGTATTATATCATTTTGCCTTTGGGCTGCAATCCAAATATCTTCCAAGGTCAGTGAGCTCTCAAAGGGAGCTGGGCCTTGCCTTCTCACCAACTTGTATTCCTGCCAATATCAGCTGGAGGTCCTGGGGAAAGTCAGGGTAGAATACACACAAAGTGAGATATTGGAAAGTTGATAGGGGCAGGGGGTCCTGCTGACTTGGATATAAACCCAGGTTTAAGTGTCAGTTTGCATTCAGGAAATCAGAATATTTCTGTCTGTTTTCTGAACCACAGCACTGAGGGAAGGGGAAAGGTAAGATGGGGTGGGTTAAATGGGGAGAGTTTCCTGAAGTCCTGCAGGAGTTTGGGGGGTTTGGGACCCTGCTGGGGCTTGTGTTTGTAGTCTGGGGTTTTCTGTTTCCATAGCAAAGGGCTTGGGTGCCTCATTATGCTTTTTGTATAAGCTGCTCTGAAATACAACACGCAGTGAGTTGAGGAATTATTTTTCCAATCACTCTGCTAATGGGCAAACAGAGACATGAGGTGTGTTCATCTGTGGGGCAAATCATTCAAGTTTTATAACTCACATTAAGTTATTAAGTCCAAGCAGTGCTGGGAGTATTCTGGAATTATAACCCTTCTACTCTAGTCTAGTCAGCAGAACCAATTCCCAAGCCACAGGAGGAAGAGGATTTGGAATAGAAATAATTTCTGAACTCAAGAGCAGCACAGGAGTCCCCACTGCAGGTCACAAACCAGGTTGGACCTGTCAGCACAGAGTGCTGTGACCTCCAGCAGACCTTTGCAGCCCTTTCTGATGGCTGCTCCTCTTTTCCTGGCATCTTTCAGAATCAGATGTGGTACCCAGCTCCAGGAGCTGACTCTACCCGTGGCTGTGGATGGTAGGGTCAGGCTGGGAGAGGCCACTGCAGGATGTAGAGATGCTGTGTTGTGGGAGGACACTCAGTGATTTGGCTGCACTATGATGCTTCTTCCCCTTCAGGTTTTGATGCTCAATTACCCAACTTGGCCTGTCCTCCTCCCAGATACTTTGTGGGTTCTGAACCACAGTTCTCAGGAGGCAGGCTCACATTTTGTGTGCATTCTGTGAAGCAAATAATCCAGCAGGCCTACAGGAATAACTTTGTTTTCTCTTCCTGTACGAGCAGTTACTCACAGCCCATGTATAACAAACAAGCCAGCATCAACTCTATGCAGAAGACATCAGACCAAGAAATTCAAGGAACAAAGGAAGCCCTCATCCAGGACCTGGAAAAGAAACTGCGATGCAAGGACAGCCTCCTCCAGAACGGCAACCAGGTAAGGGCCAAAGAGCTCCCAGCAGGGCAGGCAGGCTGCAGAGATGCTGCTGCTGCCCCAGGGCTGGAGCCTCCAAACTGAGCTAAAAGCAGAAGGAAATGCAGGAGCAGCACTGCCCTTTACTCAGAACCTCAACAGATCCCACGAGAGCAAAAGTCATTTATGACCAAAATATTCTTTCAATGTGAAAGAAAAAGGAGCGTGTTTAGAGCTGTGGCAGAAATTTGAACTCTCTTCTGGGGATCCTGGTGAACATCACATCTGCAGAAAATTAAAAATCCTAGGAGAATGCCTCAGTTCTCTAGACATGACTACAATCTGGTTTTCAACACTATTTGAGATGTTGATAAACATCTCAAAACCATTAGAACCTGAGGAAAAATTGGAATATTTGAAATTTCATTCTATGGACCACTACCAAGTGGAGTAATTTTTTTCTTTTATATGAACAACAATAAATGAAAGAAATTACATGAGCTTTTATCATAAAGCCTGTCTCCTATAAGAAGGCCTCATAGTCTCAGTACTTATTTATTTATTCTGCAGGGGGTCACAGTAGAATCCCCCTTACTAAGAAATCAAAATCTGGGGGAAAAAATTTGCTCCCAGTAGCAGCTAGAGCAGGCAGGTTTTTAATGTGGGAGCCTTTCTGCTGGAGGCAGACTGGTAAAAGTCCAGTGTTCAAAGTTTCCATCTTCTTTCCCCTGAAGTAGAAAGGAGTATTTTCATGATCATCAGGGAGAGCAGCTTTGTGTCATATATGTAATTTTAAATATAGAATGGGCAAACAAATAGGTCAAATCTGACTGAATATGCCCCTAAACAGCAATGTCCTATGTGCTGTAGGAAAGCTTGTCATAGCAAGTCAGCTTTTCTTCCCATAGGAAGAAGCCAGGCTAAAAATAAGTCTTATGCAATCACCACTGTGTCCTCCTCCCCTTGTCCTCCAACAAGTCTGAGCCAACTGGCCAATCTCAGCCACACTTGATACACATGTAAGGACCTCAGGGATATTCAGCTCTCACAGGTTTTGCTGAAGGTCTGGTGCTCTCTTCTAAAGAAAAGTCCCACAAGGCTCCCAAAGCTTTCCCCAGCCAGCAGCAGACTCATGTATATCTGTACAGAGCAGGAATTCAGTCAGAGCTCGCCCTCGTGCCACAAAACCCAAACCCGAGTGAAACTTGGTGGGCAGCAAAGTGTCAGGTGTTCTGGTGCTAGCACACTTTTCTAAAGTAACCCAAATGACAGAGCTTGAATTTAACTCTGCTCATTTTTCTCCCTGTGTGCCACATCCAGACTGTAGGAACTGACTGTGCCATGTCTGAAACGTGTCCTTGCTTCCTCCCCAGCATTTCACCCTGCAGGTGTGCTGGCATAAACCTCCCCAGTGCTTTCAGGAGCAATGGTGCTCCCCTCTGGCTGTGCCTGCCTCTGGTGTGGCTCTAGCTTTTTTGGGAGCATCCATCATGCCTCCAGCTCCCCAGCTGAATGAATTGGGAAGTTTTCCCAGCCCTAACAGAAAGGTACCCTGGGACTTACTCTGGCTTCTGTGGATGATGCCATCAGCTACCCATAAATAATCCCAGCAGAGAAAGAGGAGGAGTGGAAGGCCACAGATGGCATTAGGGAGGCTTTGATGAACAGGCAGTTTAATCTTTTATGCATTTCAGTGCTGTATATATTGAGGCTGACTTCAGTTGGCATCACAGACTGCAAACCCTCTGGGCCAGACGTGAGGCTTCTGGTCAGCCCCTGCTTCCACTGACAATATCCTGAACTTGTGGCATATTAATGTGTTCTTAACAAGCTGGTCTGAAAGAGTGAATGGACTTCTGACTGGAATTCCTGTCCTCTCTGCCCTCAGAGACTGACTTATGAAGAGAGGATGGCTCGCAGGCTGCTGGGACCAGTGAATGCTGCCTCAGTGCTGGACACGCAGGGTGAAGACAGCCTGCAGAATGCACAGGTAACTGGGCACCTGCCTCTGGAGCAAGGATTTCCCGGGGTTGTGCTGTGGCCTGCTTGTACCTGGGCAGGGCAGAGATGAGGTTTCTTTGGTGCCAGTGCAGGTGAGGGGCTGCTCTCAAAGGCAGAGCTCTCCGTGGCAGGGCTTTGGTGTTTTCAGGGGGAAAATTCAGGCACCATTCCCTTGCTGTGCCTGATTTGTAGGAATGACCTCTCCAGGGAGGAATTCCAACAGCTGCTGCACAGCACCCAGTGCCTGTGACAGGCAGGTAGCAGCACCACGAGGGAGCCAGGTACCCACTCCCAGCAGCCTGAGTGCAGGCTTGGCCAGGACAACAGGATTTACACCTGCCACTGTTGGGAATAAGTGACATTGGCTTCAAGAGGCCGTGGCCTTGGGCTGAGATTGGTTGGGTTTTAGCCCTTGCAGGGGGCTGCATCCCTTAAGAGAATGCAAAGGAGTTATTTCAGCAGCCCACATGCTAATAGACAAGAATCTATCTCTACTGGCTTTTTCCAAAGTGTTTTAGTTGGAGACTTGCATCATTTGTTGGTTATGCAGGCCAGTTGGAAGCTCTCTTTGGCACTTCTGTGCTCAAAGTTAGTAGAAATGTCCGTGGTGTGGCACTGGGTACCTGTGCAGGACAGAAAACACCCCTCCTGCTGCAAGCAGCAGAGAGCCAGGAGCAGGCACACACCTTCCAGAGAGCCCTCAGCAAAACTCCTGTGTGGAACAGACACTTAAGATCACAGCAAAGGAGGAACACAGAGTTCGAGCTATTTCTCCCCAACAATCACCTGGCAAGATCAGGAAAGAAAGAGAAATCATGAATGTCAGAGAGGAAGGGAAGCCTCATCTTTTGCAGAGAGCAAGGAAATATCCAGTCAAAACAGGATGACTGACAACTTTTCAGCATGTGTGAAATGCTGCTTTAAAAAAAGAACATTGGAACATTGGAAGCAGAGATTGGCTTATGTTTGGGACATCTTACTTCCATTGTTCAGTCTTAATTTTAAACATTGTAGTCACTGATTCATTCAGCCTCCTGATTCCTCAGGAACTTAGCTCAGGAATGTAACAGGTCATGAGAATAATCAGCAACTTCACCAGTACAGCATAATTTCACAGGACAAGTAATAACTGTACGGAACTGGTGTTAGTGAGTGAGCAGATACAGGCCATTGCCTTTGGGCTCCACATGGAACTCAGCCCAGCAAAACCCTCATTCATGTCATATTCCCCTGAACTTAAAACTGCCTCCTTGCTTGAAGTTTAAACCTAGGCTTAAATGTTCCACAGGACTGGGCTGCAGAGCACAAAACCAAGCACTGGGATGGCTCCAGGCAAACACTCCAGAAATTTCCATGCAGTGCTTGCTCACTCTCACTCCATTGCTAAAACGAGTCGCTGGCACCAAAGCCTGTCGCGTTTTCCAAACATCCTGGCTCCTAACAGGAATCAATCCTGGGTACTTTAGCAGATTTAGCCACGTGATTTCAGATTGTCAGCGAGCTTAGCTGGTGCTGTGATCTAGAAAGAAAAGTATTTTCCAGCTCAGCTTGTGTCCATCGCTGCTGGTGCCATATTTAAGTGGGCACAATACGAGGCTCCTGCCAGCGATTCCACTTCTATTCCTGCTGTGGGGAAGGACACCCTGTACTCAGCTCCCAGTTTAGACACTGCCAGGAGTCCTGCTCCTCTCTCACAAAGGTTATGGGCTGGCAGAAAACTTTGTGTGCCAGACAAAGCTGCTGCACCCATCACCTGGGCAGCAATAAGAAGTTCTGCCATGGCAAAGCCCATGGTGAGTGCAGAGTGTGTCAGGTCCTCATGCAAATTCCTTTACCTCCTGTCCCAAGGACTTCTGAAGTACATCCATTTTGTTTTGAAGCAGCACTCAGGAAATGAACTTAAAATGGCTTCTCATTCAGTCTACAGATAAATCTTTCTAAGTGAACTCACCTCTCCTCTTTCTCCTCCCAAGCACCAGAATGCAGAAAACATCAGGCTGCAGGTTCCCACAACACACGTCAGGTAAAGAAAAAACTTGTGCTGTGCTATTCTTCGAGATCTTACTTCAAACATCTCTAGACAATGTTGGTTTAATCTCACTACTTATCATTTTTGCTAAAGTAGTGATTACTAAATTCACTCCCTTTTGACTAAAATGCTACTATTTGTGGGGATGGGTGATGCCTATAATCTTAATCCAGTGAATTCTAAGCATAGCATTAGAGGTTAAAAACTCCTTGAGAGTTGGGAAATGCAACTCCCATGCATCTTGGACAAATATTCTTTGTATTGTAGAAGATTCATTTCTAGTCAAAGAAATATACATATTAAAATGAATATAAATTATGAAAATTAAACAACCAAGTTTCTCTTGTCAAGTCTTTTGGATATTAGGCCATAATGAAGGTCATTTTTGTGTGCTGCATTGAACAACTTGAGCAAGAGAAGTGACTGATCAAAAGTTATGAGTTACAGCTGAAAAACCAACCAGAACTGTTCGATTCCTAAAGGTGTTGAGGGACTCCAGCTGCAATCAGAGCTTTGCTACCACTTGTGCTACAGTAGCTTTTACAAAATTAACTGTTCCTGTCCCATTTTCAGGAGCAGACCATCCTCTAGAGGTGACAATCGTGGACATGACTCAATCCAGGAGAAGTTTTTTCAGCCACGCTTCACACAAGTGCCTGAAGATGTGGTGATTGAGGAGGGACGGTTCTGCAGGCTGGACTTCAAAGTAATGCCAGCCTCTCCCTCCCAATTCCATTCCCTCTTGGGGTGTGGGGTGTGGAGAGAGGTCTCTGCAGTGCCTTTGCATTTTAATAAGCCAGAGCACTAAAGGTAGATGGTTCAGGGTCTCCCCAGGCTATGGAAACCAAGAAACAGGAGATGGCTAAATATGTCAGCATTTTCCCTTGGAAATGTAAGTGGAATTAGCTTCATAAGATTATGATTAAAGCTAACTAGTGGTAAATGCAGACCACTACAGAATGTCTCTAGACCTCCTTGGGAAGAATGAATATTAATGCCCTGCTGAAAAAAGGCTTTTTGGCAGGGAACCCTGTGCTTTGCACTGCTTCAGTGGACACACCTCCCTTTAGTGAGTCTTCCCTGCGGTAACTGTACCCTTGCTGGAGCAGACAAGCAAGGAAATGCCCTAAATAGAAACAAAACTCAAGAATGTTCTAAAACCTCATGGCAGCTGTACCAACTGTGGGGTGAGAAAGGACCCTGCTCTCCCTGACAGCCTTGGCTTTTCCTAATGACTGCCAACCTCTTTGTTTCAGTAAACTCTGGCCAGACTCACACATGGCCTTTAGCCACCTTCCTCCAGGTTGCCCAGACTTCTGAATGCTGTGGAGAAGCTGGAGCATGCCTGCAGGACAGCTCATTTACAGCCATTATCAGCTATGGGTGTCAGCCCTGCTGCAGTGACAGCTGTGGGAACAAAAGGCTGAACCCAAAATCAGCATCTTGGGCTTGATCAAAGCCACCTACAAGAAGGGAACAGCAGGGGGCTGCAGGAACAGCATCCACTGTCTCATAGCTAAAGCTCATCTTTCCCTAGCACTCCCTGAGCCTTTCTGTGCAACATTTCATTAATATTCAGAACTGGGCAACGCTCTACAGCTTTGCAGCAGAAACATGGTTTGATCACCTATCAGCATCAAACTCCTTGTAGCGCAGGAGGGATTTTATTATCTTTAATCTTCCCTGCTCTCCTCTCCCTCACAGGTCAGTGGGCTCCCAACTCCAGATGTGATGTGGTACCAGAATGGAAGGATGGTTCATCAGGATCAGTTCCATAAAATGATAGTGTCAGAAAAGGGGTTCCACTCCTTTATTTTTGAAGCAGTCAAATCAGCTGATGCAGGGACATACGAATGTGTGGCTGTCAACCGTGCAGGAGAAACATCTTTCACAGTAAAAGTGGAAGTAATTGGTAAGACTGTGAGCACTGATAATTCTCTGGATACACTGGGAAAGTCTCAGCAATCTACTGCTTTTCTCCCTGTGTTTGGGACATTAAACTAATAAGAAGCAGAGGTAGCACTCCACATACCCTGGCTCAAACAATAAAAATCAATCCAGGTTTAAACATTAAAAATCAACTTACCTGTTCCAAGACTATTTTAATAACTACATCTAGGATGCAGTATCTCTTCAAGCCACTTCTGTCAGGATATTTAGATACACTGAGATGTCCAGAATTTAATTTAATTGATGTTATTAATTTTACAGGACTGATAACATATGTTAATTAACTCTCCTTCTAAAGTGGACTATGTTTACCACACCCTCTAGCTCATGGGAACTGCTTGCAGGCTAAGGAGATGAGGAACACATCCTCCTGAATTTAGCAACCTGAAATCCTCAAAAACAAGCACGACATGAGCATTCCACACTTCCAGTAACTCCTCCTTATCTCTCCTCTTTAATTCAGCTAAAGAACATCACATACCTCCAACTTTCATTTTCAAGCCACAAAGCAAAAAGGTTTTTGAAGGAGACACAGCCAGGCTGGAATGCCAGATCTCTGCCATCCCAACCCCCCGGATTTACTGGAAAAGAAACAACGAAATGGTACAATATAATACAGACCGAATAAGGTATCCCACTGCTCAGCTGGCCATTGGTGTGTTACAAAACAGCAACCAGGGTTTGCTCAATCAAATGTAAATGGGCTGGTCTCTGCAAGCAGCAGGCTGGAGAGCAGGCTCTGCCTCTGGTGTGTGACACAGGGGGCACAGGCCATGTGCTGAGAGCCTTGCTTTGAGGGCACAGAGGGAGAGAGCTGTGCCCAGTGCTCCTCTGAGTGCCTGCAGCAGGAGGGGGCCCTTGGAGAAGCACAGATTTAGGGCTAAATGTGCAGTGTGGGAATACACACTGATGCCACCTGCATGGTGCCAAGATGTGAATCAGGGGTGGCTCTAACACAGATGTTCGTGTCTGAACAGCGTGCAGTGCCCTCCAAGGATTGTTCTGGGGCTTTCTCAGCTCCTCAGCATGTGGACTGACTCTGCTTTCTCTCCTTCCTCTTCAAAGCACTTAGGCATTAACACCTTGGTTTTTCAGCTTGCTCCATGACAACACTGGAAGGATTTGCCTCCTGATCCATAATGCAACCAAGAAAGATGCTGGCTGGTACACCGTGTCTGCTGTCAACGGGGCAGGGGTGGCCACATGCCACGCCAGGCTAGAGGTTGCAAGTAAGTTCCAGGTCCCAGTGCCACAGAAGGTGCATCTTATATTCAGAGCTGGCTCTCAAGGTCAGTCTCATGAAGTTCAGACTGCTGGGAGGATTTATTTCCCAGACAAAAAGTAACTATCCTGGGAAAAGCTCTTCTGTTTAGTACAGGACACTGTGGAGTGTCCTTTTGCTCTTTTAAAGACTACAATTTCCCTGACACCAAGCAAGAGCGTGAATATAAATCTCTGGTGTCTGAGATATGGGTTTGTCTGCTAAATTCTTCCCAAGGGCTTGCTAGTTTATATTGCAGATAAAAAGCAAATGCTCTGCCATGGGTCTTTGTACACTCTGGTAAGGCACTGAAAGAGGCTTTTTCTTTCTCTTCCAGCACATACAAATAAGTCACTTCCAGCCCCAAAGCAGTTACGGGTTCGACCAACTTTTAGCAAGTATTTGGCACTTAATGGAAGAGGACTGGATGTGAAACAAGCTTTCTCACCAGAAGGGGAGTTTCAGCGTTTGGCTGAGCAGTCTGGACTGTACGAAAGTGATGAACTTTAACTGGAAATGAAGAGGAAAACCTCACACCCCTAAGAGACAGTTACAACATAGGTGCAGTTAACTGGTGATTGCTCTAATTAGCAAAATACCTACTTACATATTTTTACTTTGACCCCTGCACATTCGGCTGTTCCTGTTTTACCATGTTAGATTTTATTTATATGGTTTGGTGACTGTAACCATTATTGAGTATTGCATTTTAACTAGAAAGCCTAAGAAAGCAGGTTAATTAGTTTTAACAAGTGTGGGGGGCTTAGTTCCACCTGTGCTTGGTCACATGCTAAGGTAGCTTGATTTGTACTGCTTCTCTAATATCACTCATGATAATATCAGAAGTCTGTACTGTCTGAATATTAAAACCAAATAGAGTAGAGTGTTTTTATGAGAATAAATTAGAGGCAAATAAAATTTTAAATAACCAACATCAGCTGTGACTCTTCCTTGCTTGATCTGTTAAAAGCACCTTTTGAATGTCTGGCATCAGCTGCAGCCTGGGAAAGATGGATTCTTACCCTCCTAAGCTTTCCACTTGTCCCCTCCCCTGTCTGTTCCCACTGGCATATGCCAAATATTTAGCATAAACGAAATGCTGACACCCTATTAACACTACCCCATGCCAGTGAGACAACATCAATATTTCTTCTCCTTGCACACTTGACCCAAAAGCTGCCCTCTATAATATGAATCATTAGGGCTATCATGTTTTCCCTCCTTTAATCAAGTGATGGTTGCAACTTATCCTGCTGTTGACTCTCAACAAGCTGTTGATTTGAGTCCCCCAAGAGGATTGTGTGCTGCTGTTCACAGACACCTTATTCAAAACCAGTACCAAATACCATGGAATAAAACCAAACCTGGAGATCTTTCAACTGTACTTACTGCAAGAAAACTTGTGGGTGTGGATCTAGTGTGACCTCCTCATCAAGGTGCACAGTCAGCAAACTCTCAAGCATCTTCCAGAAAAGAAAAAATGAGGCCTCAGTTTCACCCTGCATTGCTGTACCATTAAATAACCCCCCAAGTCTGAACTGCACAACACTGACTATTAAATTCCCCAAAAGTCCTGCAGCTCTATCACCACACATCTCCTCTGGGCTGCCCAAGTGATGAAATACACTGAGATAACTCCCATCTTGCACATTTGGAGATGGAGCTGATCACATGCAAGCCAGCACCCAGTTTGCCCACAGGCTCCACTGGAAGGTTGGAAAGTCTGCATCATTTCTCTGGCAGATGTCTTTACACACAAGTCATGGAATAACTGAGGAGACTCACACTCCTTACCAGCCATCCCAGTGTCAGCTGTGCCTCATTCAGTACTCACCCCTTACTCCACACATCATCCACCCAAAAATGTCCCTGCAGTGGAAATGGCTCTCAGTTCCCAGCAGCACAACTTAGTGACAGGTGGAAATGGCAGAGCAAGGGCAGAAGCTGCTGTCACCTTCTAAATTCAGCCTGTGAGCATCCCCTCCTTGCCCCTTCTCTCTGGTGACGTTCAGGGTGCTGAGCACAGATGTGAGCAAAGCCATGTCCCCACCTCTGCCTGGAGCCCTCTTCTTCTCAGGATGGCAGGAGCAGCTCTGGGAGCTGATTTCTGGAGGGCAAAGCTTTCCTTGTAAGTGTTTTCATGTAGAGTAACAAGAAACTCCCAGTGTTAGTTCAGAGCAACCTCAGCTCGGGTTCCCCAAAACATGTGCAAAATGTTGTGCTTTCAGCTCAGGAAAGGCAACCAACTCCTTCAAGTGTGTTTGGAGAAATTCTGGGTACAAACAATGCTGATTCTTCTGAATAACCAGCCTAGGAAAACAACAGGCCAGCTAATTGCTGCATCATATACTCAACACAAGGAAAAAGTCTTCAATAAGAAATAATTTCATAGTTTGCAAAGGGATCCCTGTTGGATGGACTCTGCTGGGACAAATGCTGTCACAACACAACAATAACTCTCCCAAATAAACATCAGCCATATTTACTACAAGAATTATTTGCTGTTAGGAGTAGCCCAGATCCACCAGCTGAAAGGAGGCAACAACACTGGGTCCATTTACCTGTAATTCCACACTTTTTTAGTATACTTACAGCAAATGTCATTATTGAGCTGAAGACAGGTCTGGCTTCAGTCTAAGGAATCAATCTGAGCAAGTAATCCTGTCTGAGCACAGCAATGTTTTGAAAGTGCCACGATTCTGCAGTCAGTAACAGCCATGAGTGCAATTAGCTGAGCTTTTCTCTTGTTTACATTGAGATAAACCATGGATTTGTTTTTGTGCCAACATTAAAGATGGGCATTTGGCATGGGAAATCCATAGCAGAGACAGGAAGAACTGGAAAGAGCAAGCCCAGCTGAGCAGAAGCACATGTTGGCGTTCCTATCTCCTCTATCATCTCTGGAGGAATCAATTAAAGGAGGCCTGAATTTAAATCACATAAATTGGAATCAGGCAAAAATACTCTGTAAATGCTCTGTTTCACACACTTTATTTAGCACTGATTTCACATAAGAGAGACCACGTGAACATGCCTAAGTAACAATGAACTCTGTAAACCAGAGTTATTTCATTTAAGGTAATGAAATCAGGCTTTAAAGTAATAAACTGCCTGGCCCATCTTCGGTGAAATCCAGATTAAGAAGCAATTGTTGTTTTGTGAAGGTACTGAGCAACAAAATAAAGGCACTGGGAATATGCTAAGGCTGTGTATCTCCTGAGAACTTAATGTAAAGAAAACTGTTATTTCAAGGTCTGTCTTAAGTGGTCAGTTTTGCATGCAGAAGAACACAAGGACTAGCAAGGATTACAAAATAAAAATTCAAGCTTACATCAGTTCAGGTTCCATAAGCTGAGCTGCTTTGTTTTCCCATTTTTGAGAGGGGGAAATACACCTCAACCCCCTCACTATCCCCATGGAACTGGGCTCTGTGGGCTGGCACAGCAGTGGAGGACATTTCTTCACCTAAATCAAAGCAGGAGAGTGGGGAGAAGTTGGTGTTTCTCAGGCAGAACAGCTGGCTCCCTAGAGGAACCAGAGCTGCTTTAATCATACTTGTGTTTGTATTTCATAAACATAAATGTGCGTGTATTTCTCAAGATGTAATGCTAATGTGAACCTCCTCTGGATAATCAGGTGAGCTTTTACCTTTACTATGTGTGAAATCCAATTTACTGAGGCATGGTGCTTCCATAAAGACACGAGGAGAGGCTGGGCACCTCGGGCATAGGCAGCCACTTTTCCTCAGGTAGCAGCTGGCAAGAGAGTAATTCATTAAAAACGCAGAAATCAGTTAGATCAGGGAGCAGACCCAGATCCACCCTTCCCATTTTTTGGCAATAGTTGGTGTCTGGTCTGTACACCGGTTGCTGCTGGCTGTTGGAAAAGATTTCTCAACATTTTCAAGGCCAAAGACTGCATTATTAGTCCTTGTTATTAGCAGTATTAGACAATTAAGGCCTGAGATGGCTCAAAGGGACTGTATTTATCACCAGCCCCCAGTTTTCCCCTGACACTGAGGCTGCTCTCAGCTCCCCACACCTCTCCCACGGGAAGTCCATCAGATCAGTCACACGTGGTGATGAACTCCTGTGGCCCTGACAAGTCTCATGTTGCCTCTTTGTCATTGCACCCATCATCTAGGGAGCTACAAAGACAGTAAAACAGAGAAAGAAATGCTTCAGAAGTGCCTAGAACTGGCTGCATTTGCTGCTGGGGGTGAGTTACCCCTTGACTTTCACCTCTGTGTTTGCCAGTCTCAGCCAGCCCTGGCTAAGGAGGCAGAAGAGCCCCAGCCTGTGCCTGGTTAGGCTCAGGCTAACCTGTCCTACCCTGAAGAGGCTGCACAGCCCAGGGTCCAGGGCCCCTTTCTGGCCTTGCTGGGGCTCTGTGTCCTCCCTACTCATTATCCACCCTGCCTGTTTTAGCCTGAATCCTGGTAGAGCAGGGGAGAGCTGGCACAGTACAACTGGGGTGTGTGGGGTGTGTGACACAGCACAAGGCCAGAGCTGCCACAGCACAAATACAAAAGGTTTGGCCAGAAAAGCCTCATATATACAGCTTATGACAAAACATCCAGCAAGCTCAGGTTCTTCAAATCTAGCCATCTTTTGAAGCCAATCCAGTCTTCCCTGTGGAAGACAGCCTGAAGAGAGGGCAGGGAGCTGGGCTGGATCTCCCTGGCTCCTGCTTTCGTTCAGGATCCATCCTCACCCTTGCCTCCAACACCTCCTGCCCTGGGGAGGGTCCCTGCTAAAGGAAGAGTTGCTGGCTGATGCCCATGTCTCTCCACATTGCTGTTTCCTTGCATCCTGGCAAGTTCTTCACAACAACATGCTGTAAACATGCTGTCAACATCTTCCTTCCCTGGATAAAAGCATTGGCTCACTTTTACCTTTCACTTTTAAATTGGCTCACTTTTACCTTTCACTTTTAAATGTTCACTTTTACCTTTCCATGAGTCAGTTGCAAAGGTGCAGCTCAAAGGGAGAACTCTTTTTATAAGATTCCAGAGGGGTTTAAAATTACCTCCCCCTCATGAACATGGGTCATGCAAATTCCAAGCTCATCTAAAAAAAATTTTGCATGTGGGCAGCTGTCTCCATTGGAGCAGCTGAGAAATCACCACAGGCAAAGAGCCTCCCTAAACTCAGCCTTTTCCTAGACCCCTGTTAGTCAGGTATGACCTGTACAGAGAGCCTGGCTGTAAGAGAGGAAGGCAGTCACAGCTCTGTAGCCAAAAGCTATGAAAAAAAGTAGCTACTTCTTAACTGCAGAAGGAGGCAAAATGTTCTGACCTTGATTTAGGACTGCCTTCACACCTAATTTAATTGCATTTTTATTTGCAAAGGCATATGCTGACCTCTGGACAGAGAGTGCATAATTCTCCAAAATTAGGAACTGCTTTTGTTCCTAACCAGGAGCTCTGGGGCCAAACCAATGGAGACAGTGCTGGGGAAAAGGTAGGCTTTATTCTTTCCTGTAATCTTAGAAACTGCTGGTTGCATTTTGGAAATTGAAGAATACAAAAGGAGTCACAGTTGCCCCCACTGTGACTTACAAAAGTTATTTCTCCACAGGAGACTATTTTTAACATCATAGGAATAGCAGAACTAAACCTGTAAATAATGAAAAATCACCAATTATGCCCATAAAGTCAAATGAAAGCTTGTTCAGGCCAGGTCATACACTGAGCAGCAGAATTGGCAGCAGGGTAAGATCAAGGAGTTTTAGTGATTGTAAAAAGTTGTGAGCTGGACACTTCCCCAAATGTTAACCAGAAACAGATGTATGGAAAACAAACAAGTTTCACAGCAATCTATTGGGTCACAAGCTGCATCTACAGGAAGAAGAAATATCACTGCAACTTCCCCTTGCTTTGTTAAAAGGTTTCCAGCAATCTTTGTTCCAATTCCATCGCTGGGGTTAGTCTGTGTCTGTACAACATATTTTTATTTTAAAATCACTTCTGCAAGAAGAAAAGGAAAAGCCCCCAGGCTGGTTATAAATATTACTGCACAACAATCCTTGCCATCTCTCTCCAATCTGAAAAAAAAGTGTATTTCTATATCCTGTGTTTTTGGAAGGGCCAGAAGGAAAGTCTACTTTCAGCCAGATGTGGAACACTTTTCCCCACAAAGCTTCATGAATCTCTTCCTACAGGACTGATTGTGGTACTGGTGTCCCAGTCAGCCAGGCTGGCTTTTTTTGAGACGACTTTTTATTTTTAAATTCCTCTGTTGTTGAATTTGGAGTTATTAAAGCTACAGGAATGGAAGGAAGAGACTCAGTCAGAGCTCAGAGGGACATCCCCAGTGCAGCATTCCAGCAGGGTGTGGCAGCCTGCTCCTGCAGATGTTGTTCCCATCCCCAGGCAGCTGCAGCCCTTGCTGAAACCTCACTGAGCGACAGCCCGAGAGGCAGAAGAACTGCACAAAGCCAATGATTTTAAGATACTTTAAGTGCTTTTATACTGGCTGACAACAGCTGCCCTCTGGGAGGGAAAGATTTAGCAGAGCTTCAGAAAAGAGGGCACAGAAAAATGTCTGAGCTCAACTGGTGACAGACTGGTCACACAGTTTAATTAAAACCAACTACCCCCCTCTTTTTTTCCTATTTCTGGACAAGAGGAGAAGGACTGTCAATAAATGTATAAACAAACTCCTGGGTCTGTTCTGTGAACCTTCCAGGTGCTGTTCTGAGAAGAACCGCCCACCCCTGCTGCACTACAAATGCCTGGATGACACCAGCTTCTGGGCGCTGTTTCGGCAGCTCTGAGACTCAGCAGAGTGACCATGGGGCAGATCCCGAGCCCCGGCAGCATCCCGGACCTGCTGCCTCACATCATCCCGAGCCCTGCTCCCTTCACGCATCAACTGCCGAACTTAATGCTATTCTCTCAACAATTCCTACCCCAGCTATCTGCTACCGTCAGAGAAAAAAGGATCAATTGAAGCTTTCAGGGAAATCCTCAAATCTCTTTCCTAGGCTCAGGAGCTCAGAGCTGCCGGCACCAGAGGGCGCTTCGCTCCATCCTCATACCAGCCGGAATTTCAGGAACATTCGTTTTATTCCTCAATCCCTTTATTCCCGCAGCCCTAGGGACAGGTTCGGTGCAGGCCGGAGGCTGTGCACCCCAGGCAGTCCCTGCTGTCCGTTTGTCGCTAGGACGCAGCTGCAGGAGAGGGAAAACGTGTCCAGGTTCCACCCGGACAGTGCCACGGGAGAGCCGGGGCCAGCCGCGGGACGCGGCCCCCGCCGCACCCCCAGGCCCTGCCCAGGCACGTTCTGCACAGCTCTGTTCCTGCAGGACACACAGCCCAGCCCCACAGCCCCCGAACCTCAGACAAATCCTACAAGTGGTATTTCAAAGCCAATATTCTGCATGATCACGCTGCTACATGGGCTCTGCTCTCCCAGCGCCTAACCGCAGGGCGGAGGAGCAGGGTCACGGAGAAGGGAGCAGAGGCATTCAAAGGCTCCCAGGAGGGGATTTCCAGCACAGTCAGGGAACACAGGGCACACAGCAGCCTACCGGGGGTCACTGATTCTGTACTTTGTCTCCTGGCCAAGCCAAGCCAAGCCAAGCCATCCACTCTCTTCTAAGAGAACCAGTTTTAAAAACTAAACCCCGATTCCCTTCTCCTCCAAAGGGATCTTGTTGCCAGGCAGTAGCCTGGACACTTGTCCCGGAACACATAGGTCACTGGTGATTTGTTTATCTGGATTACTCAATAGCCTGACAGCAGAAAAGCAGGTGTGTGGCACCTGCGACCTCTCCAACCTTTCCTCCTCCTGGCAGCCCTCTCCTACAGATCTTCAAAATCTTTGGACACATTTCCTCTCCCAGAAATTCCCAAAAGAGCCTTCAAGCTCTCCTCAACCTCACCCCACTCTCCTGGGGCACAGGATACCCTCTCCACACCCTGCCTGGCTTTTCCCTGCAAGCTCTGTACCCTGCAGTGACATAACTGCTCAGGCAAATCTGTTTGAAGAGGCAAAAGCCTACACTTGCATTGTCTCAGAACTGGTTCTCCAGTAACAGATTTTCCTAATATAGCTGAGCTTTTTGCACCCTCAGAAACATGCTTCTCCTCCATTTTAACTAATAGCATTCAACACTGTTATTTTCCTTATTAATATCCTAGTTCAACACACATCGATTTGCAGTAGTTCCCACTAAACCATCTTTGAGGGAATTTTTTTTCCTCATTAGCATCCTCATCACAGCAAGTTTCATTGAATAATTAATGATTTAAGGAAAAATGGGGGATTGCAGAACAGATCAGCAGGAACCTTGTTCACTCTTCAGGCCAATGTCCTAAGAATTTCTTTCCCCCATTTTCAAAGAAAGGCCATGTGATCAGAGGGAAGGTTACTCTGTCCCAACCCAAAGAACATGCCCTAGGCTGCCTTCCAACTCCTCTCCCTCACTTGCTCCCTCAACTTGCTGCTTTCTTGTTCCCACTTACCTGCAGGGCAGTCTTCACCTTCAGGAGTTGTTCAGCCCCTGCCACGCCTTAGGCTGTAGAAAGGTGGATTTTCACAGAACACAACACAAGAGTCAGCTTCAAAGATCTCGCCCACTTTCTATGAATTCACAACATACTATGAAAGGCTGTTTGGTTGAGAGGAAAAGCATCCCCTGGTGGGTACAGCAGAGTGCAAGCATCACCACGATATTTTCTGAAAAATCCCTTCACCAGGATTTCCTCTCCTGGGAAGCTGAGAAGCCTCAGAGAAAAATGTAAATAATAATTATCCAATTCTCTTCTCCTGTGTTTGCTGCTTTGGAATGTGGTCTGGAGGTTGTTTACCAACAGGTGCATCTTTCATTGGTTCCATGTGAATTGTTTTTAGCTAATGACCAAAGCCACCTGTGACTCTCTGAGGAGTCACAGGTTTTTATAATTCATTCTTCTCTAGCCTTCTGATGTATCCTTTCTTTAGTATAGTTTTAGTATACAATTTCTTTTAATATAATATTGTAATATAATAAATCAGCTTTCTAAGAACTTGGAGTCAGATTCTTATCTCTCACCTTGTCCTGGGGACCCTCACAAACACCACATGCAAGAGCAGTGTTTCCTGGCCACAAACAGCAGTAACTGCTGCAGTACTGAGTCCAGGGCTGAGAGATCCTCATGGATACAGAGACACAACCCATGTGCTCATCTGAGGGCAGTGAATGAACTGTCCCAGTGGTGGGGACCACCCTGCTGCTAGGACCTTCCTGCCCCTGCACCCACCCTGCTGCTGCTGGGGCAGGAAGGAGCCATCTCCCAGTGTGGTCCCGTGTCACTGCCAGCAGGAGCTGAAGCCCAGCCGTCACCACGATCCCAGCTATCAGTACAGGAGCTGGGGGCCCTCCCCTGCACAGCCTGCACGGGCAGAACACGGCTCCAGGGGATGCAGTTTCACCCGAGCCACCACCAGGGCATATCGTAGAATTCAGACCCTCTGACAACACCCTGCAGCTACAAACAGGAGCGGCAAAGGATTCAGCACTCCTTTTCAAGAGATGGCAGTGGAGGAGAAAGCATGATGAGAAACAAAAATACAAGACAATAAAGGTTAAGGTACTTTTATTATAAAAGTCTATACAATGAGCACCAGACATAGCAATGCAATTATATCTGGTTTAGTTATATATATTCCATATCTATATATCCATATAGATATATAGGTTTTGCTTTTACCAAAGTAAAACTGTTATATCACAAAATGCCTAGTTCTACCATTTATTTATTGCTCAACAAGGATGGCACAAAACACACTCAGCATAACTGTTGCCATGCTTATCTACTGTACTGAATAAACAGCCAAACACTGCATAACAAACACAAAGCAGCTGTTAATTCTGAATTGGAACCAGTCTGATCACTCACTCACTTATAAAAATATTGGAATCATATAGATTTAAGCATTATAAAGGAGGAATATATTATTTAAAACATTTAAATAGTGCATATTGACATTTTGCATGTGGTATATAAAACACAAACATTCATGTACAACACTATACAGTACACATTAGTTTCAATGTTTGGATACACCCGTGTCTGCAGATTGATAGAAAAGGAACTGAAGTGTACATTGCACAATGGAACTGAATAAAATTGGTAAATGGTCTCAAAGACTACATTAACCTCATAATTCTCTAAGGTCCCAGATCACTTTGCAGTTAAAAAAAGAAAAGAAAAGAAAAAAAGGCATACCACTAGTGCTCAATAGTTTTAGTGCTTTTTTTTTCCTGAATTCCAAAATTACATGCCTACAAGCAGAGTAAAACAAACCAAGAAGTATTCTACAGTACACAAATGAAATCTGAGCACTAAAAATCCTACTTGCAACCTATTTCATATGCTTCATGACAGAACAGCAAGTCTCTGAGGTTACGTGCGAGCCATTTCTTACATCGTGAGAAAGTTCATTTTTGGTCTTTCATAAAGCAGAGTGAATCATTGCTATGTTGACATTAGCCAGTCATAAAAACACGCAGTGAGAGTAGGTGCATGCAAAACATGGCCACAATCAAATTGATACACTGAAATTAAAAAAAACAACTGAGAAAGCACCAGCTGAAATTAACATTTTGATTTTGTCAGATCAGAAACAGCTGCGGATGGCTGCTGCAGAGCAAAGCTAGTCCCTAAATCATCATTCAGCACAGCAGATGTGATACTCAAAACATTACTTAGATTCAACTCTGAAGCTAAATCATGCAAGGCCCATAAACTGTTTTGCTTACATTATAAGGATTAGATAATGTATTTTTATTCTCCAACTGTAAAACAAAACCGTGATAAACAGCAGTAATCTTTCCACTCCAAACCGACGGTTCTCCCTGTGGTGCGTGTTAACTACACTGATTTTAGCCCTTGACACCATACTCATTTCAGGTACAGTGGGATTTTAACTGTCCTAAGCCAGCTCCTTTTTGTGGAGCCACACAAGTCTGAGCACCACCAGATTTCCCAAATACCACAGTGTTCACTGTGCTCCTCAAATCTTCCGAAAGCGGAGATGCCGTATCCAATTCAGCCCAAACACTACGTCACCACTGGCTGATAACAACCCAAAAAGGGATCAAATGAACAACAATGACATGAGTCCTGTAGGCAGCATGTGATTGAACTTTTCAGTTTTCCAAGGTTTAAAAGCCACTAAGAAAAGGTCACTTTCTGGTTTGTCCACTGTCATCTTTATCAAGGAGGAAACGTGACCGCTAATGAGCAAAATCCATAGATGTTAATTATTACTGTGCACAGGTGCAATTTAGAATACCAAAAAATCAAAGTTGTTCCACAGCAGTCCTTTGAAAGGAATTACAGTCTGTTTAAGTGTTCCAAGAATTAAGAGCTGTACCCTTAATTTGCTGATTTTTTTTTTAGGCAAGAGGAATAGTTCGGTGTAGCATTACAATATTAATCATTTCTTCAACAATGCAAAAGGTTAGTAATAACAAAAGTCTCAAAGTTCTTGAATGCTAAAGATAAAAAAAAGCTATGGTTGTTTTGGAACAGGATGGATGCATCTGGAATACAAAACTTCGATGGAAACTGTGTTTGCTAAAGTTGGATAGAGCAGTCTCAAACTCAGAAACCTTATCTGCTCTCTAGACAGGACCTACTTACCCTTCAAACATGTCCTAGTGGCACCACAGTAAAGTGCACAAACTGGATTCTTTCAACAGTGCATGACACATGAACACAAGCACCCAATAAGTACAGGGGTAGTATATGGAAACAGCACATTACTCAACAGGTTGGAGGAATATAATTTAAATTGATTTTGAAGAATCTTGTTTGCTGATAAGGACTTCTAACAGCCTCAGTTTAGCTTTGATTTTCTTGTACTCCCTGTACTCATCCAGCATTGGGACCCGATCTTCTTTTTGTACATTCCTGTAAAAAGAAAAACATCAAAATTTCAACTAAATCCTCCATCCTGCAACAAGCCAAACATAGAAGCAGCTACAGGAAGTTATTTTAGGGCAGATGAAAAGATTATTGGCAGCTTGTTCACCAGTAACAGGCATGACATATTTTAGTTTATTGTAGTTAAAGCTGCCATCACCTAAAAAACTGAATTAAAAATCCAGCAGAATTTATTCAGCACAACTGCTGCAGCATTGGGTAATAACCATTGCCCTAAGCTCTCCTGGGAATTTTACTAACAGGATATGAAGAGTTTCATTTCAGATCCTGTGTATACATTGCAGAAAAAGACACATTTAAGTCAATCTACATTTTTTACTGTAAGCAGATTGACCTACAAATTGGAAGCAGAGCATTATTCTTACTGGATTATAATAAATAATCTATTAATATGATTAACCTCATTATTTGCCATTGAAGTCAAAAGGAGTTTTGTTCCAAACTCAGGAAGTGCATGATGAAGCCACATTACAGGAGTTTGTAGTTCAGGAGAAATACAGGAGTAGGCACAGTCAAGTGAGAGCATTTGCCAGTCAAGGAAGAGACCTCTTAGGAGTGTTGGTAGTTTTGTTCATGACATGAGACATCTCAAAACCACAATGAGTAGCAATGCAATCCAATTCATGACAAAACAAATTCAAATAAGAAACGTAAAAGAACTATAAACTATATGGAGAATAAAAGTTATAAAAACCTTTACTGGTAAAGCAAATACACACTGCCACAACTGATCTACTGGAACAAGGGGCAAATGGGCAAATTTCCCTGCCCTATGTTAAAGAACAGGGATAATATGAGGTTTTTAAAATAAAAAAATCATACTTTCTAGTAGGTATTTTTAAATGGTATTTTTTTAAAATAGGACTGTTAAAAATACAAAAAGTTATCTCCCTCAGGAGATTATTCACAGCAGATCAAAACAGATCAGATTCCAGCTGACAACACTGAAAGTTAGAAAATACACTTGGCTATATAATGAGGCTGCAGCCCAGCATCCGGTTTTGTGCTAAACAAACCTTCCATTCTGCTGATAAAACTCCTCTTCAAATTCTCGTAATGTCTTACGTAGCTTCTTCTTCTCAGCTCTGGCTTTCCACAGTTGCTCCAATAACTCAGGCCTAAAAATTTCAAGTGAAAGAAAAACATGTTGGCTGTACAATAGAATTTAAATTCCTCAGAAACAACTGAGCTAGTTCCACTAATAATTTATTTGTCTGGCTCATAAGGAACATGCTGTCAGTTTGAAAGTGAAATATTGAGAACAAACTAGAAGTTAATAAAGGGGTATAAATTTTCTGCTGTCTACACAGCTCAAGTAAGGCTGAAGAAGGCTTAGAAGATACTAAATAATTCACTGAGTACAAAAAGATCTTAGTCAGACATGTCAGAGCAAAGAATGAGTATTCAATCCAAACATTTCCTGTGAAGTGCTGAACATGTCACTTCCTTTCACCCAACATCAGAGAATTCAGTATCATGACTAACTACAATAATTACAACTACTGTAATTAAATTATCCACTTAATTGTCCATACATAGAAGCAGCTCGGGTGCTGGAGAGCCTCAGGTCCCGGGTGAGTTTCTCTTGACCATCTTCAATATCAGACTCAGAGTTTTCAACCAGGCTTAGAACGGGCTGTGTTTGGGCAGCAGTTTTTAAGATTTCTTTTAGATCTGTAGACAAACCATCACTTTCCTCCTCTTCCTCCTGAAAGTGAGAACAGAAATCCAAAACAAATATGATATATTTCAGTTCCCTATTACAAGTGCTGGGAATATTTTTTAAAGGTATTGCACCTACCTTAATTTCTTCAAAAAAATGGGCAGTTTCACCTTCAATAATGGGCTGCAACATCTGCCCCCGCCTCTTGGTTGATGGTGATCCCTGAAAAAATGGAAATTTGTTTCAAAATGCACAGCAAGACATCAAGCGCTGTTTGAAGTCAGAATTACATTGAAGTTACCCAATACTTCCTCTCTGAGATGAACAAGACAGCGAACATACTTACAGAGCACAAATAAAATAACCAAACAACCCAAAAAGCTCAGATACCCAAGGTATCCTTGACACAGAATTGTTGTAGCTTATAAATTATTTTAAAACATTTATTATCAGACTTAAAATACAACGCATTTGCTCTCTCCATGTTTTGTAGAAGATTCATCAAGTGCAATGATAGCTCTGAATTTTGTATTTATACTTGTTCCTCCCAAAGCACAGTTACAGAGGCCAGAGCTAGTTATCTCCTGTCAGGCATCCATTGGGAATAATCCTGCCTGGTTCCTTTTCCAGACCACTCTGAAGCCCTGCAGGTGGAAGTGTGAAATCAGAGTTATGTGTTGCCACCTCAGAGCCAAAATCCTTTGAACTCCAGCCTAAAGCAGGTGTCCCTGTGCTGTCCAGGTGCCTCCTGCACACCTGCCACAATGTCCTCCTCGTGCCTTATCCCCAGACAGCAGAAGCAGCTCCAACAGATGGTCTCTGGACAGGAAAATGTGAAACACAAAAGCCACACAGACAATGACCTGTCAAAAACTTCAGTTCATGAAAGGTAAATAGTCTCCTGCTTCTCTGGACATTTCCATACAGACCTCAGTGCATGTCATTGGTGTACCAGGATACAGTAAGAGATATCTCATGGAATCAATTATCATACAAACCTAAAAATCAATTCTTGAAATATCTGGCACTGAATATAGACTCCTTAGAAGTAACAACTGAACAATCCTTGGCAATAAGAGAAAGCTCCTTATATCTCTTATAGGTTTCAAAAGCAAAGACCTGTGAAAAAGATTTTACAGGTGCTGCCTACAGCACAGATTAGGAATCATGTTACTGACATCTCTCCTGAATTTAAAATTCTTCTGGTGAGCTATCACCCATCTCTTTATTTCACAGCCAAAAAACCAGAATGGCTATGGTACAGTCATAAGGCTACCCAGAATGTAAAACCCGTCTCAGCTGAACTGTCAGATTTCTGAGGGGAGAGGTGGGATGGAGCTCAATCAGTCAAGGGCTCTACCAAAAAGCTGTGACTCACCAGTCACAGAGAAACACATTGGTGCCTAAGAGCAACCAGTGCTTCTGGAGTTCAGAAAGGGATTCTGATAGAAAAGCCCTTAAACCCGACTGTGATGCACATCACGTTTTTCTTTAAAAGGAGCCACCAAAAAAATGTATGTGCAAGAAAGGCAGAATCTTGACCTGGTCCCTTTATCTCAGTGTACTCCAGCTTAGAGGGGAGAGCTCAGAACTGTCAGTGACAATGTAAACAGCAGATTAAGTTCCTGCTGAGTAAGCCCAGCTACCTGTGTCTGGGAAGAACTGTCTGTATGCAAAGAGATTATCTCATGTCAGCTACGCAGTCCCTTCCTTCCAAAAGGGTCAGCAGCCAACATCCAAACAGGTATTTTGCAAGTCTGGGTCAGTACGCAAGGCTTGGATTATGGCTCATGCAGAACAAAACCAGCTGGGTGTCATTCCCCAGCTGCTTTACAGGTACTATAAACAAGGTTACATCAATTTCCTTGCACAGTATGAAAACTTTTCTTCCTCATCTCTTAGAAGACCACAGAGAGAGGATAGAAAATTCAGAAGGAAATGAAGTGAAAACACAATGAAAAAGCATGGATGTTGTACAGATGCTGCAGGTGCTGGTAACATGTCTCTCTCTGGGGAAGCATGAAGGAATGAAATGGTTCTGAGGGCAATCCTGTCACTCAAGCCTCTGCTGACAACAACCTGCACTGCAACTGGTGTTACTATTCTGGGGAGGACTGAAAGTACAGTATGTCCTGGGGATCCATACCTAGCACAAGCACTTGGGAACATCTCTGCCACAGCAAGTTAGCACAGCTCACTTACTTCCACAGAGAACCATTTAATTCCCAAGAGCCATCAAGGTCACAGACAGCTTGGAGCTGCTCTGTTCTCAGCAGTAAATCAATCAAATGCCTCAAGTGCAATGAAAACAATATCTTGTATCTTCCACAAGAAAGATGCTTCACAGAACAGTGTTACTAGCTTTCCTAAAGGCAGCCTCGCAGTTCAGAAGTGGGAAAATAAACAGAAATAGCATTTGTTTTACTCACAAGAATAGGAGTAATGCTTGCTCTAGTTAACATTTGTTTTACAAGTCTGTATCTGTCATAAAGAGGCTTCACAATATGTCTTTCTTCTCTAGTAACCTAGAGGCAGAGAAACCACAGAATTAATTATACCGGTCACTCCATCACAGACAAGCAAACACAAAGCCGTGTGCTTCTCCTGCCAGGCCACCAACATTCCAACTAGGAATATAAAACTACCTTACACTGTGTGTATAAAAGGGGTTTTTGCAGATAAAAGGGAATAACAGGGTGCTTTTCCATTCTCTCTCACTCTAATATCCTGTAATTTTCAGGGAAAAGATTTAAATGCTTCCTAAAAATTAGGGGAGCCTCAGCACAGGCAAACCCTGTATTTAAATATCCATGGAAAAGAGGCAAAAAAGGGACCAAGAACTGGGGGAAAAGATGTGTGCCTGGCAATGATGATGGTTCTACAGAAATTAAAGGGAAAAAAGAAAAAGATGAAACTGTAGAGAAGGGGGGTGGGAACTGTCCTTTCATTTCTGTTTCTGTGAAATCCAGAATAACATTTGCGGTCATTTCTGAGGAATTTCAATAATCTTGTTTATTTTTAAGACATCTCTTTGCCTCACAGACATATAAGGCACCAAATGACACCTATCTATTTGCACACTCCAATAACCTGCTGATTTCTGAAAAGGGGGCCTATTAATACATACTTTTTCCTTTTTTTTAGAAGTCAATGCAGCAAGTTCCTCAGATAGCAACACGGAGGCCAACAGATACCTTTGTGTTTTGGAGAAGGAAAAAGAAGAACCCCCCACACCAGCATTAAGTTCTGATCTTACTAGTGCTCAAGAGTTACTGCTGTCTATGCACACAATGGCAGAGTTTGAAATAAAGACAAGCATTACCGGCCGTCCATGTTGGCTTTCATAATACAGGAGGCTCTTCTGGAGAGATGTTTTCTCTTCTACCAAATGGTCCTTTGTCATTTTCTATCAAGAATAATTAGCATTTAATCAAACACAGGTCACTTTTATTCGCTATCCAGATGCCTAAGCCAAACTTAGCTTAGTTAACATCACACAACCCATCTTCCTCCATTTAAAGCTGTTCAATATTGTCAGCACATAGTTCTAAATATTTAAATATAGAGCGAGGGGAATGTGGTTCACGTTGATAATTTCCCCACTGAGTCTGAAATATGATGGCCTGGCAAAGGGCTGCTAGCCAGAGGCATCATCATATTGATAAAATGGTTTCTCAAGTGCTCTATTTCCCCCTTATTCTCTAAGAAAGAGCCTATCCATAACCTTATGCTTACCTTTATATCTTCTGGTAAACATCTCTCAACTCGTTTTTCCTTTAATCTTTTCAAAATGAGTTCAAGTGTAGCCTCCTTGGTGGGCTTCTTCTCTTTCTGCACAACCTGCATCTCATCTTCATTTTCTTCATCCTCTTGGTCAAGAGAGGAACCAAAGCTTTTTGGAAGAGTGTTACTTCGTGGACGTGTTTGAGGTATGAATTCTCCCTCTGAGCTCCTCTGCTTTGCATCTGAAATGGGAAAAATTGCTCAATCCAAATGTTTAAAAGAAATAACACAGTTTATTTAACTGTAAGTACAGGAACATGGCAATTTGCATATGGAAAGTTTCCTCCTGAAGAACTAAAGCCATTAGAATAATTTGATTTCTGAATAATGCAGAATGTAGAAATGAAACATTTTTGTGTGCTGTGGAAGTTTACTGAGTTACTTAGATAATTTGTGTTGCAAGAGAAGAAGAAACTGTAGCAATCTCTTACCTTTTATTTGCTTTCTCAATTTGGTAAGCTCAGTCATCCATTTTAAAACTTTTGGATTGGCTGCAATATCACTATAGGAGGGCTGAAAAATATACAAATAAACTACATATTAAAACCAACACAGTAAATCTTATTCATAAATACTTCTTTCAAGATTTGGTAATATTTGTGATGGTGAATGTGAACAGTTACAGGAATGTCACCAGTATCAGTTCAGATCTCAGCGCCAACATAAGGACAACACTTCTGAAAATAAAACTAAAGCAACTTCAGCAGCTGCACCAGAGAGTGGTTAAGACACTTCTGCTTTTCCACACATCTGAAATGGCCTCAGTCTCTCAGCAGAACTGTCACTCTGTCCTCCTTTGGTTCTGGCATTCTGGCACACTTTCTAATATTGCTGTTGCTTTTTGCAGACAGCAGTGTGTAACAAAATTCTCATTTGTGAAGACTGCTGTTCAATACTGAACTACAAGAGTCACTCAGCCCTCCCATGCAGTCCTTTATCCTTAGTAAAGACAGAAGTGCTAACCTACCTTACTGTTTTTCTCTTTTTCAAACTGTTCCTCAAATTGCTTTATTTTTTTCTGTAATTTCTTGACAAGCTGATAAGGTGTCTTATCTTCCCTTTTGTCATCTTTTGAGCTAAAGGATGCTCTTCGTGTTCTGTTAAAAACATTTTAAAAATGTCATTTAGATAATTAAATGAGTGCAAACAAGATGTATATTCAAGTCAGAGATTAATAATTTCATTTTTTCTCCAGTTCATAATCCATTAATTTCAAGTTTTCAGAGTTATTTACTCAAACTGCTTTGAGCTGCTGCCTTCAAAATGTGATGTTATTTTGGTCTCCCTAACATGAGTAATATCCACAACAGAAAAACTGTATTTGAAATTCAAGTGTAATGTACCATTAATTGCCAGCCTTCTGGTGCCTGGGCTATTTACCTAAGTTACTATATACTCAATTGTTCTTCAAGGACTGGGCACAGAATAAAGCCCAGGCTAGAAAATGGACTACCACTAAACGACCCTTGGTAATTAAACAGCTTCACTCAGCTGTTTCAGGCAAGTTAAGAGATAATTAAACCAAAAAGTATCCACATAATTTGTTAGTCTTACTAATACATTTCTTAGATTTTACAAACAGACTTCTAAAGTATGTGGTTTTGGTTTTATATCATCTTTCACACAGCTCCTTGACATTTCCTGCTCTTGCAAAGCGTTTTTCATTTCAAGACTGACATGAGAGTTTTCCAGAACAGTTATTATACAAAGTGCCTGAAACATCCCTCAACAGCCAGTGAAATCTATGTTGTTCAGGATATTAGCAATACTAATCTAATCATCTACTAGAGCAGATCCTTTTTAGTCTTAGAATGAGGAGAATGGCTATTATCATCAGCATTTTTCTGCAGGTCAGTCTTCTACATCATTTTAACAGTACTTGTTAAATATCTTCTGTGGTTAATTGGAGAAAACTTGCACAAGGATCTTTCTGAATCAATAAATCTGCCAGACAGACAACTAGAAACTCTGAATTTGTTCCAATCTCCTGTTTCAGGCTTTCTCATTTTCATTTCTTCCCTAACAAGCATGAAAATTGTTCTCAGCTTCCCTTTCTCAGTAACAGCAGCAGACAGTATAGGTCACAGGTTATTTACAGTTTTGGAGAGTGACACTGCCCAGTTCATACAAATAACCTGCAGCTTGTTTAGTGACAACTCTACTCTAATAAACTAGGTTAAAAAAATACAACTCTACTTTGATAAACTAGGTTAAAAAAATACAAGAAAAAAAAGCCAGAGCTTACATAAAATCAGACCAGAGTCTAGCAAAGCTTGGTAAACAAAGGATATAAATACTACTTTCAGCCCAGGAAGTGCCATTTGTCTGAAGCCATGACCAAATGCCAGGGAAAGCTCTGCAATCTTGTCCTATTTTTATCCTCTTTCCCTCAGCATCTGTCAAAGGCCACTTGGAGAGACACGATCCCACCCCAGCTGAACCTCTGCTCTAACTCACTCCAGCAGTTCCTGGGCAGGCAGAGCAGTCAAATGGCCACACAATGCTACGTTTGACCTTGGTCTTCAGTTCATTCAGATCATGAAAACCCATGGCAATCTCAAACAGCTGTATTTTCATCCTGCCATAACACATCCTGCTGCTGGACTGCATTAAAATACACACCTAACAAAAGAAAGTGCTTTGGATGAAGAGTCCAACGTTTCTGGATCATGTAAGAAACGCTGACTTTGCCCAAAATCCAAACTCCGATGTGACAATATGGGATGACAGTCCTCTTCCAATGGATGATTAGTCATCCTCCCAGCCTGTGGGGAAAGCTGAGCTTCTCCAGATTCACTGTCCTCCTGCCAAGACTTGAAAGCAGGAAATGGATCTAGAAGATAAAAAAAAAGACACAAAATGATATTTTTCTGTTACCAGAACTACCAACAAGAGTCGAAACAAAAATGCGAACCCAATGCTTAGTCTTGTATGCTCTAGAGGATGTGATGTCATACACAAAGTGAATAAAAACAGTGAAATGCATCAGAAAGCTACAAACTCTGTCATATAACTGAAAGAAAAAAGGTACTGAAATGAAGTATGCACACCAGGATCCCTTTTTCAAAGTGTATCTTGGGAGTATGCATTTCTGAGCAGTTCAACAGTGTAATAGAGCCTTATTTATGTATCAGAAATATAAAATAGGAAGAATATGCTTATTGTCCATTCCATTATTTGGCTGTGGAAACTCATTTTCATACTGTATGAACGTACTTTGAACGTTGGTCCTCTTGGTTTTGAAGAAGGTTTAGGGACAATGCCCATTTGCTTAAGTCTTTTTCAAGGAGTGTTTTTGGGTTTTATGATAAAATCTACCTTGACACCACTGAGAAAAAGAGATTTCTTAATTTGTGGAAGGTGATTTTTTAGGAGGGAGATTCCAAAACAATAAATTCTTTCATATCCCTATGAAAAGCTCCTTACTAACATTCCTTATAATTGACATGGTTTTCTTGTCTAAAAATAAAGCTGACACAGCCTTCCAATTACTTCAATTTAAAATCCCACCCCCCTTTTCCTTTTAGAGTTGCCTGTTCTTTTTCCTAGTTCAAGTCAGAAATTTGAAAACTGGGTTCAAAGTGTGCAGAACAACAATAAAACCCACAAAGTAATCTTAAAAAAAAAAATAACCCTTGTACCTGCTTTCCACTGTACATTTACTAAGTACGATTGGGAATTTTTTTGTTGTTTTTCAGCAGTGATCTTGCCTGTTTGCACAGTACAAGATATAAGAAGGGGACCTTTTTGAATCAGCAAAAAAGCTGCAGATCAGAATATTCCCAAGATATAAGGGACAGCAGGTGAAGGGTTAGTTAGAAAGCAAACCATCAACTATCAAAAGGCAGATAACTGAATGTATGGCGAACCATACTTACCCTCCCCTTCTCTCTGCAGATGCATTGTTTTGAAATCAATGAGGGGGAAAGTGATAGGGCATGGCGCTAATAAAATGAAAAAGAATGGCAAAAATACTAAAGTGAACACACAGCACAGTCAGAACAAACTATACATAACATGTAAAGCAGGAAGATACAGTACCAGGGAAAAACATCCCAACTTTTTGGACAAGGCCCTGAGCACTCTCAGCTTCCAAGCAATTCCTATGGCAGATAAGGATGCTCAGTCCTCAGCCAATTTGAACTTTTTACTGGAAAGGTTTACAAAGAACTGGTAGAGGAATAGTAAAGACTTATTGCAGTTTAATAAGAGACTCAGGCACCCTCGAATGAACAAAAGGCAAGCTCTAATGTTTTTGCTCAGAGCTTGTAAATAATAGAGATGGTGGTGATTTCCAAAAAGCAAGGCAAATGCAGAAAAAATATTCAGAAATATATATCAACCATTCTGCAGTTTCACCTTGGGCCAGCAAGCATTAGATGTTGATTTTCAAGAACTCTGTTGCATACAAGCCTTTGAGTTTTCCATTAGATTGGCTTTAATAACCCAAAGCTTGTAACTGAATTTGGACTAGTACAGATCTCTTAACAAAGTCACTCTACTTCAATGGAATGCCACAAGGACTCGCAGTGCCTTGGAAGGCTAAGTTCCTAATAACCATCCTAAACAGGACTGAAGTACAGTCAACGGTCAAATACTTCACAATGAAATTAAGACCTCTTGCAAAGAACATGATTTAATACCAAGAAGTTATAACATAAATTTATAAACAGCTATGCTGCTTTATTTTCAAAAAAAGGGTCATAAAGCTATTTGGGGAAGTAAAAACAAAAGCAACTTCAGATTTAAGGAAATAATGAAAATGGATGCCACAAACCTTCTGAGAATACATATTAAGTCATCTTAAGACAAATAGGGGATGCAACAAAATGTAATGCGCAAGTAAGCAATTAAACTAAATAAAACACTGAAAACATAAGCAGGACTTTTATGTTTTAGCTTTAGTTCTTAACCTGGAATGGAAACTTGGACTCAGTGTCTTTGGGCACCTGCAATTTGACTTCTCTGTGCCGTGCCATACCCTGAATGTGCAGTTTGCTAGGGCTCAAGAGCACCAACCAACAAATATCGTACAAAACAAATGAAGCCTATCACAAGTTGGAAACCTCATTATTTGCAAAAGGGTAAAAAGGGAAGTGTGGGCTGATGAAGTCAATTAATTTGCAAGACAGTCAACAGCAGTGACAAACCAAAAATCAGTTCTCACCACTTGAGCTTCAGGACAAAGCTGTATGTGCTGACAGCTCGAAGCTGCACTGTTACAGAACACTCATTCCAGCTTTACTGCCCTCATTTTAATACTTCCAACACTGCAACCACAAGTTAAGTGCAGTGATTCCTTGCTACCAGTGTCTTGCTAAGGTTTCACTGTGACACTTAAAGGCATCTCAAGGAAAAGCTGTCACTGGAAGAGCTTGCTGAAAGTTAAAACCCTGTCCCTGCACAGTTAACCTGCACTACATCTATCAAGTTGTATTGCAGGTTTTCCAGACCAGAAATGAGTGGCCTGTGGCCACAGCACTGTCAGTGACAGCACACAGTGGTTTAGCAGCTTAGATCACTTGCATTTTTTAAGGTGTGATGACTCCAACATCAGACAGAGGAAACACGATATAAGGAAGACATAAAAAGAGAAGTATTTTGAAAAGAAGGTATTGACAAGAGTGTTCTGCTCTGGTTACAAAGAACTTATGGTTGTTTTAAGTAAAACAAAAGTTTTAACAGTTTAACTAGACATTTGAGCAATAGAATTCAGGCAAGTCATAAGCTCAGGAGATTGCTAAACCAGGAAGGCAGTGAAGAATAAGGTCACAAACATAGGGAATCCTGTCTGAGAGAAAACTGTTGCAAGTATTTTTCTTCTCCTAAAATGCAAACCGTGGAAGGAGAAGGGGCACAGAAAAACATCCATCTGCAACTTCAGCCTTTATTCGAAAATTCAGAGCTGCTTCAAGTTCTCCAATGACATGAAAACCAAAACAACTGACAGATTTTTCTGAAAAATTGAAATATGAACTGCTGTGTTTGGCAGGTCAGTGATTTTAAGTAAAATTCAGCCAATTCAATTGTTTACACTTAATAAAACAAAGACAAACAAGACACAATGATAATTTTAACTAAATTATATAATTTGACAAAGTGTTTTTAAAGACTTGGAGGAGAGACTCAGGGTCATGGAATTTTTAAAACAATAAAAAACAAAAACAAAACAAAACATTCCACCTAGAATGAAACTTGGACATTTTTGCTTTCTTTCTTTAGTTTTCCTTATATTTTTTTAAGGTCCTTAATTAAGTTGCAGATGGTCCTGAAACAAGATGAGACCTATGTCATGACTTGGTTGATCTTACTATGTGTACAGGAACATGTTGTTGCCTCCTGCTTTTACTTTGTAAACAGTTTTATTTATCACTCCTCCCTAACTATAGTGTGAGCTAAAGAGTGAAAATTACCTTCCCATTTGTCACCATCAGACACATTCTTCAGATCCAGAGGTGGCACTTGGACAGCCGGAGCTTCCTCGGGAACATGAACGCTGCCATCCCCCAGCACCTCTGAATCAGGGTTTGCATTAAGATCACAAGTCTTGCTACTTGAATCCTGTATTTAAAGAACAGAACAATTTTATTATTACCTAGCAGCTAGAAATCAGGTACTTAATCAGTTCCAGCACTTCTAGAAATTTTAAGGAAAAAAGAAATCTTTCCCAAGTCAAGGAATTAAGAATAGAGACACACACCCCAACAGGAACCGATTATTTACATTCCAAAACATTTCTTCCATGAGCTGCATAAGCACAAACTTGCTGTGCTGCCCTAAGTCTCTGTCAAGTGACATGATGAGCATTCAAACAGAGGTCTTGCAAGCCTTGCAGCACCAACCACCATAAGACGTTAAAAACTAAATTTATTGTGTTACTTCACATTCGTATTTCTTATAAGATGCTGGGAATCTGTATATAAATGAAATTTTTCTTACCAGAAATGCCTCTGAAGATTTTCTATCATTGCTATCAAGCAATATACTATCTTCCCTAAAAAGAAGGCACAGACCTCATTATAATTTTAAATGAACATTATCATTTAAATGGACAGTAAACACTATACACTCCCCTTATTTTTTTTTTTTACAAACCCCATGCAGTTTAAGCAGATAAACAATGTATTTACTTAAGGCAATAATTAAAACTCTGAGGGATAAAAGTTATATTACTTTTTTACCACTTTCTGATCTTCACATTGAATTTCAAGTCATAGCACGTAAACAAAAACTAGACTTGAATAAAGCTGAAAATAAAACCAGCTCAGACCTTTATTCTGAAATAGTCAACATTTTAAAACTCAACTGAAAAAAACTGAAATTTCAATCAATGCTGTACTAAAGCTGCAAATTAACAATGCTTTCTGGCTAGTCACTGTTGCTAACATTAATTCTTCAATCATTAAGAGCAATAAAATGTGCCAAAATATTTTGAGGAAATAAATTTTTATTCTTCTGTTTCTCTTGCCCAGAAGATAGGGCTGATCACAAAAAAAAGCTGTAGGTTAATCATATAGGTTTGTATGACTACAGAAAAACACAAACCTTTCACTATTATTTTCTCCATCAACATCTTCATCTTCATCACATGGTTTCAATAATATGTCTGCAGTCTGTTAGGACAAAGTGTGTTTAGAAAGATTTGGGAATGGCTCTCTCAACAGAAAACATTTTCATAATCATCTCTGACCACAAAACGCCCCAGGAACTAAAAGTTTCTTGTGTGTGGAGATGGAAATCACACTTTTTAACCATGTGACATTTTTACATCTCAAGTAAGGCCAGTGACCAGGTGTTTTAATCACCAGAAGTCAGATATTGACTTTCCATCTTCAGAAAAACCATTTTTTATTATTTCTTCAATAAAGGTGTACCTAAAATTGTCACTCATGACATGAAGTTTGGGGTGACTAAAATCATGGTAGTTTGTACATCCTAAGAGTCAAAAACTTCTGAGTTTCTGCTGTATCCAAGTTATATGAAATGAAACAAGTCTGACAAACTTTTTAAAGGAGCTACTAATCCCTGTTACTAAATAAAGCAGCGAGAATTGGAAGGGGATGAAAAAGTGCTGTCAGTTCCATGACACCACCTCACAAAACAAGTTCAGATGAATCCACGTCACCACTCTGTTCACTAAAAGTATTTATGCCAAAGCCCAGTACTTGATTTCTTCAGAGAAGTGTCTTATTTGGGGGAACACAAGAAGTTTGAAATATAAACTATGTCATTTGCTTTTAGACTTCAGGAATTCTCACAAAATTATCTTTACAGTGTCTGAATATAACATCAAGTTACCAGCAGACTTCAAACACACCGACAGTTGCCAGTTTTATGCTGCTGACAGCAACTGACACCCCTGTCAGAAAAAACATCATTCTTCTGTTGGCATTATTTCAGTCCTCAAGTCAAATTCCAATCTGGGGAAACAATTTTTAATTACAGTGCATTTGTCATACCCCAGCAGATAAATTCCACCCTGGAGATGAGCTGTGTAAGTCTTACACAGTCACACTCTAGCTGTGGAAAGAGCTGCTTTTATTTCCATTTTGGGCCCAAAGGAGAACTCACATGCAGAGCTTTCTTTTCCTACAACCCTACACACTCCTCTCAAACTCCTTCCACACAGGAGAATCACCCCATTTCTCTTTAACCTCTCCCCAAATGGAACAACTCTCCAACTTGAAACAGTGTATTAAAGAGATGGTAAAAACTAACATTGAAAAAACAAAACTCCATACCAAAATGTCACCTTACTACTGCCAGCAATGGACAGAAGTCTATCAAAAAGCAAAAAAAGGCCAAGAATGACACCAGGTATGACAACTAAAGTATTTCTATTGTGCACTCACAAGCATCATATTCCCCTTAATATCCAATAATATGTTTTATGCATTTAGTGCATTAAGATAATAATCTAAAAACAGTATGCTAGTTTGTGGGAACAACTGGAAAAATTGGCGTGCTAGGTGGTTCAGAGTCATTTGGGATCCCCAAAAGCAAACAAAAGCCCAAGAACAGAACACATCACAGTAGTGAAAAGCACTATAGAAACATTTTGTTTTAATAAAAATATAGATTCCAGACAACTCAGTTTCACTGTGCTAAGGCATCCATTCTCATCTTTGCAAGTTCAAAGACCCATTAAATTCTTCTAGTTAATTTAAGTCTACTAACAATAGGGTTGCTTATCTGGTTATCTTTCAGGAAACCCTCAGGAAGATTTATGGACTCACAGGCAAGAAGCTGAAAACCATTGCAGAAACTCCTCTACACATGTGTAACAAACTTCTCCACCCACAGAATTCATCATTTAGATTTGTAACAACAAAAGTGTTAGCAAATAAATAAGGAACTATAGATTTGGTTTTTTTCATTGGAAGGTCTTATCTGACACCTGCACATGCATGATGCAGAGTGGAAGAATACTCTCTTCTTTTGCACTTTAACTGTTATTCTTGATTTCATTTTTGTCAGCACATATTTTACAAAATTCCTTGATTGCATCAACGAGGGAAGAGATAAAGATGTTCTGAAAAGAACAGGACATCTCTGCCTACCACAGAAGAAACTGGAAATAGAGAGGAAACGCTGTAATTGGCTAATGACAAAACCACACCTTTCTAGCACAAGCACACCCAAGAGGCTGCAAAGTCTCAAGGCAACTGCTACCCTTTCCTGATCCATGCAAGGTGACTCTGGGCTATTCTGCCACCTCAGCTCTACAGCTCCTGCTCCTCAGGAAGCCTTTACTAACACAGATGTTGTTCAAACCAGTGCTATGCTGCCTCATACTCCAACTTACCTCAGCAGAAGGAAGGGCTGGTATCTGTGAAAGAAGAATGGAAAAGTATCAGTCAGGGTCCAAACAAGTCCCACCAAAATACACAGAGATTTCTCAGTGCACACGGCACAACAAGGAAGTCAACTGACTGCACAGAGCAAGAGCACCATGTAATGCTGCATCAGAGCTCTTAGGAAAACTTGGATCTCTAGAACACTAAAGTTGCAGCAACTTATGATTTGATATACAGGAGACTCTTCCTCTCACCTGAATGCTTTCTTCTTCCTCAGTTACAGTATCATGTTTCATAGCTTCACTGTCTAAATCAGTGCAAACCAATACTTCAGAGCAGTCTCCCGTGTTTTCACTGCTACCAGTGTCATTATCTTCAATAACATCATTCCTAAAGATACAAACAGATAGATTTTAGAAACCTGTTGTTACATCTTTAAAAGAAAGAAAAAAAAAAAAAAAAAAACACTTTCCCACTCCCTTAAACATTATCAAACATCAGGATGCTTTTTTTCTTGGGTTTCTTTTCGAACAGAATTATTCTGACCTGTAGGCAAAATTAATTATTAACGTGATGTTTTATACATCCAGACATGATAGACATATTAAAATGCATTTATTTGCTTCTTGTCTGAAGGGCCAGGCATCCACCCCGCATTTACTATACTAACCTAAGGAATTTAAACACAACAGCCAAAAGCAATGACATCCTGAAACTACAGGGACTCATGACACTGCTGTGGCTACACTCCTCCCAGTACTGAAGCCAGTTAGTTTATAGCTACTGTCACTGGGTTCCCCTCCACAGAGAAATCCCATTATTTCTAACATTTAATCTGCTGAGACTTCAACTTAAGGCATGTAACATTACAGGCAAATTAAAACTAATTGACACCATATTTGCATTCACATATATTCTTTATGTGCCACCACATGACTCTGTCATTCATCACAAGCCTTTGACTTCTTTGCCTTCCTTGTCCTCACTCAGAAAGAATTCCAGACCACATCAAGAAAGCTCCTTCTCTATCAGATATAGAGAAAATAAACAGGATGGGTGAAAATTAACATTTTAACTCTTTTTTCTTAATTCCAGCCATTAAATCAGTACTAAGAAATTGGCACTGGATCACTGCTTTTTTCAGTTTTTAACTGAATTGTCTATTTGCCTTGTGCACAGTCTGCTGCTTTAAAGAACCCAGGCACCCTCTTAAAGAACAATATCATGTATCCTCTCTCACAGTTAATCCACAGTGGAATGGTGATCAGAAGCATTTGCAGCAGTGCCTGTGCCAGAGGAGGAGACTGGTTTCAAACCAGCAGTGATGACACTTGGAGCCTCCCCCTCTGAGATCAGCCAACCTTTACAGCACTTACACTGGGACTGAAGGAATTCAGCTGCTACAGGGCTGTAAGGCAATTACCCACATACAAATTACTTCAAAGACATTGAATCTTTAGCACTAAAACTCAGATTTAATTGATCATTACCAGCAATGATTGTTACTTTTATGATCCACTGCAAACTTTATTCCTGTCTTCTAAAACCACTGAAGATTGAACAATTTAGAAAAGAGCATCTGAGTTGCTGAACACTTTATGTATGTCAGGTTCCGCTCATGTATTCCAGGTCTGAGCAACAAAGAAATTTAGGTACTGAAATCCTAACAACACCTTCTTGAAGTCTGGGTATTAATCATGACTACTTATTTTTAATGAAGCACCAAAATGTACCAGCTTCCAAATGCTGCCATGGCAATCACTACACTCAGAATCTGTCCTGATTTACAAGAAAAATAAAATCTGATCAAATAAGGTTGGAACTGTATGCAAATAGACCCACAGTGGTCATTCAATCCATTTTTGGCTGTTTCAGTGCCACTGGCAGCCAGAGCAGTAAAGTAGCTATGTTGACATGGAAAGACAGGGTTATGAAACAGAATCTACAATAGCTTTGATATGTTAAAATGTTGTGGTGAGTCACATTGGTGAGATAAGAATGAAAGCACTTGAGTAAATTCAAGTTCCTGCGCTATTTGCACAGAATTCAGCAGTAAAGTAGATACTACACTTGACAGCATTTTTAGCTACAAGATCAATTTAAAATATTTGCCTCAAGAGCTATTGATTACTGGCACCTGATGGAAGCTGATTTGTTTTAAAATAGATAAAACTGAAGTCAACAGCCAAAGTTGTAACTTTTGAGTGGAGGTGGGGGATTAGGGTAAGTTTTTTTGGAAGAGTTAAAATAGACAATCCTATAGAATTCATTACAGACAAAACAAAATCTTACTGGTTGTTCGATCCTTCCTCATCCCCACTGGGATTTTTTGTTTCATTGTTACAGCCCAGTCGTTGTTGCTGTATGTGTTTCAGATCATTATCTAAGCTGCTCTGCAGGTCGAAAAGATGCTGTTCCACAGCTGCTCTGATTGTTCTTTCTAAAATGCTAAAAAAAAATGGAAAAGTCCTATTAAGAGATCTACTTTTGCATTGATTATCCAGACAGAAAGGCAGAGATAAACCTTACATGACAATAATCTTTGATGGCAGTACTTCAAGGCAAAAGACTAGCTTTCCCAAAAAGACAGTGGAAATTACTTCACTTACTAATTTGAATCCTTAATATTTACATAAAGTATTTTGATAATATAAAGTATTACATAAGTAATACATAATTACATAAGTATTAATAAGTATGACATAAAGTATTTATCAACAGTATTTTAAGAGTAAACAACACATTACAATAACTAACTTATTTTTTAATAACTATATATAAAAACTTATAAAAGCCTTATAGATTAATGTGACAGTAAAATCCTCTGTCTATAACACAACAGAATCAACCCTGGAGCAGGCTCCACTTCATCACATGTGGCTGCACCCTCTCCTGAACAGGGCTGTCACCTTAAAAGGCAAAAGCCAACAAACAAACAATCAGCAAGTACCTGATGAAGGACACAGGATACACCCAAAATTTCATCAAGAAAAGAACAGGAGTCTTTAAAAACAGACTGCTCTGCTGAGCACCTCTCAGGCAGCTCATCCCCAACAAAAAAGAGGCCTCTAAAAATCTGCCTGAAAAAATCTTAAACTGTTTAATCCCATTTTAACTGAAGCTGTGCTTTTATTTTTTCCTCCACATATGTACAAAGAATTCCACTGAACTTTACTCAGCATCACTTGTGCTAAAATTACAATATGAATGCTATTATAAAATTAAGTAAAAAATTTCAGAGGTATTGAAGTGTAAACCCAAAGTTTTGGACTCTGGATGAAAGTACACTCTACTCTCATGCTCCTGCAGTCAACAACAGTGACAAGCATTTGGTATTTCCTGCATTAGTGTTAAATGCCACCAGTGAAATCCTTCACACTAAAATATGTTCCTTCATTACTGTAATCAAACCTACTGCATTCATTTGAAAGGATACATAACTTCTATGCATGTTCTAGAAAGAGCACAACTCAAACATTTTATATTTTGATTATACTTACTCTGCAGAGGCTGGCAAGATACTTATGGGAGAGATATGAGCACTGCAATAAAGAAAGAAAAGTTAATATATTGCAAAACCTTATCACACTAAATAGAAGTCTTGAAGTCAACAGAAAGCAACTTAAAAATACTTAAATATTGCATGTGATGCAGCTAACAGAAATAGAATAAACATGAAAGGAACACCCTGATTTGCAGCCCTTTATTATTTAAATGACAAAATCTTAAGGAGCACCATCACAAGGCAGAAAGTTGTAGAAGTAGCAATGCAGATCTCTGCCTCCCAAGAGCCAATATTCGTTGTGTTATGAAGCTCCAAGCTCTCAGATGTATGGTCTTTCCCATGGGAAATGCTAATCATTCTGTAGTCAAACATTTCCTGACACCTTGCTTAAGAATGCAGATTTTAACCTTGCTGCCTAAAGCAAATTAAAAATTACTCTGCTTTCCTCCACAGGTTCTTCCCACTGTTGCGTAATTTTGTTCTGGAATGCTCAACAGATCTACAACACTCTCTGAGCACAGCTACAACATCTCAAATAAAAGGCAGATTTTGGGACAGGAGCCTGACTTTTGTACAGCATCTGGAAATCTCCAGGCAAAGCCACTTCAGCCTAGAATGTTAAGCTCCTCGAGGAGGGGTGGGAGGGTGGAAATCAACATAACTAACACAAGCCAGTTAATTCATGTGTGTGTGGTCCCTCCACAATTCTTCATCAATATGATTAAAATTTTATTATAAACAGAATACTTTAAACTTCAGACAAAGTGACAGTATGAAATAAAATAGCAATCTGCTATAAACAGCCCTGAATTGCAACACACACCCCTCACTCAGAAAAAAATTTAATATCGATTTCAGCTCAAGTTGGAGGCAGGGAGGGAGGTAAAAAAGGTTTTTTCTTTATATTACAGATAACTAACTCAAAAAGCTGAGGAAGATTTTATTCTACTCTTTACCATGCAACAACACCGTTGCCAAAGTTGATTAAAAATATTATTTTCATGAATGCATACAGTAAACCCTGAAACACAAGGGAGCTTGCCACTCCCCTGGAGAACTGAGCAAGTTATTACCTCTGTGAGGTGTCCTATCAGTTTTGACTACTATGAGCCTTGCTTGCTCTACAAATTGCAGTCTCTCTGTTTACCCAAGAATAGTTTCAACACAGCAAATACCTTGGTTAGAACTTAGAAGGTTTATTAGTAGTTCCACCACCAGAGAGAAATCACCTCAAGCAGACTTTCTATTTTTCCTTCCTTCAAGTAGGTGAAACACAAGCAATAAAGGGTTTTCAATTAAACATAAGGTGATAAAGAAAGAAGTTAAAGTATTTATTTAAAAATAACTATACCAGTTTGCCTTAGACACCCTGTACTGGGCCAAGAGCAGAGTGCATAGCATTTAAAGCCCATATGACACAAAGTGAACAAGCAGGTGCTCATAGAAGCTTTTCATTTTATTTCCTCCCTTTTTTTAAAATGAAAACTGGCTGACAAATCAAGTTCATCTTATGATTTGTGCGTGTGTTTGCCTGGTGAAAAGCCAAAGCTGATCTATTCCAAACTGACAGAACAGGCAACACTCAACTTCTATTTCAAAGCAGACATAGCTTCAGGAAATTAAAACACCTGACACAGAAGCCAGATCTTGTAGCCACTGATTCAAAGCTGCAGATCAAATAACTGAGAGGGACACGCTGACATTTTATATTTCTCTTACAAACAAAAAAATGGCAGGAGGCAGTTTACAGCTCTTCATAGGATATTTACATGTCATTTGTATTTCCATGCACAGTTCAGCACAGCCCTACAACCTGTACGAAGTCGATTTTCTGATAAACATACTTTGTATTAACAATACTTGAAATAAAAAATGAAAATATGAAGCTACAAGTTTAGCTTCGTGAACAAAGTAAGAGAAAATAAGCATGATCTTGGAAAAAAAGCCCAGTAATATTTCAAAATATCACAAATGTAGTTTTAAGTCTCTATCGCAGTGAGTTCTACAAAGTTGTATTAAAGGTATGCTTGTATTCTAAAGGTACAAATACATACTTGTGTAGATTGAAAGTTAATTACTATTAAAACAGTCACTCCTTGGACAGATGGGTATGAAAAAAAATGAGGCAATTAGCGCACAGAATACTGCAACACCCTAATTGCAAAAGAGAGCAAGAAAAACTCAGTCAAGGGCACAAGTACAAACACTATTTATAGGAAACTGTGATGACTTGAAAACCTTTTCTTCTACCACTTGAGACAATGAGGAAATGTGTCAAGAACAGGGAGAATCAAACTCATCTCCAAAGAATCCAGATGATTCCAGACATGGTTCAGAACAAAATTTTCCATCCTAGCGTGTTACCTTCAGCCCCCAGCACAGGATGGTTCTCCAGTGCTTTCACTCAATACCTTTGGGAGCATTAGAGGTACTCAGCAAAAGCTGTGCATAAATCAGCAGTATTACAAATCCTAAAGAATCCTCTTACTACATGAAGAATATCTTACATCTTCAGCAAATCACTTCAGCAATTAAGCACTTTCTGAAAGAAATGTGACTGTCTTAAGAGAAAAGCCATTACAACTTCTAAGCCCACCTACCACAGTTCAAGGATACTTTTTAAAAGCTGTAATTTATAATGCTAGACAGAGCCTTAACACAGCATGACACAGCAAGACAGAGAAAGGTAAACATCTTTGTTTCATAATGCTAACTCCCTCCTGCGACTCCCTCCAGCATTAGCTCCCTAACCAGAAAAAGTCCCAGTAAAAACATATCTTCAGTAGAAAAATACATTAACTGGAAATAAATCATGTCCAAGTTTTCCTTGGTAATTTCCTGACTGTACACAGATTCTTATTTCTCATTAAAATAATCAGTTGTGCTATTATTTCATTTAGTATCTCTAAACCACATTTAATCTCACATAATTTTAAATGTTAAAGCCTTACTTGCAATCACATCAAAATTACATTTTCTTGTCATATATTTACCTGTGCAGCAGAACTTTGCAGGCCATTCTGATTATTTTTGCTATCCCAAAAGAGCACTTCAGGTAAAAATGCTTCATCTGGAAGCCAGCAAAGCGTGCTGAGGGCTGCTGGCTGTGCATGCTGCTGGCTGTGCTCCGGGGGCTGCCTGTGAGCGGCACCTCTGGAATGCTGCACTAAACCCTGCAGTCTAAATAGAAATCGACTGCAACATGAGGTCACTCCTGACAATAAGCTGCCCAATCAACACTTGAAAGCTCTCCTAACGTGTTGTTTACAGATTTTCCAGGATGGAAGGAGGAAAAAGTATTTGGATGCTAAAAACAGCACTACATTAAAATAATAATGTATTCTCTAGCAGTTTAGGCAGCTCTTCTATTCAGTCAGCTATACCATGGATTTTGTCTCCCTAGGCAGGTGTTAATATTATCACTTCTCTCTGATCTAATTAAATAACAAAAGGGTTAATAAAAATATCCCAGAAGCAGTGAGGATGTTGGCCTTGTCACTGCATTTAGTCGAAACAAAGTAAACTATTTATGTAACTTACTGCCTGTCACATCTCATATTTTTACACATTTAATTTTGAAAACTACAAAACCAAAGATATTTTATATTAGGCTTCTGACTGACAATATTTGAGATGAACTGCCCAATTAAAGCAAATACTGCTTGGCAAGGCTCAGGGATGAAAAATTTGGAATAATGACAGAGAAGGATTCTAAAGTACTTATTTCAACAGCATGTCTTAAAATGCAGCTGCAATGCTGAGTTGGTAATTCTTTACTCCAAAAGTCAGGACAGCAGAAGGGAAAGAGCCGGGGGAAAAAGGCTTCTGGTAAAGGAGAACAAGTTCCCTTTACGTGCTCAACACCAACCTGGGAGCAATAAATGCTCCCTGCTGGGTAATGGGCTCAAAGATCACTCCACAGGTTTATGAGAAATACCATTTCCAAGCAGTCACTAAACCAAAGTGCATTAATGACTATCCACATTCTCACAAGATCTCTAACTCAAAGTCAAATTAACACCATGCAGCGCAGGAGGGTCATAGGTTTCAGCAAGAACAAAGTGGAGAAAAAAGACAGTGAGCAAAATTAGAAGAAAGTTATAGTCCAAATAACAAGGAGGAAGGTCAGATGCCCCATTGTACAAATCAAGGTAAACAATCTCTTTCAGTACTCTTCATAGAGAGACCAAAATAGAGAGATATTTGGTTCCCAAAATCTGACAACAGCAAAAAGGAAACAAAACCCCAGCTTAAAGCACTACAAGAATCATGTTTAAGATCTACTTCTCCTCCTCCTTCCTGTATAAGCTGCCACAGGCTCTACACCAGGACAAAGATAAATAATCCAAATAAACCTGCAATAACATTTGCTTTCTTAACTATTATTTTTTTTTTACATCGAGAAACTAAGCCCAGAAAAAGGCCACTAAATGTGTACATAAAAGCCATCAGGTTTGGCAAAATATTTGCAGTATTTATAGTGGTTAAAAGTTCAATAAAGAGCATTTTCTCATTCACTTTTCTCCTTCTTCTAAAGGATTCCTCCTTATCCTTCCCCACAAATTATTTAAAATGCCAACCATAATTAATGCCTATTCATTTTTAATTAACCTTAAACATCTAGTAAAAATGTTTGTCTCTTCAGGCTATCCAATTTAAACTCTCAAACATGATGAGTTTGTCACTACTACTGTGTTTACACATTTCAGAAGCAACCTAATACCTGTGAACAGTTAAACTGCAACTTTTTAAAAATTTAATTCAAAATAAAAATAAGAAGCTTTATTACTGATAAAGATAATTAACTATTAAAATATAAAATTACAAAACAGATGAATGATACCATCATTATTTGGTATTTTACAGCTTTTTGCCATGAAGCAGAATGAAGCATGCAGCAAGCAGCTGAACAGATTCCAACCAAAAATCCACATTCTTGAAACTACCCATTCTTAGGCAGCAACTTACTTGTGATTTTCCCTGCATTTCTTCTGGTTTTAGTCACATTTTTATTATAAATTCCTCCTCACTCATCCCTACAAGTTCTTACATGCAACGCCCCTACCAAACACATGCTGCAGAGGGGAAGAGGTAAAATTCGCCATTTGTAGAATGTAAACCCTAAGTACAAATAAAGCAGACTTAACAATAAAACCTTGCATACTACAAACAAGTAAAAAATAAATCTGTGCATTAAGCAAGCACCAAAAAGCTCTCAAATGAAAGTGTGATTTTATGTTTACACACTCTTTTATAAGAATTGCTCTTAAAGTTGGGTCACCCTCCAGCATTCCTGCCTACATCGCACTTTGCAACCTTCAAACCTGCCCACAGCTCTCCAGCACCACATGACAAGAAACAGTCCCAGGATTTCCTATTGGAAGGATGGTACACCACAGGCTTGGATCTAACAGTATGCAGATTCTTCTTATTTCTGCTGTAAAATTTACTGTTGAAATACCACTTTATAGTTTCAATAGAATATGCTCTTTTTAACTTTCCCTGCATAAATCCCCATACTTAATCTCATCCGATCCTACAGGCATTGCTCTGCTGAATTTGGGAACAGCTATTTTAACCCACATTTTACTATTATAAGAACTGCACCTACTTCTAAAGCTTCACTTTGTAGACACCAACTCTTATCTCAAAAGTCTGGCAGCTTCTCTCTCTGACAGAATAAATTACAACCCAAACCTCAAATCCAAACTCCAAGGCAGAACCAAGTTACCTTGTTGATGCTGTAACATTCCTGGAATCTGAGAGACTCCCTGTCATATCTAGATGCACCACAGCTGGCCTTTCAACAGGTTTCTCTGTGCTGTCTTCTGGAAGTTCTTCTGACTGCTCAAGCTTTACATCTTCCTCTTCTTCCAAGAGATCATTGATCTAAAAAACATTTGATCAAAGTTAAGGGATTGAAAAGTTTCTTTCAAGAGGTCCAGATTATTAAAAGAGCATGAAAGGTATGAAAGTAACATGAAGAAGGAAATACCTCTCAATTTTAGGGAAAAACAGGCACACTAGACTTGCTTTTATGTAAAACTGTAAATTCTACAACATTAAAAACTGCTCTTGAACACTGGACAAAAACTGAAAAGCACAAAGCACCTCTGATGCTATAAATGAACACAAGCAGAATAAAGAAACAGTATAATCCCAACCACACTGCAATAATGAACTACACAACCTTTCTTCTTCTATGCCTAAACCTGATAATTCTTCTCTATTCCACAGGTAGCCTCATTCATGTATCAGAAGCATTTTCAAATCCTCCTAGGGAAGGCAATACAGAAGTCTATGAACCCAAACTTCAAAGCTTGGAATGAACACTTACAAAGTTTTTGTGCAATTGTCTATATTTGTTTCTTTGTTTCCAAACACAGATGTTTTTACTGAAGCAGAAAAAATAGCCAATTTAAAAAGCAAAACAATGTAGCTAAGTGGTAACTCAAGACAGCAAACTACATTTTTTAAAAAGCAACTATGTCTAAAACATGAAAAGGTCAAGAGAAAAAAGCGATTCTGCTTGACTCCCAAGCTGCCTCTGCGACTGATTACTGATCTCCCAATCTTGCAAATCCAAAAAATTAAAGCAGCAGTCTCAAGAAAATATGCTTTATAGTATCTGTCACCAGTGTAAAACAAAACCACTAAATTAAGAAAAACTGAAACTTCAGAAGTTTAAAATTACACAGAAGACAGAGAGAAGATATTTGTTAGTTTTTCAAAGGGGTGTAACGTGTTATATGGCACCACATTCCAGGCAAGAAATGTATTTATCCCTGATTTTCCTCTGTAATTGCAAGAGCATGTGCCAGGGAAGCAAAGGCAAGCCCACCCACACAATGGGGCAGCTGCCAGCGGGGCTGTGCCCTGCAGGGACAGTGGCCCTTCTGTCCCACCGCTCTGGCCTGACAGAAGTGCACTGTTGACATCTGGTGGAGACACGACGAAATTAAAGGGACACCCCACCAGCCCTCCAACTATGGGAAAAAACAAACAAAACCACACACCAAACACATTTTGTACTTAGGAAACCCTTTTACTGAAACATATAACAAGGCACAGCCAAGCCAGTAATTTCAAAGCATGAGAGCACAGAGCAGCTCTGGTTTACAGAGCAGTTATCCCAACCCAGTGACAGCCTGCAGCTGCAGGAGTCACAGCCCAGCTTTGTTCAGCAGCTCCCTGCATGCAGCAAGGCTGTGGCAGCTCTCAGTGCCAGATTCCTGCATGGAGCTTTGCAGAGTGGCAGTGCTTGCTCCAGGAGCTCTCACAGCACACACTGCTCACTCCAGAACCTGCTGCCCAGCCTGGCACACCAGACCAACACCTACTGCAGGAAGAGGAAGCAGCAACTGCCCCAGTACTTGCCTCACCTGTCTTGCTAGAGGAGGGGTTTGTGAAATAAGCTATAAAAATCAGTACTCTTTGTTACCTACCTTAGCAACTGCTTATTTATCCCCTTTTTTCTCTTTACAGAAAATATATCATTTTCAAGTCTTAGAATCAGAAACACCATTCAAAAACTCTGGCACAGGAAAGCACCACTGATAACATCATCAAGTGGAGTGTGAGATCCTGCATTCTCCTGTAAGACACATCTAGAAACACTCTTGACCAAGACCAACAACAGAGTCGTTCTTCATTTGATCAAAAACCAGTTCTTTATTCCTAAATTGGTAATTAGAAAGCTGTTTATAACAGCGCCTGTTGGGCAGGATATCGCTGTTGATTTAGTTCCTATGTATTTTTCAATATAGTGCAGCTACACTTACTACAAAACCAAGAATTTCACAAGCATTAAGAAAATGCCAGGTTTTGTCGGTTTGCAAGAAACTTCTAAGCCATACTAAAGAAACTGTACTACAATAAATCTTTCATAAACATAAATGTGTACAACAGTTAAGGGGTAACATATAGCCATTCAAAATATTCTTACCTGCTCAGTTATTGAGCTTAAATCATTAGTAGATGAAAAATCCTCCTCTTCATTTTCAAAAAACTCATAGTAGTTCTCCAGAAGCCCCGCCATTATTCTGCTAACTATTTCCTGTTCTTTCAGATCCTCCACATCTGTGTAAATGCTAAAGATTTCAACACTGTTTTAGCTTAAAAATCTAAATGCAACATTTCCCCGAAGAACACCTCTGAATGTCTCCTATGACTAAGGGCTATACTTCATGCCATTATCCCCTACCCATTCGGAACACACAGAACTTTAGGCATGCCTTCACACTACTGCCTTATAAAGCCTTATACTATTTTATATTTAAAAATCATGAATTAGCAACTATTCAGTCAATTAAATTTTCATGAGGAGTATTTAAAAGTCAAATATTTTCCTGTGGAGAGGAAACAACAGTAAAGCTGGTACTTTACCAGCCTTTTCCTAGAACTGTATTTGTGCTACAAACAGTAGCCTTACATACTATCACTAAAATATTTGAACCTCAGAATGTAGCAGACGCAGGGCCGGCTACAGCTCCGTGGAGGGATGTTTAGAGATAGGTATTTGCTGAGTCATAGGAATTGAACCAGGAGTCCTCACTCTGGTCCTCCAGGCCTGCTTATCTCTCTGTGACCCCATAGGCTAGTTTCCCTAACCCTTACAATTGGTCAGTTTTCAATCTTCCCTAACCCTATAAAAGAGGCTGTCTTGGCCCATTTCTTCAGAAGAGCAGCTTCAAGACCCTTCGCGAGACCCTCAGAATAAACCATCGTGGAACCCTTGGCTGCCTTCTCCTCTCTCTTTCGTCTGCCTTCCAGAAGCCACGGCCAGCCACAGCCCCTACGAGCAAGCTAAGAGCTGAAATCATAAAAGAGCTGATTTTCCACTAAGAGCTGACAATCACCAAGCTTGCTAGGGGTCACGGCTGTGCCGCAGTCTGGCCTAGGGCACCCTAGCCTCCATAGGGCTGAGGTATCCGGCCTTAAGACTGCTTGCCTGGGGCGCTTACCCTACGAGGGATCAGCTATCCGGCTAAGAAGCTAGCCCCCGTGGCTTCATTTTATTTTATATCAGAATAAATACAGTAATGCAACAATCAAAACAGTGGTTTCTCATGCCACAGCTCAGAGACAAGCTGCTGTTTAAATCTTAGCAAAAATTGTAAAACCAAACTGGGGTGAGAGAGTGGGTGGGGACAGAAAAGGATTCTGCCTGAAACATACTGTGAACTTTGTTACTGTTGCTCAGGGACCAGGAATGACTTTAAATTACAATGAGACACTCAAATTCCCACAGAAACAGGGAATTAACTTTTATAATTAACTTACTGAAAAACATCCGGGCCAAAGACTGCAGCTAAAGAACTTGCTGACCAAATTTCTTCATGATGTGATGCTACGTTAGCTAAAAATTTACACAGAAACTTTAACAAACTGTAATTAACAGGCGGAAGCTGCTGCAAGAGGAACCTCAACTTTCTTCCGAATTCATCTTCATTATTATAATCTGAAAAAGTAATAAAAATATTTTAGTCACAAAGAAGGTATCTTTTCTTATTTGATAGTGATCAGCTTTTTGCCTCTGACAATTACTTACTTCTGAAAAGACAAATGATTTGATCAAACCTCAACCTAAAATGTGAAAACTTACTTGCATTTGTTCATTATTATCCACCACATTCTCTTCTGCAGGTTTTCCCCAAATAATGCCTAGTCAAATTCCTGATTTCAGAGGGCAAAATCGGTATGTTTTTGTTTTACCGTTGTTACGTAACAACTGCTTCACAGAAGAGCTCTAGAGACAGCAACAGCTCCAATAGTGAGTCAACTCAACTGCCATCTACTTAAATTCTTCTGACAGACAAGCTGCTTTAACTCCTTTACAAGCATCCCATTCTCACCAGTCTACCTGCTTTTATAATACTTAACTGATAAATCCAAGCTATCTCAATGTAATCATCTTCACATGTGCTTAACTGATTCAGATTTGAGAAAGGGTCACCATAAAATCTCCTCATTCTCACCCATTTAACTATACTCTTAATCAAAGTATGTCCCCATAAATCTTATTTGTTACCTCATCAGCCTTACAGGCAGCAAGGTTCAAAGTTTTACAGCTGTTTGTACCTGAGAAATTTCATATATAGGAAAAGAAATGTCAGGAAAGCAAAATGGGAGAAAAATTGATATAAAGAGGCCTCCCTTTCTTTCTCAAACACTTGAAAACTTTTCTAAGGTCAGTTAGAGAGGGAAAAGCCTGCTTGAAGATGATGAACCATCTCTGCCCCTCTAGATGAGAGAGCAGAGACATCCTAGTCCTTGATATCAAAGCAAAGAGCGAGTAAATTCCCTGCTGAGCACGTACAGGAGCACGAAGCAGGATCTGCAGGGTTTCATTTGCTCAGTCACAGTCAACACCTACAGCAGCTGAACACACGCAACCAAGCACAGAAAATGGTTGTCTAAACACATAACACATTAAAATGAACATTTCATTGACAGTTCTTACTCTAGAAATTGCACTTAGAAACAGAACAGAAAAAAAAAAGCTTTAAAAAGTACTTTAACAATGTAGACTTTTATAAGAAAGGGACCACAGCAAGGTGATAATCAGACCACTCAGAACATACACATCTCCATGTTTTGTCTAACCAACCCCCCCTGAAACTTAAGTTCTAAACAACAGAGACCCAAAGGCAGAACATTCTTACCCCTAACTGAAGCCCTCTGGCACTAAACCAGGGATACACACTTGTGGGACGCAGGGCCACGCGCTCTGGGATGGCCACATTCACACCTCAATTAGCCAAATCACCTGTCTTTGAGGAACCACCTGCCTGCAATGAGCTCCTAACGATGCACACAGGCCACACCCTTCTGCGTAATGAAGGTATCCAGAGGACTGAGCCTGACCTAATGATAGGGAAGGACTGCAGAACAAACACGTGGCTTAACAATTACTACCACCTTCTCCAAGTCTTTAAGCAATTTCTCTGCCTCAAATGCAGCTGATGATGTAATTCTGAAAACTAACTGAGGTATGTGTATTAGGCAAAACCCAATTAGAGAAAATCAAAAGTCTCATTTTAGCATCTGAAAACACTGTTTAAGGGTTTATGTGATTGATTTCCTTGCTACAGATAATTTTAAATTCTTCTGAAATTACTTTTACACTTTAAACAAGACAGTAAAGACAATAAGCTGCAAGGTTAAATGAAGTTTCTCTATATATTTAACAAAAGGGAACTAAATGGGGAACTGTATGCTAGAAACAATCCACATGTAAACCTAGCCACAGTGATCTATTCAAAGATGAGAGGAAAAAACCAATTTTCTCACTAGATTTTACAGTCATAGAAGGGAATTCTGCTGTCACACCAAGTGAATATACTTCAGTCCCATTTTCAGTCCTGACAGATAACATTGCAAATAAAATGCACAGCACTATTACCACGATTACTGTTACACAGAGCAGCAAAGACACCTTAGTGGCGCTACAAATCTCAATTCAAAACTGGGTTTTACTCTTAAAATCATCAAAAAAAAAAAACACTGAATCAAAAAGAGTTGTTACCTTGAGAAAGTTGCATCAAATGTATGTGCAAACTGCCTGGAATAACCGGCTCTGGAAGTTCTTGAAGAAAAAATCTAAGAAGGCTAATAGCTGAGGGTACATCTGCTTCTTTAACCAGGTCCACATCTTCTCCATTGTCATATCGTTGCCGGAGCCACTCCACTGTCTCAGCATTCCCATTGACTTGGAAAAGTCCTTCTTGTTCCAGACCCCCTGAGACAGCAAAAAAAATTTGCAGAAATAATCTTTTAGCTCTGGTATGGACAAATATATTGGAAAAAATATTGATAATCAGCTATGCACAATTCCCATACTGACTGAAACATTTTCTGGACAACAGTTTTGCACAGTTCTCTTCCCAACACAAACTTTCCTGTGCCCAGTAACAATAAAATAACACGGAAAATGTTAGCAGTACCTAAACCGCAGCATTTCCTATGAGGTGCCCTGCAGAGCTGCCTACATTACTGCTGGCTAGAAAACAGTGATACACATAAAAGAAGGAGCAAAAAATGGAAGTAACTCAAAACAACCAAATCACATCCGGTTGAATAATTAACTTCAGAAAACAAGTACTCTTGAAACCCCACAACCCATCCTGTAAGAATAACAGTGAAATACATTATTTTAAATACAGCAAGGTGATACATACCATGTTCCTCAATATAGTCCACAACATGGCGGACTATGAATGGAACCTCATTGTCTGGTTGCCCTTCTTGCTGCAGCTCATCAAGTGGAATTCCAAATATTTTGTTAGCAAGAACAGAGTTGCAGTTACTCAAGGAAGGGGAGGAGCTCTTCCTCATATCTTTTTGCAGCCAAAAATCAAAGCTGTCTTTTCTGTCAATAGGAGAAATTAAAACCAAAAGGCCCAGTTCAATATATGTTTGTGTTACAGATTAATGCTTTCAAAAAGTGTTTTAATTACCTAATGGAAACACTCTCTAGTCTGTCTCCATCCATGCACTGCTTTAATGGACAGTTCTGTAATGACTCCAAACACAGCTAACTCAATAAATGACTACCACTGAGGTGTTCTGTCCAACCCTCAGAGGATTGAGAACATATTATAGCAGGAATGAAAATGCAGAAAATTCTAGTTACCACCTTTCTAATTAAGTTCTAAGGTATATTGGTAGATTCCTCAGTACTTTTTCTGACAGTATTTAGTAGCCAGGCTCTCAGAACTCAATACAAAAGCCTCTTAACAGGAAATTAAACCAGTGGATCACACCAAACCAAAACCCTAAGTTTCAATTATATGAAATGACTAAGTATTTTGTGATACTCAATTGAGCTGTAATAATTTTAAAATATACTTGGCATTTTCTGGTCTACCTAATAAAGCTTTCAAGACCTGCATCAAATTAAAATTTTTAGTGAAGAGAAAACCCCCAAAGCTAGTTTCTAGATGCTCAGTGATACCATTCTATCATGCAGAAGCTCAAGCTTCACTTGCAAGTCTTTGCTTGATAAAGGATCTGGATAGATAACAAAGGGCAGTGTAAGTCAATCAGGCTGTAATCCTGTCAAAAACCAAAATATTTCTTCTAGCAGAGAAAAAACTGTCCTTTCAAAATAATTAATATAAAGAAAAGAAAACATACTTGCTTAAATGCACGCAGTCACTTTGGCACACAGAACACGAAGTATATGCTGTCAGTCAAAGCACTGCAACCAAACTAAAATTCTTTGTTTACCAAGGGGTAAATTCTAATAGATTAGACACTCTGAAATTCACACCTGCTTTTCTTTTATTTTTTTCCCCAGCAAAACAAGTTAAGAAACCCACCTCAGAGTACTTAAACAGCCGAGTTTGAAAAACGCTTTCTGCGCCAGCTGCCCTCACTGACCAAGCATTCTTTTGTCATTTATGGTTGTTTAAGATTATGGCAAAAGATCAGCCTGTAGTTCCTCATTGAAGAATAGCAGAACTCGATCAGTACTTCAGCAGTTAATCTGAAAATAAGGAAAATACTATTAGATCATAAAGTTTTCAACAGTTTTAAATGCAGTCAGGAATGCAAACATCACCTTAGAGGAATTCTTGTCAAATCATCAGTTTCTTGTTCTGAACAAGAAAGCATAAAGACCACATTAGCACAGCTTATGAGAGAGCTCCTAAAACAACAGATGCCTCTTTTCAATTATGAGTTAACCAAATCTGAAGTGAAAGTTAGCATAGGACATCTAAGTCTTAACAATTATGAAATAATTTGCACTCATTCAATCCTCTTCCAAAGAATCAAGGAGAGTTAAGTAGGTTACACAGAGTGTTTTAAAGTACCTACCATACTAAAATATTTAATGGCTATGAAATTTTTAGAAGGATCTCAGGCTCTGGTCTAATACAGCATCTTTAAACAGCAAGAGCAAAACCAAAATCCTAATTAAGGAACCTTTACAGTCAACCAGTAATTGATGGTACTGATCATCTTTTCTAGGAAGTTGACTATGTGTCCATACTGCCAGTTCAAAGTCCAAGTGATCATCACGTCTGGATACAGGAAGCAACTTCCCCCATGTCAGATTCCATAGAACCACCCACATTTTTGCCACATTTTATTTAGAATCCTGAATATCTGGACATTTTTCATGTTCTCAGCTCTCAAAATAGCTACAAACCACAGTAAATCACCTTACGACTTTCTGTGGTATTAAACATTTAAATAGCAGCTTCATGACACAGTGGAGCCAATGTAGTACCCAGAATCAGTCAAAAGAGTCACATCAGCCCTTTGATCTCTCCCACTACCTGCTCTAAATAAACTCAAGCAACTGCGATTGGGCAAAACAAGCTTGTGATATACACACAACAACCACAACACCCATCACCAAAACTAGATAATAAAGATGCTTTCCCCAGCTTAAAAAAATTCACTGAAACCTTTTGTTTCATAACTGGAGATTGATATGACAGCCTGGAGACAAGTACCTTCCCTCCCTTTGTTCTCCCACACCAGCTCCTGCTTCTGTGCCACATCAGGACAAATAAACTTTACCTTCACTTGCAAATTCCTGACAACCAAGCCCTCTGCTTTCAGTACCAAAATGCCAGACCATTCATTAGCCTATCATAACAGAAGCCCAAAGTACTCCCAGTAGTTTGAACAGAGCAGTTTTCCTGCTCCCAACCCTCTCCAAACTGCATCCATGTGCTAAGGGAGTTGGTCATAAGCTCTATGTAAGACTGCTTCCACCTCCTCAGCATTTTCTTGCATTGAAGCCTAGAGGAAAAAATATTTCAAGCTTAAAAGTGTTTAAATTGTCTATTGCCTTGTATTACACACAGGTGTAAATCTTTTAAGTCTCACCCAAGTAAATCCTGGTCTGAGATCAGGACTCCAGGTGAGCTGACAACACAAAATGAAGGGTTATATTCTAGTCAACAGGTTTTACTTTTTTTTTTTTTCCACCCTATCATATCCAAATCTGTTATTGCAAATTCTTGGTTACAAAAAGATCCTATCAGATTCCAACAATGAAGCAGCTGCAATTCATGACCCCCCCTAGAATTTATGGAGACCTTGTACAGCCATTTTTCTTATTGTTCTGGTATTTTAAGTGAAAGTCAACATAATCTTTGCATGTAGGTAGATTTCTATCAATCCAAATATATCAAGCAAATTTTAAAATACGAAGTTGTACACAATCTATTTTCTCAAGCTCTATCAAAGTCAGCTTGTCCACAGTGAACCAGAAAACCTCACACTGGCCAGCTGTGGGGTTAAGGGCAGCTGGCAAAAAAACCTTTGATGGATCTGCCACAATGCTTCAGGCTGACTTACTAAAACCAACAAAAAAACCTTCAAAACAAACATGACCTAATAAAAAGACCAAATTAGAAGTAACCACTTCTTTATAATTCTGCACCAAATGAACAATCTTGCAACCCAACTTTCTCAGCAGAAGCAACTTTGTGCTCAGTTCACTGACATGAAAGCTCAGCCACTTTTGCCAGGTGCAGCAAATGAACAGGCTGCCTGAATATTAATTTCATTCAAGAGGCATGAAAAAAAGAAAAAGAATACAGACTTCTATTTTAACTGGCTTGGCCAGGTAAGAATTAAGTTGAAACAGCCCAGCTGTCTCATTGTTAGAGCAAAACCGGATTTACAACCCAGGTTTATATTTTGAAGAAAGCTTATTATCACCTAGAAAAATTAGTGAAAGCCTCATTTTCATTCTCTCAGACACACACACAGACACACTTTTACAGATATTTCAATATATCACAATCTATTTTCAGAGCATTTCAGTTTTTTCCCTTTTAGTTCAGGCTTTGCTATCTTCACAGGCTGTGATACAATTAATCTGACATTTACCAAATCTAGAAAGAGCTAGAAACTCTGAAGGTTATTCAAGTTATTCAAGTTATTTCAGCAAGTTTCACTTCCTGCTGTTTTCAACATTGTAAAAAACTGTTAATAATTAAACATTTTATCTCCACTTTTTATATGGATCAGAAGCTTTCCCACTTGCCCTCCCATGACTCAGGAAGTGCAGCACGTCACTGCAGACACACATGAGAACTAGGACAGGACATGTAACCTTCAGGATTATTTCCAGAGTCTTTTACAAATTCTAAGCAATGCTGTGGAGTTTTTTAATTTTTTTTTTTTTGCCCAGTCAAACAACTGAGGAAACAGGAGCTAACCCACTCAGTCAACTCTTTCTTCTTTTGCCCATATTATCCTGATCCTTCTGAGCACACACTTCTCCCTCACAATTTCATAACCTACATGCTTCACAAGTTCTATCAAGAAAAAGACAAAAAAAATAGCAACTAAAAAAAAAACCCACACAAAAGAAAACTACCTAGCTTGAGATACCTATAAACATTCTAGTTGCATTTTTTTCAATCTACTTCCCCTCCTTGTTACTACAAACATTTAAAAACATCCTTAAGCTACAATCATGCCCTACAAAACATAAACACAGGAAAGTAAAAATACACCTTATTATAACCACATATTACACCACAATTTTACAAGAGACTGAAAAAAACTTACTATGTCCTTTGCAACATGTTGAGCCCAAACATCTTAAATGATGGTAAAACAGAGTTTTGTTTTGTATTGTGGATTTCAGTGCTCTCTGGTGTTATTTAAAAAAAAATTTGGGTTGCTTTTTTTAATTAAGGCAAGTTCTTCATAGAGTCTGCTGGGAAAACAGCACCATGAACTTCATTTTGCCATCATAATAGCATTCACTTATCTTGGCAACTTGAGAAGTATTTACACCCACACATGAAATGCCACTAAAAACCCCACAAAATACATGGCTAACTGTTAATATTTGAGGAATACACATGAAAATTTAGACTTACATTTAGTTCAGCTTTTACATTAATGACTGAAGTACAAATAATATATGGGCATCATTTTAAATGAAAGTCCTCAGGGCTCCACCACCTTTCTTTAAAACAAAGGAATGAAGCAACATGCAAAAATAAACAAAGAAAGGCTGCAAACTGAAACTGTGCCATAGGAATGAAAATATTAATTCTGCGTGTACAATGTCTGCCACAAGTCTCAACTATTTAAGCAATTCTTTTATTTGCTTGTTTTATGTAGCAAGAAATTCATATTGTCTCTGAAACAAACCCAAAGCTAACACTGACTGCTGTTTTGCTCTGCTTTTAATATATTATTTCGTGGCATTAGCAAGCATCACCAGTGAATATTTTTTTTAATACATAAAAGTAAAAACTAAGATTTTTAGATAGGAAAAAAAGCAACAAAATGGCCTGTCCCAGCTTCTCAGGAAACACACCTCAAGTTTTTTGGCTTTTTCAGCCCGCAGTGCTGTGACCCTGTGAACCATCACATGCCTGCAAACTGGGTCCAAACAGATCACATACACACCCTCCAGTGCAAAGAGATCAATGCTCCTTTTCTGCAACAATTACTTACAAACAAAATTCCACAAAAACATTAGAGTCTCAAAGTTTTTGATTTCTTCCTCTATATTTGATGAAGAAAAAGAATGTATTATGTTTACTCATATGACTTACAGCTAGACAAAACCTGTGATGTCCCCCTGGATGCCTACAGCAAACATACTGTTAAATCCAAATAAATAATTGATTTTTTGGCTAAGTTCAAAATTATCAAATTTTAAACAGGTTTTCTAAGAAGAATTTCTAAATGATGGCCAAAACCTAAGACCCAGATTCCAAGCTGGCATCACAGGAACTCTCCTCATGCAATCATCTCCTCATGACATCACCCAGAGGCAGCTGCCAGGCGAGGGCAGGAGCAGGAACCCTTTCCTGGGAAACTCCTAGGTCACAGCTCACTGCAGAGCACACAGAGCCAGTCGGCAACTGCTGAGCTACACTTATTTCTGCCTCCAAAAAACAGCAACCAGCACTCTTCATCTTACTCTTAGGTTTTGTTGAGTTAAAAGGAAACTGACTTTTTGTAACAATTAACACTGACTGATTTTCATGCCATTTGTATACTCAAATTACTGTGAGCATTCCCAATGGATGAACTGCTTTTGGGCAAAAGAGCTTTTCCTCGTCTGATTTTCAGCTGTTGTTCAGCTAACAAGTAAAACCAGAGTATTCTGCTTGTTTGAAATAATCCAGTCAAAACTGAAAAGATGGCCAGGCTGGGGAGGGGACATGGCTTGAGTAAATTTATACAAGAGACAAACTGAAATTAATCCCACAAACAGAACTCTACCACAAACCCAGGACACAGAAAAGGACAAATGTGTCTCAAGAGTATAAGTAAAAGGCAATGCAGAGATGTGCCAGTGCTTGAACAGACACACAACATCCTCTATGTAAAAAGAATAATCCCATTTAAGTACTCATTAATACATTTGAAAAGTCAAAACAATAATTATTTAAAATAAAAGTTTTAAAACCAGCAAGATTAACTTAAAATAGACTCTTAAAGCAAGATTTCCTCTTTCTGGCTCAGTGAAATCAGCTATCAAGAGGTATTTTAGTCACAAGTCCAGACTGGCAAATTTGGCTCAGTTATTATTTTAAATTTAATAACCTGGTCTTCTTAATGGGGATGGGGACTGTGTTCTTAAGTCATATTGTCTGAAATTAGGTATATTTACAAAATTTAACTTGAAGGAATCCATGTTAGAATAAATTTCTTCTCAAGCAGATGTGACTTTCCTGCCCCCTTTGTTTCTCATTATGGTTCCCAACTCTTCACTGCCCTGTTTGCTTTCTCGTTAAGTAGGAATCAAAAGGAAACCAGCCCACTGCAGTTTTGCACAATCAAAAAAGAGTCAGCAGCAGCATGAAGACCAGCTCTTTAATTAATGAACTGTTTGCTTGTGTATGCCTTCACATGTGCATTCACATACACATTAAACCTCAATACTGTTAAGCAGAAATTCTCCATCATTTGCCACCAGCACTTCTGAGATAGTCTCAAAAATCACTCAACTGACAAAATACTGGTTATACTGACACAGGAAGTAGAAGCACAAAAAATACAACAGAAGATTTAGTGGAATGCAATTCTAATGCAATTTTTGCTCCCTGGGAATGTGGCAGCAAGCCTTCTAATTTACAAATTAGAACAATTTAAATTAAGCCTTTATGTCGTTTCCATGCAAGAAAGAAACAAAACATCTCATGAAAACTCCTCTGGAAGAGATATAACTAAAACTAATATAATTTTGGAATTTGTGGGGTTTTTTTATTTATTTACAAGCCAAGAAACCATAATACTGATTAGTATTTATTTTCCAGTCATTAAAGTTTAGTCTACAATTTCAGCTGACAGAACCTGATCACATTCTGAAAAAGCCCATCGTTCACGGACCTTCACAAGAGACAGATCCTATGTCTACTAGAAAAACCTCAACTACAGTGACTGGTTTAAGCAACATTCCAAAAAAACTCTACATTTCTAAAGAACAAGCTGAGAGGTCGTCAAAATGTTAGCTGGTTTTGATAAGCAAAAATAATGTTTTATATTCACTTACTAGATAAAATCCAAAGACTTTTTAAGAGCATTACAGCAACTTATAATCCTCCAACTACATTGTAGCAAGAAAATAAAACCATCAGCGATACCAGAAAAAGTAGATGTTTGCTCAGTGCCTCACACCCACCACCACACACTGCCAGATTTGCTCTCATCTGCTGCTGCCAATGCACATGTGCAGAATTCTAAAGAAACTTCCTGCTCACACAGATCCCATCACACTCTTAACAACAGCAGTTAATAAATAAAAAGGCTTTTGTATCTTGTGTAACAGCTAATTATATTCATCCTACTCACCACCCCCCAATGCAAAGCTCTACTCCACAACCACACAAATCTCATTGCCCCTGCATCAGATAATGCAGAACCTTGGTGCAATGGCATTATAAAAGTACAGTAAAGTAAAAGACAGGAAGAAATTATCAACAAAACTATGCAACTTGCAAGCTTCACGTTATAAAACCAAAGCAGTTTAACAATTGTCACTGCTGTAAAACAGACTTAGGAACAGAAGCCAAGCTATCTCAGAGACATCAAAAAAGCAAACTATAAATATATAATGCACTTAATTCATTATACATAAGTTATCCTATTACATATATTTATCATCAGTTTGTTCCTCCCCTCCCAAACAGGTCAGCAGAAATTCAAACTGGAACTCAGCAGATCACAAAATGGTTCACAGCCCCTTCACTATCCAAACGCTGCCTCTGTCAGAACCTTGAGCACGTGCCACCAAAATAAAGGGCAGGCTCAGCACCCCCACTGCAGGAGAAAGACATTTCAACGAAGAGTTCAATGCTGCAGCAATGATTCTCTGAATTTCAAGAGATGGGAAAAGGAAAAAAAAAAAAAAAAAAAAGAAAAAAAAAGTCTGGTACTGAGGTCTCCCGTCAAAACTTGATTATGACTAAATTTGAAGAAATCACAAGGTTAAGAGTTACACTGCAGACAAAAATTAACTAACCTGATTATATTTCTAGAGTGTCAAGACAACAAATTATTTCATTAAATGTAAAGTTCAATGGAAAGGAGAGAAAACCTTTCAAACATACACACTTAAAAAAAGGGTATAAAGGAAGAAAGAATCACACTGATAAGATTCCAGCTCTCACCTTTTCAGTTCTGTCCATGTATTATTAACCTACACAGCTGAGCACAAATTTTAATCCTAACACACTGCAGGGAACAGTGAACAGAAGAGACACATGAGGAGAGCTGCCAGCGGCACTGGAACCTGAACAATCAGTGCAGGGTTCCCACCAGATACAGGGCTCAGATCCAGCAGATGCCCCACCCAAATGTCCTTAGAAATGTCCAAACAGTGAAGAAAATAAAAACCATTTAAACCTCTCTATAGCAAAAAGCCTCTGCAACCAGAGTTTTTGTTACAAGCTGTTTGAACACAAACATAAAGCCCTATCTGTATTTTAAGCTCAAATGGCACATTTTTCTTTTTTTCTTAAGACAAGTATACAGGATTTCACACATTCACAGGGGGAAGACCACAAGAGTAGAACTGTTAATATCACAATAGAACTATTTTCACTAATCAGAATATGGGTCTGTAAAATATTACCCATTTCTCGTAGCAAATGACTCCACCCATATGTTGCAAACATAACAGGTTTTGACCTTCTAAACTATGTTTTTAAGACTTCAAAACAAATCAGCTCCAGAGGAAAAAAAAGGCCTGGTAGAAGATGCAGTAACAAATATATTATGTTTTAGGGTGCAAGAATCCACAGAATTCACTTAAACCAACTGAACCCACACAAATCTCAACAGCTAGCTATCAAGCCAGTATAAACTGTGAAGATAAATCTGAATTTACCAAGCCTCGAGAGAGCTAGTCATTCTCAAACAAAATTTTTGCAGGTAAAATCTCTCACCTTACAGAAAATAATAGTCATCAAGACTGAATTGCTCAATTATACTAACTTTCCAGGGAGCAAGGTAAAATTCTAGTATTCTCTGCCTGAATCCAATTTTGACAAGAGACATAGAGTCCCTCTGCTGAAAAACTGATAGAGCCATCACTTTACAAACTGCACGACAAGTAACAATCTCCCTCTTCTGTAGCCCTTCACAGAAGATTTAATATTCCTTCACTTCTGTATCTCCTCCTCATATGTTTTGGATAAAATGTTATTTTTCAGTTCTTAAATAACAGTCCTCACATCTGAAATGATCAATAAATATACAACTAGGCCTGCAATGCAAGGAGAAAAGTTTAAAAAGTTTGCCATCTTTCATCTTTACAGATGGAAATTATGAATTGCCCTGCACTAGTTAATTCACTCCCACCTAAATGGCCACTAGATTTTTGTGTGCTAATATGGCAGTAAGGTTAACCTGCTGCTATGCACGAAATTAAAGGACAACTTGAACCAACATCACTTCCTCTTCCATGCAGCTACAGCTTCTTTTGTGGGGGATGGGAAAAAAAGAGAATCACCACACAAAAATATAAAAAATCCAAACTAAAATAAAAAACCACACCTCAGGCTTGGTGGGTTTTTCTCACTTCCCAATGAGCCCTGGAAAGGGGCATCACTGCTCAGCTGTAGCATTTGACCAGAAATCAAAAGGCTAAGTATTAGAAAAGGAAAAAAAACTCTATCCCATAAAGCCTTCCCATGCAGCAAACAAGGACTCAAAACTTTCTAATATCTGTTCCAAACACACTGAATACTTTGTCCAGCCTCACCTGCTTTTGCAAACATGCCATTATAAACATTAGAAAGCAATGCTTCACTGCTTGCACAGGCTCTCAGGGTATGAGCCACACACGACAAATGTTAAATTAAGTCTTTATGAGTGCAAGAAGATCCTCCAGTGTTCCAAGCAACACAAAAATGAAGTGCTCAAACTAACACAGAGCACATAAAAACTATCATTTGTCAAACTCAGACGTTTTGACATGTTGTTCATGTCAAAATCTGCAAGCATTAAAAGCTACCAGGAGCCTCTCAGAGTCAGCTTCCTTGAATGTAACCATGGGACACTCTGCTTGACTGATTTTTCTAAAACAATACTGTAAATTTCCAGTTTGATGCTTTCAAAACATTGAGGTATTTAATTCTTTATTGTTACATAGTCAAGACAAGGAAAGAATCCCTATGGAGCCAAACAATGTATAAAATACAGACAAAGAAGATTAAAAGAGATCTTATACATCTTCAAGTCTATGCAACAAAGAGCACATAAAGCAATTTACTAGTTATGAGCAGTAAAAAAAAGAAAGCAAACAAACGAAATAGCTAAACTGCTTACAATATAGGCCAAAAAATCAGCTTTCTATTCTTTTTATACTGCACATTAAACTGCATGGAAGACAGGAAAACTTCAAACCTAAACACTAATCCAGTTTAACAATTTGTTCTAAATTCACAAACTAACAATTCCATCCCTGAGGACATTCAGGAACACATGCCAAAAAAAAAAAAAAAAAAAACTGTGTAGTTTTTGATATATTCACTTTCTTTTTTTTTTTTTTAACAAGCAAGAGTTATTATGTGGTATTTACTTTCTTCATCTGTTACCTCTGTTCCCCATCTTGAGCCTGGCAGCAGTAAATAATTTTGTAAAATTTCTCAAAATGCAGCCAGACCAAGGAACTTGAGAATAAGAGAGCTGTGCATTAAAAGTTGGCGTTGCAGTATGTGATGGGAGGTTTTTTGTTGTCGGGTTTTGTTGTTTTTTTCCAAACCTTGAAGGAGCACCCCAACACTGGGCCATCTCATATTAAAGCAACTTTTTGATAGCAAGAAACATTCCCACTGAAATATTCAAATCCCTAAGGAGCTTCCATGAACAATGGAAACCCACAGCAGCAAACCCGTCGGAAGATACGTTTGGTCACAGCCTGGCGCGTTCAGTCCGTGACCCAGCGTTCTTCACGCCAGCGCTGCCTTCGCGACCCAGGCGATTTAGTGACCGCCCTTCTTCAAACTTCTGGGACCAGCTGGGCTGTCAGGGAACGAGGCCGGTGCTGTCAGGGCGCCCTGCCAGGGGGCACCCGGCTGCTCCGCGCGAGGAGGGAGCAGCCTGGGCACACAACTCCTGCAGGAGCCGGGCTGTCAGCGCTGCCTGCGCGGTCCCAGCGACAGCAGCCTGGGGGACGCTCCCGCCTCTTGACAGCTCGCAGCGAGCGGCTGCAACAGCTCGGGCAGGAGGAAGTTCCCGCGCCCCGCTCGGGCCGGTGCCAGAAGGTTCCTGAAGCCTGACGTGACACCGAGCGGCCCGAGCAGGGACCCCCCGCGCATGCGCCCCGCGCCCCTCACCGTTGCCGGGTGACTCGCCCTCCCCGCCGTCCTCAGCACCACCAGCAGGTTCCTCCGCCTCTTCCTACCCCGGGGGCCGGCGCGGGCCTCTCCTCGCCGCCCCGCTCTTCTCGCAGCCCTCCTCCGCCGGCCGCTGCCCGCGCCGTGTGCCGCGGCCGCCGCGCTGCCGGACCCGACGCCGTCCGTGCCCTCACAGCCGCTCCGAGCTCCGAGCCGCGAGCGGGGGGTCCCCGACGGCAGCGGCGGCGACGGGCGGAAGTGACGCGCTGACTGACAGGTGCAGAGCGCGCGCCCCCGCCCGCCTCCCCCCGGGGGTCACGTGCCGCGGGGCGGGCGCTGAGGGCGGGCGGGACCCGAGCTCTGGGGTGGTGTCGGCCGCCGGCGGCCCGGCCCGAGGGGACAGCGAGGGTTACCGCAAAATTAACGTTTTTCCCCATATTCTCCCCCGCCAGGTACCTCAGCCACCCGCCCGCCGGCCTGTGCGGGCTCTGAGTCACAGAGTCAAACAGCTTGGGGAAGACCTCTGAGCTTATCGAGCCCCCACCTTGGACCGAGCATCACCGTGTCCACCAGACCCGGATACTGAGTGCCCCGTCCGGTGTTTCCTCAAACACCTCTCTGGACAGCCCCTTTCAATGTCTGATCACCCTTTTCGTGAAGAAATTCCTCCTCCTGTCCAATCTAAACCTCTTCTGGTGCAGTTTAAGGCTGTCCTCTCATCCTGGGGTGCCTAGAGAGTGACCATGGCCAGCAGTGGCAACATGCAGGCTCGTACCCTGCTGGCTTTGGTTGGACATGAGGAGAAATTTCTTCACAGTAAGGGTGATCAGACATTGGTACAGTGATGGTGGTGTCACCATTCCTGGAGCTCTTTAAGAGAAACCTGGACAAGGCACTCAGTGCCATGGCCTAGTTGACATGGGTTGGACTCAGAGATCTCAGAAGTCTTTTTTTGGCGAAATTGATTCTGAGATTCCAGTTTTGCTTTTTTTATAACCATATTAAAATATTTCCTGTAAATTTTCTGAATTGTAGCATCAAGAGCAATCACTGCCAAACATTTCCCAAATGCAAGTGTGCCAGAAGTAATGAAGTGCCCTTTGACAAAGAGCTAAGCATTTTGAAACACAAAATTTAGCACCCTTAAAGTGAGTTAGCATAAGTTAGAGAGGAGATGCAAGCTTACACCCGAAGTGTTAAAACCAATGCCTGGCAGTCTGTGGTTCCCACATGCCACGCTGAAACCACAACAGCTTTTTCTGTCATGCAGTGCCAGCAGCCATAGGTGGTGGGTTTAATAAGGCATTTAAGGAAACGTGGATTTAGTTAGTAAAAATCCTCCCAGGAAAAGCTTTTTTTTTTCCTCCTGTGAAAAACTGACAATGTATGAAAGGGGGAAAAATTATACAGGCAGGATGGGATTAATTGAAACCTCTGTATTTTCAATAGCTGGGAGGATTTTTTTTTTCAGGTTTTTCAGCATGGATTCTGAATTTTATCTAGAGATACATTTAGAAGATTCATTAAAGGGTTTTGCATTTAGAATCCAAAGAAGGGAGAGTCACAACCCCACAGTAAATTAACCTGGCTTTAATCAGATCTAAAACTCTGTTTTCCTGCTGGAAGATTTGGTGTCATTAGGAGATACCACACAAACCCAATAAAACATGTAGAATTGGGGGAAATGGTCTATGTGTGCTCTCTGTCTGTTTCCACAGCAGACTTCTCCACTTGAAGCACTAATAAAATTTCCTCGCATCAGGATGAGGTTTCTGAATTTGTATTTTGTATACATAGCCATGTTCTTTCTGATTCATTTAGTCTCATCAACAACAATAAAGATACTGAATCAGAACAAGCTGGCAATTTTGTTGATGAAACATGGGGGACAGCGGACTCCAGCTGGCTCTTCAGCAGATCCATTGGCCGGCTGACAGGAATAAAACTGCAAGACACCTGACACAGAAAGCACATGCGGTGAGAGGAAACAGACAGCAGAGGCAGGCAGGTAGGCAGGCAGGCACTGCACAGCACCTGTCTGCTGGTTTTCAGTCCAAGGCAGTGGTTTCTCTCCTCTGAACTGGCTCTGAATACACCATTTCATGCCAGCTTATCCTACCTCCTTTCAAAGGCTTCCAAGGCTCCTTGCAGGGGGCAGACATATGCAGTCCCAGGCTGCCATTTTAGGCTTTTCTGCTCACTTTGTGTTCTTGCTGTCTATTTGAAAGGTTGAGGACAACCCGGGAGTCAGAGGGTCATAGAATATCTCAAGTTGGAAGGGGCCCATAAGGATAGAGTCCAACTCTTTGCTCCTCACAGGACTGTCTAAAGCTAAACCATGTGATCAAGAGTAGTGTCCAGATGCTCCTTGAACTCTGGCAGACTTGGCACTGTGACCAATTCCCTGAGGAGTCTTTTCTAGTGGCCAACCACCCTCTCAGTGAAAATCTTTTTCTTATGTCCTGCCTGAATTTTCCCTGACCAACTTCATTCCATTTCCTCATTTTCTGTGACTGGTCATCGAAGAGAAGATCAGCATCTCCCCTTGCCTTTAAGGGAAGCTGCAGGGTGTGATGAGAGCCCCCCTCTGTCTCTTCATCTCTGAGCTGAACAAATGCCGTGAGCTAATCTGCTCTTTGTAAGAATTTCCCTTGAGACTTTTCACCATCTTAGTCTCTGTCTGATGCTTTAGCCACATTTTCTAAGATAGTAAACAGAGAGAGAAGAGCGGCAACAGCTTAATGAGTGGCTGCATGGTTACATGCCCAAAATTCAGCTGTTGAAAGCATCGGCCTCTCAGATCACTCCTAAACATCACAATAGAGCAATGTCCATTAGCTGTTCCCACTGCATTTTCCACTGTCTCAGGCACACCTGAAGTGTGAAGGCAGCATTTCATATTCCTCCCCCTCTGGTGCTGTGCAGGCTGTGGAGCTCCCACAGCCTCATTTCCCACTCCAAACCCAGGGGCACATTCAGAGCAGGGGGTGTGCAGGGCACGGCTGCAGTCCCACCATGTGACACAGCACTGTCACCCCATGTCAGGAGGTGTGACACTGCACTGCCCTGTACAGTGACACAGCCCCAGTGTGAGGCTGCTGAGGAGCAAAGGACCCATTCCCCATCTGCTGCACAGCTCCTGGAGCTTGGGAGATATGACTGGTCAGCATCTGGCTCCTAGGACTGAAGAGCCAGAGTGCCACGGCATCCTTGTCTCATCAGTAAATCCATGTCCAGAGCCACACCATGAAGGGGGAGCCATTTCTGCAGCTCAGTGTGTTTTCCTACAAGTCCTTACAGCTAAATTGCTCACCTTAAAAGTTTTGCAGAGATTGACTGCGAAGTGCTTACAAAATAACTCAGTAGATCTGAAATAATTACTGGTGTAATTCCCCTGTTTTCAGGAAAAGCCAATTATAAGCACAAATCACTCTTGCCAGCATGTGTCACAGAAGAACTGGAGCCATGTTTCCTTCATGTATCCCCAGTTCCCATCATAACCTAATATGGCTTTAAAATAAATATTCTCTGAAGAATTTAGCTTCCAATTAAGTCTACTTCCAACAAAAGCCCTGCATTACACCTCATCACAAACTGAAGAAACTGAAAGAAAAATATCCTTATCCCAACTGTGTTCACTGTTGTAGAAGGCTTAGTACAAACTGAGCTAAAATACTCCAGAACTGAAATCAGGTTTGCAAAGCCATGGAATCCTTGGAAGGTTGATAGCCTGCCATGCAATTCCTTACCTTCCTATTAGGGTATTATCTTACTAGGAGGAAATGGGAATCTGACACGTAGCAAAACAAGACACTGTGTTGTAATACCTGTTTATTATATGCCAAACAGTTTTTCCTGGAGATTATCTGTATGTCAACAAGGTGTTTGCTTTTGGCTTTAATTGTTCACCTAAAAATTATTTGATACATTCTTCTGAACCTGGAAGTGCTCAATTTTTTGCCTTTAAGTGGCCCTATTGAAATCTTGCAAAAAATATTGACAAGCACAAGTCCTTTCCACACCAAGGAAGAATTAGCAAACCCTTTTCAGGTGGATGCTCTTCAAAGAGCTTTCCTTTCCTGTGTACTTCATCCACAAACAGAGACATGTCCCCATGCTGAGTCTTTACTTTGTTCTTTTCCAGCATCATAGCATTTTCTAACAAACATTTTGTTTAAGGATGCCCAGCACATGACACTTGGCCTTGCTGAACGTCCATAACTCTCCACGGAAACTCTCATTTCAGCAACTATATGGTTGTTCTAACTCTTGGTGTCCAAAAGGGCACCTAAGAAGCAAAGTTCATTTTCAAATCTTTGCCCTGTATTAAAAAATGAGGCTTCACAATGCTCAAGCGAACAGGTTAAAGGATCTGTTTTATAGAAACACAAACTCCAGCCGAGAGAAAACCATTCATCATTTCAAAGACTGTCAGCCATTACTAGACACATATGTAAGGATTTTTTTAAAACTGAATTCAGTATCAAAGGCACATGTTCTGCGTAAATGTCAGACATTTTTACTCATTTTTATACTAGAGTTCTGTGATTAAAATAAACATTTACAGCATGAGATTTTTTCCCTGCCTCTGAACAATTTCTGGATCTGAATCTTGGTTTTAGAAGATCTGTCTTCAAAGTAGAAATCTAGGAATATGGGTCAAATGTGTCTTTTAAGGCTTCTTCATATTTTAATTGCGTGGTTGCAGACTTAAGAAGAGATAGCTCTTCCCTCCTTGAAATTCAAGACATTGAAAGGTTAATTCAGTCTTCTCAGTTCCATTTCCTTCCGTCTGTTCCCCTTCCCACACTTCTCCCCACCCCCCATCTGTAGACAGCTGAGTTATTTGAATTTTGTGCAAGCTAGTATTCATCCAAAGGGGAAAATCACTCAATGTATGCAGCAGGCAAGTGAAAATTGCAGTACTGCACACTTGCATTTTTTACTTCCTATTTGCTTTTCTCTGCATTCACCAGCTTGGGCTGTGGACATACACGCTCATGCCCCAAGGATAAAGTTAACTCAAATTAAAGCTTGTGTGTCCCCATCGCTGTTGAATTCCCATTCTTTGCACTCACGTGGAATCTGTGCTCAAGCTGCTGTGCTGCTTTTACCTTGGGTTGAGCAAAGGCTACAGTTCCCGTTACCACAATTTGTCAGCTGCCAACACAATCACTCTCTGCTGCTCCCATGTTATTTCATGGTGTGGTCACTCACACTCAAGGTACACTAACTCCAGAGGAGTCACTTTGACAGAGCTCAGGTTAACCCTGGGATGAAGACAGAGCTTTAATCCAACCGATTTTGGCACTTTACATACATTTGCAAGAAAAAAAATTCATAAAAGTACTCATTAAAAATGTTCTAGTTCATTCAGTTTCTGAAGAAAGAAATATTCACTTCAGATGCCAGGAGAGGTAAACAGTATCATCTTTCTTTATTCTCTTTTTCACATTTTAAAAAAGGAAAACCATGTTTAATGTAAAATACTTGCAGCTTTCATGGAAAAGGCAGAAGTTAACAGATGTGGAACTCACTTATTGCCATTTTCTTACATAATTGTTGACCTTGTACACAACATGTAATACCTATGTGTTTGACTTACACTGTATAATGAGCTTATAAAATTGGAAAATTATTTTTGGAAAAGATGATGGAGAAATACAAGTTTTTATTCTGTAAATTGCTCAGAGTAATCAGCTAGAAAAGATAACTTGGCTGCCTTTTCTGCTCCTCTGCTTCAGCAGCCTTGTTTCCTTAAGCCGCTGAAAAATGTCAGGGTTTATCTTCTCCCCAAATATAAAACCACTCAAACTACCAGGGGTCCCAGGCTATTGAGAGTGGAATGATTTGGCAACACAAGGGAAGTTCTGGTGAGGTGCCCCTCAAAACTACATCCACAGCCCAGTGGAATGAAGAATTCCTCACCTCTGTAGCTACCCCAGCACAGCACGATTGTAACAACAGACCCACCCATTGTCCTTTTTCCTCTGGACAAAAGGAAAATCTAAAGTTAACATAAAGTTAGTAGATCTCTGGATTTTATGATCTTTGATCTACTCCTGGATTATGTTGATTATCTGTTTGCTGTACAGTGGGTGCCACAATTTGAATGGTAAAGTTTTTCCTCCCTGAAGCAAAGAGAGGGAGAATCTCAAGAGTGGATTGTTTAATTTCAGAGCAGCCAGCTACACTGAGAAAAGCCATGTTTGAGCACACTCCCAATGCTCATCCAAGATTTCCCTGTCTTACTTCTTCCCTAAACTGCTGCTTGCAGGAGATGCTTCTGTCCAGAGACAGAAAGGAGGGGGGGAAAAAAAAAATAAGACTGTTAAAGACTCAAAGTCATGCTAAACTTGTGTCTCTAGACCAGTATTCATCACAAACTGTCATGTGCTCTGTAGCACTAACTAATGTGACTAACACATCACATGCTTTGTTCCCCACCCTGGCTTTGGGGAGAGAAGCCTGTGCATGGACATTCTATATTAATTCTACTTTTTCCTTTAATAATTCATGCAAGGGTCAACACATTTTTCTAGACGGGGCCAGGCCAGAGCCAAGTACTTTGTGCTGGAAGACACACTTTTGGGTCAGTTCTTGAGAAAGCTCTGTTGCAAGAATCTCCATCTGGTTAAACTTTTAAAAATTCACCCCCATATCAAGTTTTATAATATATTAAAAAAAAAAAAAGAAACTAGAGAGAGAGAGGAAATTTCTACTCCCACTGGCTTATGTTTTCTCCTTTTGCTCTGTGCTGCAACAGGGCTTCTGGTATAGACTTGTCTGAACTCCTGAGCTATTTGGAAAACATGGGGTTGGAAAAAATAGCCCAAGGAGAAGGACTATCTACAAATGCCTCTCCTCACCCCTTATCTTCTGCATGCACCTACCCTCAAGGTTCAATGGTCTTGATAAGGAAAATGAAACACCTTAGGTAATGCTAAAATGTCCAGTGTAAGACAAGTGTGGAGTATTTACTGACTGGCAGTGCAGCATTACAGCAGAGAGCCTGCCAAAAAGGGATCAGTGCCTTCCTTCACCCCCAGGATTCATTGTCTCTTAGCCTGGGAACCTGTCTGCGTTCCCAAACAGGGATATTTTTTTTGGCAGCAAGATGGAACAAAAGGCACAAAGAGAACTAAGAAAACCCTTTCAGTGAAGCTGTAGTCTTTTTTTTTCCTGTTCCCCTGAGGACAGGAAACCTTCTAAGGACAGCTCATAATACACCCAATCCTGCTATCTGCCTGGAAGGTGCTCAGTGCTCACTGGGACCTACAGGAGTTAGGGTCTGTGCAGATTCCAGCCCAGCTTTCAGCCTTGACAAATTGATCCCCTACCTTTAGCACCAAAAATACCACAGCATTTTGAAAATGAAATCACTGTTATATTTGAGTGGGTGTGTTATTTCGAGACAGCACTAATGTGATTATAAAATCAGTTGTGTCAGCTTATTGGCTCAGCTACAGACACTGATCTGCTGGAGCGTCTGTTCCTCTACCCGGCTGCTTGCCTTAGGGTGCTTTGTCCCCCCTCAGCTCCCCGTGGAAATAGAGACCATTTGGTTCCCACTGCTGCACTGAAGAGAAAGAAACCCCTTCTTCTGGCAGTTGCCCACCTCATCTCTATGAAACTTGGCATTTCCAGAGCACCTCTTGTGCCAAACATGAGCACAGCATCCCCCAGCCCACTAAAGGCTACAGCCCATATATGTGTGAGTGTATATACATCTATATATGTGTGTATATGCATGGGCTGGGCATGCTGCTTCCAAGTGACAGCAGCCAAGGGAAAAGGGCAAGTGGCAGCAGGGTCCAAACCTCCCAGCTTCACTTTTCAGACCTTTCACTTGAGCTCCCTCTAAACATTTCCTCTCACCTATTACCGAATCCTGGGAGCAAGTGTTTGTTTTTCCTGCTTCTCTGTGGGTGTCTGACAGACTCGGTGCCTTGTGCTGCCAGGCATGGTTTAATGCTGTCAATTGCAGGTGACTCACTGGTATCAGAAGTGTCAGTCCTGGCAGGTTTGACTCAGCCCTTCATCTTTTGGCAACAAATTGAAATAAAATAGAGTTTCCATTGTATGAGGCAGCTTTTCAGGCACAGCCATACCAGTGTAGCTTTATATGCTTTTTGTAGAACATCTGTAAAGATTCTATAGTCTGCATGCTCCACTGGCTTCCTGGTTTTTCACATTTCTATACACTTCATTCTTCTGCCTCTCTGCAACACGAAGAAAGTTGAGATTCTCATTGCAACCACAGTCTTCCCAAGGCCAAGTAAATGCCATGCTCCCTTTACTGAAGACAGTGACTCTGAAATCCTGCAATTAAAAACCTGACAAAGAACAGCTTTGCTGCTCATATACCAAAATTATTTCCATTACCAGTGAAAGGAAAAGGCATCTGAGTATGATATTACCTACCCATCTTTACCTCAAAGCATGCAATGCCCTCAGGCCAAATTCCAAATTTTCCATATGTAAACTGCATCCAGCTGTGTGTGCTGCAGAGTATATAAACATGAGGTCTGAATCCCACACGAGCTGTGTTTTACCCCAGCACTGAATTTACAAGCTGCAGAAACTTGACAGGCACTTTATGCACTGGTCAAGATGTTTGTTGTGGAGATGAGTATCTCCTGATTTCAGCAGAGTGAGAACAGGTAAGTTCTCATCATTATGCTATTTCTCTCAACACTGTTGCACCTTCCTCACAAACCCAACCCAGTATCAATTAAAAACTTGGTCATCTTTAGCCTAAAAACCCAAACAATGTATCCCGAACTGTTTAAGTATTAGGTTGGACAATAAATTGGGCAATTAAAGTGGTAGTGGTGGTGAAAACAAGCATGCTCACTCTGTCTTAGCATGTTTAGAAGAGCCTGAGCTCTGCTGTGGATCCTGAGGGCAGAGCCTGTGACTGGACACAGAAAACCAAAAGTGAGGTTCTTCTGCTTTGCTGGAGAGAACTTGTACTACTCTTGAAGTTTAAAAGTTTAAGAGGTTTTGTCCTTTTAGTCTCTCTTCATAATCAGAATTATAATTCTTTTTTTTTTAATGGACAAATATTAAATATTAATTTAAAACTGAAACTCATTAATCACTCAGATTAGGTTTTAAAATCTTTTCTGATCTAAATCTTGTGTCCAGCTAAACAAGAGGTTAATGCTCTTTCTTTAAACAGACACACAAAAACTCTTCGGTGCCAAATCTCAGCTATGGCTTACACCAAATATTCACCCAGTGCCTGCCTTCCTGCTTTCTCCATGGGGGATTCAGTCAGGAGCACAGCTTTCTGTTTGTGACAACTGGTTGGATATGTGGGATGGAAGCAAAGGAACCGAGTCCTGACATTAAATATGGTGCACACACAGTGATTTGGTGTGGTCAGTGCAGATGCAGAGATAACTGAGCCAGCCTGCACAAATCCCTTAGGCTGGGAACAACCTTTAAGATCAAGTCCAACCACAAACCTGTTCATTGTTTTAGTTTAAACAAGCATTGTGAGAAGAGGTCCTTAAGACACATTTAAGCACATTAAAACCATTTTCTCCATGCACATGTGTCAGACTCAAACCCACTCTGCCTAAGCCTGTGGTGCCAACAGAAAGATCCACAGACTTTCCAGGGGCTCTCAGCCAGCTGAGACATCTCTGTCCCTCTGAACTCGCTGCTCAAGTTGCCTTAAAGTCAGTAGAGAAAACCAGATACTCCAAGGGCACAAACAATTTTATCCCAACTTCATTGCCTCCCTTGTGACTGTCATGGAGTCTAGACAGGAATTTCAGGTGGAGACACTGAAAGGTACACAAGAGAAAACCCACACCAGTATCCAGGAGGATGCACACAGCCCTTGTCTCCCTGTTTGCAGAGCTGTGGGCTGAGGGAGGCACCAGCAAGTGAATTAACAGCTACCAAAACAGGCACAAGCAGGAATTCACTGTGCATCCCTTTAGAACACATTCCTGGATGTCACTGTGGTGCCTGGGCTGTGCTATTATCAGACTTGGCCCTTGGTCATGGCAATCACACCAAGGATGTGCTGAGAAGCCTCAGAGCCCCAGGCTTGTGCTTCTGCCAGCCTGGGCAGGCAGGGATGATCCCCAGGCGTGTTGCTGAATGCACCTACAATCCTCCCCCCCTGAAAAACCAATCTGGCAGCAGCAACCTCCAAACCTCAACCTCTCTCCAAACCTCAGCACTGGGAAATGGTGGGAAGGGAAACTTCAATATGATTGTCATGGTAAATGAAGAGAACAGAAAAAAAGAAAAATCAAGATGCAATTTGGCAGTTTTCCATGTCAGTTTTCCCATTTCCCTCCCTCATGCACTTTCTACAGGAGCAATCTGTCCTTTCCCTAAACGCTGAGCAATCCCAGCACTAAACTAATCAATATTAATGGCGATGGGTTTGGGAGGGGGGAGGAGGAGAGAGGAGAGGAGGGATTACCGTGACCTTTTTCAACTCACACTGCCTCAGACGGCCACCAAGCAGCTGAAGAGAGAGCAGCCAGACGGTAATGCCATGTGGTTTTAGTAGCTTTTCTTTTTTTTTAAATTTTTTTCCATGTGAATATTTACTCTGTTGTCTCAGTGCAGATAGCAATGAAATCTGATTTTCTGCAGGAAGGAAAAAATATAATTATATCAGCCATCTCCGGGCCAAGCCTTGCCTTGATGGGAAACTCCACTGAAATAAGGGGAATAATGCCCAGGCTGGATTTTTAACTTGAATTTCTTAATAAAAAGAGGAATTGGATTAGGGAAGTTTTGACAGGTGAAATGCTGGTGTGCTTTGTGGAATTCTCTTTATTATAATAGAGTATAATCCAAGCCATTGAGCTGTGACTGGGATATGGAGCAAGAGCAAACAAAGGGCTGGGAGAACCGGTCCTCTATTGTTATGTTCAAGTGTCCACAGCAGTTCAGGGGATGGATGTACTCAGTACAGGGGGCTCAGAATGAAAGACGAATCCTATTAATTAAAAGAAAATCATAACTGAAGCTCTTTGTTCCTGTTGGATTTGGGGTTTATTGTAGATTTTTCCAGTTAGCAGCATTTCTTAAAATACAGGTTTATGTCAGGGGGCACTGTGGATTACTGGCAATTAATAATTGTCTCTTTTATTACCGATTATTCTTGTTGCCATGTGCAAAATATGATTTTTAGAAATTGCATCTGAGAAATCTACAGAAAATTCAATTTATGTGTTTCCTCTTTTGCTCTGAAAGAGCCAAGCCTCAGGGAAAGGTCCCAGATTGAGTGTTAAGTTTGTGGAGGTTTTTGAATAAACATTTTTATGGTATTTTAATATTTTTTTTCTTGAGGAGAAAATGCTTTGCAGATGGCTGGTATCACAGCACCAGCTAATGAAGCCATGGGTGTGTTTTCCCTTTCTTTGTCAGGACCCATCATGTCCGACAAACCAGATTTTGCAGAAATTGAAACGTTTGACAAGACCAAGCTGAAGAAGACAGAAACCAGAGAGAAAAACCCACTGCCCACTAAAGAAAGTAAGTGCTTATGAGGCTATTTGAAGTACGAGTAGCAAGGACATAATCCATATTGCAGTTCATATGCAAAATGAATACTAATCACAGGATTACAGGCTCAAACTCATCCCTGACTTTAAGTGGGGATAATACTAAGACTCTATGCTGGGCTTCCAAGGATATCAGTAATTATAACCAGCAGTGCATTTTGTCTGAAAAACCCTTTCTGATGGTATTGCTCTTCCTTCTGCTAAAAGCAAGACCAGTGTTCCCAGTGGTGCTGGTAACAGGATCAGTCTGTTTGTAATTACCTTGTTACCAGCCCCCCTGGAGGCACAGGGGACCCTTTGCCCATCCCTGGCAGGCCAGGCAGCATCCCCAGAGGCTGCTGGGCTCTGGATTTAGTGTTATCAGGCAGATGAGCTGCTGCCTCCCACAGGTACCTGCTGTCAGCCCCAGGCAGGAGACCTGCAGGCACCTTCTGTGGGAATAAGGCAGCAGGCAAACCCATCATCATCCTCATCTAACAGGCAGTCTCCCTCAGAAAAGCACCCCTGAGCTGTTCTCATGTGGGGTCTTCTCCCATACATGCTGTGCACAGGCAGCCAGATGAGGCTGGGATTTGTGTTCAGCTTCAGAAATGAAAAGAGCATTTGGAGCAGGTTTTGTGAGCAGTTTCCTTCAGAAGAGAATTGCTAATCACTGTGGATGTGTGTGCTGATAGCCAGGCACACGCACAGTCTCAACATTAGATCCCTGTTTTTTCCCCCATTTTATTATCCTTGCCAATGCTAAAGCTGTAAATACAAGAGGAACTTTGCACACCATGGCCTGCTCCCTTCTAGCTATGCAGATGTGGGAAGGAGTTGTCATTTTCAGGGTGATCACAACAAGCAATTATGGATTTAATTCTCTGGCTTTGAGTATGACCCTAGAAATTGGTATCCTGCAGAAACATTAACTCTGAATCACAGAATGGTTTGGGTTAAAAGGACTTTAAAGATCATCTTGTTACAACCCCATACCATGGGCAAGGACACCTCCCACTAGATCAGGTTACTCCAAGCCCTCCAACCTGGCCTAGAACAGGGGTGTTCCAGGGATGGGGCAGCCACAGCTTCTCTGGGTAACCTGTGCCAGGGCCTCACCACCCTCACAGGGAAGAATTTCTTTCTCACATCTAATCTAACCCTGCCCTCTGGCAGTGTGAAGCCATTCCCTGCTTTTCTGTCACTCCAGGCCCTTGTCCGAAGTCCCCCTCCAGCTCTTTTGCAGTTCCTTTAAGTGCTAGAAGGGATTCTAAAATCTCCCCAGAGCCTTCTTTTCTTCAGGCTGTACACCCCCAAAACTCCCTCAGTCTGTCTCTATAGGAAGGCAAAGTTTATTGCTCATAAACAGTAAAGTTTACTGATGGTGGTTTTGTTTCCTGTTTTTCTGCCAGCTATCGAACAGGAAAAGCAAAGTGAAAGTACAGCCTGAGCACAAAATTGAAGATGTGACTGCTGCTTCTTCAGTGGGGTTTTGGCTTCTGAGTTGGGTTGTTGTTTTATTTGGTCCCTCCCACCCCATATTTGTTTCCCATTTATTTTAGGAAACATTTTTTCATTTAATGTTCCCTGGAGAAGTTTGTTTTGTGTTTGTTGAAGAAGATACTATGTATTTGTATTCTTAAAATTTTAGTTCCAAGTTATGTATCAACCCCATTACTTCGCAAAAAAAGAGCAATTTGCATAGGAATTGTTTTCCTAAACCTCACAATAAACAGGTTTCTTCTGACCAATTGTCTTTGAGCCTTGCAGAAATCAAGTTTACACTGCAACTCTTACTAACATCCTTCCCCCTTTGTTTGCATTTCCTCAGCAGCTCGGGGCTTTGGGCAGGTTGGGAAGGGTCACCCCAGGCACTCACAGGTCCCTTGGCTGGAGCACAGCCCCTCTCCATCCCCTGTATCCTGCAGAATCCCAGAGCCCCTTGATGGCACCAACCCACAGGAACCCCTGAGTGCCCTCACAGCAGCCTGGAGACTTCACCCCCATCCCTTGTGTCACTCAAGGTGTTTCATGGGAGCCCTGAGGGACAAACTGTGGGTGCCAGGAGTTTTGAAACCCCCAGGCTGGCAGCAGCATGAGGGGAAGCCACTGGCCCGCTTCAGTCTTGCCCAGCAGTAGATTAGAGGTTCCAGAGTCAAGTACCCACTTACAAATTCCATGCCGAATTGGTTCGGCTGAGGACATACTCAAATTAACATTCCAGATGAAGAAAAGGGCTGCAGCATCCTCTCCACAGCTTTTTTATCTCTCTAACTTGCAAAGATCCAGTCAACCTTGTGATGACTGCAGCACAAACACAGCCTTTGGCCCATCTCATATCAAGCAATAAAAGAATGAGGGAAGAAGGAAGGAAGAAAGAAAATTAAGTATTGCATTAATTTTTAGGGATGAGAGAAATATCTTAACAGCACAGGGGTATGAGACACAAATCTTCAAAGCAAGAAAGGACTCTCTACCTCTTCATTACTGGTGGAGCAATAACATCCTCACTGGTCTGCAGAGGACTAGGCAAAAATAGACTCTGGTAGCAGCTCAGGGGACTCCCAATTACATGGTATCACATTATCTCTGGAATTAATTTGCAATCATATTAGAAAAACAAATGCTTACTGTGGGCAGATAAACTGCTGTCCCTGGAGCTTTAGTTTGATCCTACTTGTGCTGTGAAGTGAGAGCAGCTCTGTGTAAGAGCAGCAGGGTTAGTCTGGGCTTGTACCTCCATGACGTGAGGCAGAGAGCAGCCTACAGGCTGCAGGAAACAGAGGGGAATGATTGGGGTGATGTCCAGAAAGCTCTTGTTTGCTTAAGGGCTGTTTGACACTTGACACTGAATGTGAATAGTCAGAGCTGCAATTAAAAGTAGCAGTGGATCCACAAGACTGTCACCTTTGGTGGCAACAGAAGGTAACCAGAGGTGACCAGGAGACCAAAGGAAAACACAGGGCAAGAGGAACAATGATTTCTGTCAGAGCTTTGCTAATGTGGTGCTGTCCAAAGGGATCAGACTGCTGTTTCAATCCACGTTCATCAGTTCAACACTGATGATGTTTTCTTTTCATGATGAAGGGTTTTTTTCACATTCTCATTTGAGGACTCCTTGGCACCTGACTCAAAGGGGTATTTATTTCCAGGTCAGCTGGATTTACTAATACCGATTTTTATATAAAAGGTAAGGAATGCTAGAGATTGAGCAACAAAGAAAACAGTGCTCTTTTCTTTGTGACTCATGGCCTCCCCTCATCCCTGCACACTTCAGGGTCAAGGAGCCTCTGACATTATTTAAATATTTGTTTTGATGATGGTTGCTTCATGGAGGAAGCATTTAGAGATAGCCCTTAGAGCAACACCACCTGTGGAAATCTGTAGAGTTCCTACTGTTCAAGCAGATTCATTCAGCCTGTTCCTTTCCCCAGGAAGGATTTTGAGCTCTGTATTGCACTCAGCACTAAGGCCACAGATGAGACTTTCTCCTTGGTTTTGTCCCACGTGATGATCTCCCCCCACCTCTGCCAGTTCAGAGTATCTGCCAACTCGCTCAGCAAATACAATGTAAATCACCAAAATCTCCTTTGGAATCACTGAAATGGGCTGGTCTGTGTGCCCACAAGTTCTCCCAAAAATCAAAGGCCTGGGCTGTGTCCTCAGCCTGCACTTCTTGGGCAGAAGAGAAGGGAGGTCTTGCCAGAGTAAGAAAACAACAGAGATATTTTCCTCTTGTGTTTGCAAGATACAAAGGATTGGCAGCACAGCTCAGGTTCGCCCAAGCACTTGGCTCGGTGCTGCTCCTGGTGCTGCTGCAGGGCTCAGTCTCCCCCCAAGAAGCCTGCTCCCAGTTTAGCTGTTTGAATTTAAAGCCTGAAACGATAAAACCAACATCCCAGTGCTTTTATCCACACATCTCAACCCACTAGATAGGCTGAGAAGAACTTTAGTAACATTCCCCACCTCTGGATCTGATTACAAAGGCTACAAACACCTGCTCACCTGGAAAAACTCCTCAAGGTTAAAGACCAAATTTCCCAGCTTCCCCCCACCTGCCCCAGGTGGAGCATGGCTTTATGGCAGGGCTTGGGGGGGGGTGTTTCTTGCACAATTAGCAGTTCAGAGAGGCTCAAAGTTACAAAAACATAGTTGAGTGCTCTGATTTGAGGAACATCCCTCTCTGCTGCTGGGGGAGACCATTTCAACCCCAGAACTGCATCAGGAGATTAAAATTTTTCAAGAGCAGGGACAGGTTTGGCTCCCTGTTATCTTAAGAGCATTAAAGGCCTTATCTGTGGGGCAAGCTGGGGACACCAACCAGGAAACTGCTCATTACTTCAGGCTGAGAGAGGGAATTTTCATCCTTCCAGGCATTACACAAGGAAATATTTGTTGCTGCCATTGAGAGGGAGCTATGAGCAGAGCCAAGCTAAGCTAAACCAAAGCAAACACCTTACCCACACCTAGGCAACACCTTCTGGGTGTTAACCTGACCTTCACTCCCTGGAGGAGCATCTTCCAGCTCCAAGGCTCCTCAACAGTCACCCAGTCCTGGAACTGAGACCCTTTCCCAGCTTCCATGGTGATGGGCAGCTGAGCTGGAGACAAGTTCATCATTAAACAAAGCCAGCTCCAGGTGGGAGCAGCAGCCCCTTGCTGTAATGTAAAGGTAGATGAATAAGGTATTACCTTGCAACTGCTCCAAAGGAAAAACGCCTCCCATGCTAATGCAGTTACAGCAAAAAGAAAAATCATTATATGCAGATAAACACCCACCTTCCTGGCATCCCCATGAAGCCAGTTTTGCCCCCTGGATCCCAGGGATAGGGCCAGGCCTCTCAGGATCTTGGCCAAGTCCACCTGCCCCTGTGAGTCACCTCTAATTGCTGTGCACAGTTGCAGCAAGCCCTGGCTGGGCAGAGGAGATCTGCATTCCTGTCATTGTTATACCAAAGTGATTTGATTTAATAAATCTCATTAGGCAGGCATTTGATAGCAGTGAAAGCCAGGCAGAACAAGCCCTGAGCCTAGTTCTCCTAGGCAAAGGGCATTTGTGTTTTCCACCACAGCTGGAACCTGGTGAAGGCCCTGCAGGTTCTGCCAGCCCCAGCTCAGGTACCATGGCCGAGTCTCAAAGCACATGTGGGGTTTTTTTCAAATATATTATTTGGGTGTTCTCTCTTATTTGGGTCACTAGCCTTGTGACTGCTGAGACATACCACAGCTCTACAGTGATGAGGGCAGTGGGTTTTGGCCAGTGCTTGGCCACCACAACAAAATCTGGAATGCCTGTGCAAGGCCAAGGCTGAAGAAGTCTTTGGAAAATGTCTTTGTGTGATTGTTCTGCCCTAAGAGCTGGTCCTGATGCAGCAGAGACCTCTCCTGCTGAGAGAGGATCAGGGAAAGAAACCAGAGAGATATGTGAACAAAGGAAGAGCTGCAAAAGCTCTGTGGGATCAGGAGTCTGAACCACACCACGTGGGAAGGAGGTCAGGGCTGGGAGTGCAGCCAGGGAGGTGCCCATGGCAGCAGAAACTCCGGGCAGAAGAAGCCAGGGTGGTTCTGATGCCTCTGCCTGGCTCACCCCTTGTTTTTCCAAAAACACAGGGTGAAAACAATAGTCCTTTGAAAAGCACTAACCTTCTGGTGCCAAGCTGGGGGAGCCTCCCACACTATGCAGGGGCAAACAAAGGCTCTGTGTCCTCCTGGAGCCCTGGCACGGGCAGCAGCCCTGGCCTCACCACCTGTTCCCACCCAGAGCCGTGGCTGTCCCAGCCCATCCAGGGCACCGAGGTGTGTCCAGCAGTACAGCCTGCAGGGCTGGAACGTGAGAGGCAGGCTGGGGCTGAGCCAGGCTGTGTGGGAGCAGGTGTGCTGGGGGTGTTTCTCCAGCTCCAGCCCAACACTGCTCAAACTGACAGCAGGGAAAGCTCTGCTTCCATCTCCTGTGCCCGGAGAGGAGGCTCCGTGAGCTCGGTGCCTTGCCAGGAGAGCTGGCTTGGGAAGGAACAGTTGCTGGGGATGGTTGGTGCACATCTTGTAAGCTGTGCTGACAACAGCTCTTGATGACTCCTACCATCAACTGCAAATCTTCCAGTGCTTTGTGTTTGCTTCAAGGCCCGGGGCCAGAATTCATGCAGTCCATGGGGAATTGGGAAGGAAGGAAGAGGAAGCAAAAGGGGGGTTCTAGCTGCTCTGGTCAAAGGGATATGTGAAAATGAGGACTCTTAAGGCTCCAGCAGTATGCACTGAACAAAAATAATGGGAATTAAAAATAAAAAAATCAGGAATTTTGAGCTGGTCTCCTGAATTTAGAAGCCAACTCAGTATCAAAAATTTTGATTTGGCAAAGTTGCAATGACAAGGGAAGAAAAAAATTGTGCGTGACTCCAAGTGGGTGTTTTCAAACAGCATCTTGTTTGGGAAAAATAATCCTCCTTGGTCTGCTTTGTTTTCTTATGATGCTGGAAGTAATTCTTCTCCTCAGAGAGAAGAATTGGGGTTTTATTTTTCTGTCTAATCACAGGAGCTGCCTCGGGTCACGCCTGACCACAGCTGGTTCCCCCATCCTTGCTAGCACTGGGAGGAGTCACCACCACAAAGTGTTAAAGGAACACGTGTGCAGGTCCAAAATCACACATTTCATTTAGCAATGAACAAATCATGCATGAGGAGCCTTGGCTGAAGGTGTATGCCTTTGGGGCTGAGCCCAAGGGCCATGATGGAGGGAGCAGGGATGCCCTGGGGCAGCAGCATCATTCCCACTTTTCCAGGGAGCAGGAATAACAGTCGTTTGTAGTATTGCAATAGCTCCATAATGGCTTTATAATAGCTCCAGCCTCTTCACTGCTCCCCCAGAGTCACCATTTTATTTCTGTCCTGTCCAAACTTTTTTTTTTTTTTCCTCAATACATCTTGAAAATCGCAGGGCTTGGCCAGCCAACCCAAGCAATGAGCACGGGAAACTCCAAACTCCGCAGGGGCTTCAGAGGGATTACTGCACAGCTTGGGGTGCTCGGCTGGGGACACTCTGCAGGCTGTGCCACCCCGTGTGCCCCGGGGCACTGCCAGCGGGCACGGTGCGTGCGGGACGGGCTGCGGACGGTGTGCGGTGCGGGGATGTCCCACAGGGGGGAGCCTTGTCACCAGCCTGCGGGGACACTGCCGGGACATTGCGGGGACATCCCCCAGCGCCAGGCCCCCTCCGCTGCCGGCCCCTGGGCTTGGTCCCGGCGCTGGGGCTGGGCTCCGTTTCCACCCCCCAGGTTAACCATGCAGAGCGAACCGCGTTCATCCTGACGGCGCCGGGCAGAGATCCCTCCAGAGCCACCGCGGTTCAGGTGTTCAGAGCCGGTCTGGGATTCACCAAGTGAATATGATCAAGGAAATCTGTCTCTAAAGGGTGTCACTGGGAAAAAATGACCCCATGGGGCATCCTAACAGCTCTCTGTGCCTGGAGGATGCTGATGGGCTGAATCCCTTGAGCCTGATCTCCACCTTACACATTCCCATTGGATCAACTTTAAACTGAACAGCAAAGGCCTAAAACTGGTTTAGTAAAACCAGAGACCTTGCAAAGAGCTGACATCCCTCTCTGACCTCAGGTAACACTGGAGCTGTCTCCTCCTGCCTCAGAGATGGAGAAGTGCATGGCACTGCCAGACTGATGGAAGCGGGGTATGGATGTGGCATCAGTGCCCAGCTGCACTGAGAAATGGAAATACAGAGCTCAACCCAGCTCTGTATTTCCTAGACAGGCAAAACAAGAGGGGTTTCCTTAGGGGAACCACAGCAAAGTGCCAGAGCCCAGGTGGGCACCACGGGGGGAACAAACCCCACAACAGCTCAGGCTCCCCACTGCCTTCGTGGGCAAAACTGGTGCCAGAAGCAACTTTTCTCCTCACTTTGTTTTTAGCAGAAAAACTCTATTTTTTAAGTTGCTCTCAGCCCGGATTCCTCCAGAGGAAGCCATAGCTTTCTGCACTTGGAATCACCTCTGTCCAAAGAAACAAAGACAAGTTTAAAGAAAATATTCATGGCTCAAATCACCATTTTCTTCTGTGAGTTTCAAAACCTCCCACACTGAGTGTGCCAGACAGAGCCAGCAGCAACATCCATATCATCCAACTCAGAATTTAAGATCTTTGGGCTTGATCTGTGACATGAAATGGATGGGGGACAGGAGGGATGACAGAGCCTCAGCCACAAAGGGGTAATACAAGGACCCATGCTGGGAAAGGATGGGGAGCTCCACATGAGCCAGGTTGTAATCAGTTAATTTAACTTGAGTTTGGCTAGGAATAATTAAGAAGGATGTGATAATTTTCCTCTGTATCAAGTGCCCAATCTCTTCCTGGACAGGCTTTCACCTGGGAGGTGACACCTTGCCAGGACAGAGATCTGCTCCCTGCATGCATGCCCAGGCAGTAACCTATCAGCTGCGCTGATTCTGTTTGCATGACACTTCCTTTAAAGAGGGAGAGAAAAACAAAACACTTGTGCCTGCTTTATAAGGCTGTTGTGTAAACAGCCCTGTAGGTTTTGGGGGACACACCTAAAGGAGGCAGGTGAGGTGATGCTGATAAGGTCATGGGGCAGCCAAGTGCTCTCTAGAGCTTTCCCCAGAGAGCTGGGCACTGCTGCTGGCAGGGTGAAATCCCCCTCCAGCCACTGTCCCCAGGCAACTGGGCTGGAGGGGTCCTGACCCATCTCCCAGTCCTTCCTCCCCACTGCAGTGGGGCCATACTCATCTGCCTCCTTCCTGACACAAGGCAAGCCCACAGCAACTTAAATCTACATCTTGAGCCCCTTGCTCTGCCTCTTGTTGATGGAATAACAGTTTCCCCACCCCTGTTTTCTCTATTTTCTAGTTTCTAGCCTAAATACATCATCCCAGGCACACAGATCCAAGAGTTCTGCAATGCTCTAAGCCTTTTCTACAACCCAAATCTGGACATTCCCAAATCACTTTGACAGCCCTTGCTGGGAAGGATCTATATCCCTGACCAGTTTGTGTCTAGAAAGATCAGAATTTGGTTCCAAACCTCAATTTTTTTTCCTTCCTAGAACCAAAAGGTGCAACCTGGAGCTTCCTGTGGTGCTGGCTTCTATCCCAGGATATGTTTCCTTCAGTAGCAGAGGCTCTTACCTTGGACTTGATGAAGTTCACTGCTCACCCCATCACACTGCACGAGGCTGTGCTGGGGATCAGGGTCAAAATTAAGACAGAAAAACTGGGTGCATTGGTACAGCTGAGGGCACAAAGTGCTGCTGAGAAACAGCAGCTCCTGGGGATATTTTTTTTCCCTGGGAAAGCACACCCTAAGCTGGTTCCATTGGGTGGTTTAATCTTGTTTTCAGTAAATATGGGCTGCTTCTGTGTGCCAAAACAGGCATGAAGAGGACCAAGCCTGTGGGGTAGGTGTGGCACAATACCTGATTCCAGTTACATCTCCATCCCCAATTACTATTCATTAAGCAAAACATATTCATTATACAGGCAAAACTCCCCCCAGCATTGCCAGGTCCAGGGCTTGGGTCCTGCCTCTGTTTGCTCCTGCTGGGAACTGCAGCAGCCCACAGGGACTGTGCAGCAGGCAGAACAACGGGCACATATTTTCCCCAATACAGGAAGTCTGAGAAGACTAAAAATAAAAATTCCTAGAAGAGCTGAGTGTGCAGGAGGGCTGCCCCACAGCTGCAGTGCTCTGGGGTTGTGCAGCACAGGGACACATCCCCTTGCCTGTGTACAGACCAAGGGACTTGGGGGCTTCCCAGGGTGAGCAGTGTGGGAGAGCACCATAAAACATCCTGCACCTCACCAGTGAGGGGGTGGCTTTCTAATTACCCAGGTGGGTTTCTATTGTGAGGAGGGCAGCAATGCAGGATTTGACGCCAGGGCTCTGAATGTGTCACCTGCCAGGGGCAATTTAGCAAGTGGCCTGTGCTTTATATTCCTGTTGTCCACAGCCTCGGGGAAGCACAAGCCAAGACCCCACCCTGTGGGACCTGTCACCCTGATAAACTGATTTACATAATGTCTACCTTCCCTGAAAACCCACAGTGTGGTGTGAAAAGGGTTTTGTGGGTGTGTAGGGCTGTATATGCTATTGTTGTCTCTTTAATTAGGGCAGATACCAAAATGCTTTAGGATTTTGACCATCCCATGAAAACCGCTGCCTGTTTGGTTACATAGCACAAAAATAAGAAACAAAGCACCAATATTTTGTCAGTTAAGTCGAGGGGGTCCAGCTGACACTCAGGACACTGCTTTGCAAGCAGCCTGTCCCTCAGCATCACTTGGTGCAGGTTCTGGTGCTGCCTCCATGCTGGGCAGCTGATGGCTCATGAGGTCCAGGCTGCCCAGAACCACTGACAGTGCACATTCCTCATAACAAGGTAAATTCAACAGAATTTGCCTTCCAGACTTTCTTTTCCCCATCCAAAACCAAACCAAAAGCAGGTCTAGGCAGTGGGAAAATCAAAGGGAAACCAGCTTCAGCAGCATTTCTCAGATGACCCATGGGGGTGGGTCACCATGGGGTGAGCAGTGGGCTGTTTCCCATGGGTGATGACCCAGCCCTGCAGCCTCCAGAGCCCAGCTGGACTTGGCCCACATGTGCCCAGTGACTTACAGAGCAAAGCACCAAAATCAGGCTCTAAACAGCTCTGCCCAGTTCAGCTCTGCCACTGATCCACCCCAAGATCTCCAGACCACCCTTTCCTGTGCCTCAGTTTACCCAACTGCAAACAGAGATGTGTACATTTAATCTCTTCTACTGCAGGGACATTGCACAAAGTGGTCCATGAGTGCAAATTTATTAACACAGCAAGACCCAAATCTGCTTTCGCCTAAGGTGGAAGAGTCAAGCAGAAATAGGATTGGGATCAGTGCACTCATTGCTGGGTACCCTGCAGAAGTGCTGGCTCCTGTCTGCCAGGCCTGAGCAGTTAATGTGGAAAAAACCTGGAGCAGCGTGGGGAGGCTTGTCCCAGCACGCTGCTTTGTTTGCTGACAACTAGTGCAAGTGACAACGTTATGAGTGACTTTTAAGATGGCTGTGATTTTAATTAGAAAGGACATTTCTAATAGCCTGGGCAAAGAGCTGTGTGGTCCTGCCAGCGGCTGCTCGCGGCACAGCTCACGCCCAGGGACGCTGTTATTTCTCTGGCATGTGATAGCAAGATCATGTGTGAACTGACAGAGCAGACATGCCAACATTTTTTTAGCTGCACAAGCTGTCTCAGACAAGAAAAAAGCCCATCTAAATGGCCTCAGGGGCAGCCAGGCACAACCCCCCAAAATTACCTGTGTGCATGCAGAAAATGCACGCTGATTTCCAAGCAATATGCATGGGCTTTAATCAATGAGCTCCCCTGATACATGGGAAACACTTCATTCCCAGTAATTGTCCTTTGACAGCTCTAACAAGTAGGATCTGTTTGGGATGGTAATGATTAAAATGCTGACTCACAGAGGGTTTTCCATGCTGGTGGGACTGCACCAGCTTTGTGCTCACTTGGAAGGTATTTTGCATCCCTGCTTTTAACCAATCTGCAATTTTAATCCTCTGGTTACAAACGGGTTGTTTGTGGCTTTGCCCAGCTGACTCCAGGTTTCCCTTGTGCAGAGTCTGGAGGGAGAGGGCTCTCCCCTCTCTCGCTGAGGGGCAGCAGGGCAGGGAGAATTCCTGTGCTTTCTACAGCAAGGAGCAGAGAGGAGCTGGTCTGTCTCCAGGCAGGAGAGAGAGGAGTGACAGCTCTACAGCAGCAGAAGCTGAGCCCACAGACCTGCTTCAGACAGCAGCTGTGAGGTGTCAAACCACAGGGCAGGTTGCTGGCTCTGCTCTTGGGCATTTCATGGCAGGACAGAAAACTACTTCTCAAAGGTATGGAGGTGCATCCCCCTGCCTGGCTGTTGTGCTGCTGGCTGTGGCCACTTACATGCATGGGTAGATGGGGTTTGTCCCTGTTTGTCCTCTTCTGCTTGTGGGTCAGCTCCCCAAGTGCCATGTCCAGTGCAGGCCCATTCCCTTGAACCTCACTTTGCTGCCCTTTCATCAGTGTCCTTGCAGCAGCAGTGATTAACTCAGGGAGGTGGGTGTACCCCAGGCTCAGTCAAGGAGCTGAGAGGAGGAGGAAAAAGGCAGCACCTCCACCTGCCATGGGGCCAGAGCGTCATCATGGGCAGATGCTGTGCCTGTGTGCCATGGGACAGTGACAGGCAGAGCCAGGGGTCTGTTTGTCACTGCTGGCACGGCACAGCACAGCACTGCTTTGGGGCCAAGTACCACACTGCCCCTGGAGCAGCCAGGATCCCTGCCCAGGATGAGCCAGCCCCCACTGGGGCCATTCACCCACAGCAAAACAGACTGAGGAGTTTCCATAAATACCACCATCTCCCCATTCCTCCATCAGCTGCATCACAGCTCCTCACAACCCTTAATGATACTGGCTGTAACTGCCAAAAGGCTTTTTGAGTTTCCTCTGATAAGGATTTTAATTTCCCAAGCCCAGATGATGGCTCAGCTGCAGCAGAGACCCCTCGTTCCACTCAGGCTATGGGCAGCTCCTGCCTGGAGCAGCAGCAGCTGTGCCTGGGCTGCAGCAGCCTACACCAAAAGGAAATTGCCAGCCCCAGAAAACTGCTCCCCTAATTACAGCATTGGATCATGGAGAAAACCACATAAATGATTCACACAGTGTTCCCAAGCTGCAGCCCTGTAAATGAGAGAGATTTCCAAATGCTACCGAGCCACGCTTGCTGGTCTCAGGATGGAGATGCAGAAACTTTCATCATAAAGAGGAGAGAAGGAAAATTCCTGCCCTTAAACGCATCTCTGCAAACCAAGGAGGCCTGGGAGGTCTATCCCTATAGATCTTTACAGAAGGGTTGTTAAAACTCCTCGGGCAATTCTCATAGGAGGGAGCAGGCAGATAGCAGTGGAACTAAAGAAATGCATCTGCTTGTTATTTCAGAGGGACGTGGGGTTGGAGCCTCTGCTGGCGAGCAGTGGATGAAAAGGAGAAGGCAAGAGGACTTGGGGCCAGCAGAAAGGGATGGCTGGTGGCGAGGAAGAGAGTTAAAAGTGTCCCATTGTTAGGGAAGTTTGCTCTCCTTCAGACCATCCCTCTCCCAGGGACACCCGCCGCCTTTTGAAGTGCAACCTTAGGCGGATCCTTGTCACCCATTGGAGCGGGAGCTTTTTTATCACATTAAGTCATTGGGTAGCAAATGAATGGGGGGTTTTGACTATTCACAACTTCACCTTATAAATATCAGGGTTGGAAGTTCCTGCAGCTTTGCTCCATCCCCATAGCTCACCTTGGGAAGGAGTGGAGGGAGGTGGCCCTGCTTGTGCAGAGACCTGCAGTGTGGAGAGCTACAGAGCAGCCAAAGGGATCCAACCCCACTCCTTGTGACAGCCATGAAGAGAAGCACCCTCCTCATCCTCTCCATCACAGGGGTCTACAGTGCCATTCTCCACACAGCAGCATGGTAAGGTCCAGCTCGGTGGGAAGGGCATTTTTTAGAGATGCTCTTCAGCCTGTGGGAAGGTGATTTATTTTGTTTTCTCTGTTTCAGGTCTGTGAATAACTTTCTGATGACAGGACCTAAGGTAATTAACACATGGACTGTCAGGAATTTAAATGGAGTGATTTTGTATTGCAAATGGGAAATACTGCTTCCTAAGGAACCAGACTTCCCAGAGCATGTCGGCTCTGAAGAAGTACAAGTACAAGTTGTATAAGCAATAAGTATATAAGTATAAGTTCCCAAGTACAGAGGGAAAGGACTCACAACCTTCTTATGTCTCTTTTGACTGATAAACGCTAAAACAGGGTGGATTTTAACTCCGCTGTTTCCCATGCCAGGCTTACCTGACATTCTCCAGCAGCGTGGCGGCCGGGGCACACAGCGGGATGGAGGAGTGCAAGTTCCAGTTCGGCTGGGAGCGCTGGAACTGCCCCGAGAGCGCCCTGCAGCTCTCCACACACAACCGGCTCCGCAGCGGTGAGTGCGCCGCCACCTGCGGCCCCGCTCCCTGCCCGGGATGCTCCGGGGCCAGCGGGGACCTACTCTAGAGAGAGCCGGTGTTGCTGATTAACTGATGGAAAAGGGCCTTCCTCTCCCAAAAATCACAGCTGTTTTTTCCTTTATGTGTATTAACTGGTGTCATTAACAGCACTAACATTTTCCTAGGGATCCCAGGCTCAGTATTTCCTGCGGTGCTGCTCCATGGGTCTGCTCCTACCCCTTTGTGTGCAGCATTCCGGGGAGTGCAGTGATAGAGACACCCGAGCTTCCAGCGGGGAGAAGTGCAGGAGAGGCAAAGAGAGAAATTAGAGATGTGCACTAAGAAACTGCCTTCATAAGAAAGCTGTGGATATATTTCAATATTATCCATTTCAATGGGCAGAAGTCTCCTTTGACCCAGAACAGCATCTCTATGTGAATCTCTTCAGAAAGCCAAAAGGACTACACTAGGAGTGTGAGAGCAGACAGCTGTTAGCACAGGTTCAAAAGATCAATGACTGTTTTCTCTAGCAGACAAGATAAAAGCACAACATACCCCCAGGCAGGGAAGGACAAAGATGAACTGAATGCCAGGTGAAAGGAGAATTAACTCACCTTGGCCAGAACAGGACCATGGCATTTCCTTAAATCCTACAGCTGGCAAGAAGTTCCATTCCCTGTATGGACACCTGAACAATACAATAGCAAATTTCAGTACCCTGTGATGCTGAAGCCTGAAAAGATCCACTCGTGAGCATTTCATTTCTGTAGCACCTTCCCTTCTGCACAGAGCGTGTGGGTATTTTCTCCTTGCACCTTCGCAGCACAGGAGATCTTCATTCCTGATAATCCGGGATTGATGTCTATATTTGCATGTGACAGCTTTTGCATGTGACAGCTTTTTTCCCTCCTCTCCCCCAGCTACCCGGGAAACCTCCTTTGTGCACGCCATCAGCTCGGCTGGGGTCATGTACACCCTCACCAGGAACTGCAGCCTGGGAGACTTCGAGAGCTGCGGCTGTGACGACTCCAGGAACGGCCGGGTCGGTGAGTGACCGCCTGGGACAGACTGACCCGTCCCTCTGTCCCACACACAGCCCCACAGACTGCAGGGCAGGTCGGTGCCTAAGCCCGTGTCTGTCCTGCAGGTGGCCGAGGTTGGGTCTGGGGAGGATGCAGTGACAACGTGAAGTTTGGGGAGAAGGTTTCCAAGCTCTTTGTGGATGCCTTGGAAACGGGACACGACACCCGCGCGCTGATTAACCTGCACAACAATGAAGTTGGGAGATTTGTAAGTAATAAAAATAGTGATAATAATAGTAATAATGTCTATATTGAAAACAAGATCTAGGTGGTCCAGGTGCCCATTTTCAGGCCCCTGTGAAAATCCAGGCCTGGTAGTGGTTGCATGGGGGAAAAATCACAGCCAGAATCTGGCCTTGAACCTCAACACAGGGAATCACAGTAAGAGGTGTTCCCCCTTCCAGCTTCTGCAGCTGGAATGCAGTTAACTGCTGGCACACACCACTTATTCAGAAATGCATGGGATTTGTGCTCACCTCTAGGCTTGTCTGTTCTGTAAAACAAAGCCAGAACCACCTTCCTTACTTTCTTGCAATATGCATTTCCAAGCTCTTTGGCTGGGAAGCCAAAGAGCTGGCCCTGCTCACAAGCCAGCCAGCCAGACTCGCCCCCATGCCTGCCTGGGCCATGGAAGCTCTCAGCATCTTGCCAAACCTCCTTGTCTGTAAAAACAAGGATGACAACACTTAACATACCTATCTCATAGGGTGTGTCAAGGCTTTATCTCACGTAGATACCAGCGATTGGGACCTTATAAATACCAGAGGGAGATAGGCAGATAATGTCTGTGAAGTGCTTGGCCTGGAGGAGATGCAGAGAGGTTGGGTATGATTATTCCAAAGCAGTTTCACACATTTTGAATGAAACCTCTGAAAGGAACATGGGTTGATGCTGGTGAGTGGCCTGAGAAGGGCGTGATCTGACAAAGGCACTTTTTTCCTGACCTGGATTCTCCTGGAAGGGCTGGGGACAATAGTTTGTGCCCACTTAGCCCTGGAACAGATGTTTTCCTGGAACTAAGAGCGCTAGCTCTTGGAAGGACCTGAAGTCAAGCCAAGCACAAACCACTTTAGATGTGGTGTCCCCACATTATAAGCGCTGTAGAGCCTGATTTTGAGATTTCCTAATTTCTTCACCTCATCCCACCAAGGCTGTGAAAGACACAATGAAGAGAGCCTGCAAGTGCCACGGGGTGTCGGGCAGCTGCAGCATCCAGACCTGCTGGCTGCAGCTTGCCGAGTTCCGTGAGGTCGGCAACTACCTGAAGATCAAATACAACCAAGCGCAGAAGCTGGAGATGGACAAGAGGCGCCTGAGAGCCGGCAACAGCGCCGACAGCCGCGGGGCCACGGCGGAGACCTTCCACCACATCCACGCCACCGAGCTCGTCTTCCTGGAGGACTCCCCCGACTACTGCACGAGGAACGCCAGCCTGGGCCACCACGGCACCGAGGGCCGTGAGTGCCTGCAGAGCGGCAGGAACCTGTCACAGTGGGAGAAGCGGAGCTGCCGGCGGCTGTGCACCGAGTGCGGGCTGCGCGTGGAGGAGCGCAGGACCGAGGTGGTGGCCAGCTGCAACTGCAAGTTCCACTGGTGCTGCACCGTGCGCTGCGAGCAGTGCCGGACGCTGGTGGCCAAGCACTTCTGCACCCGCCGCGACTCCGCCGCACCCAACCACAGCAGGCAGAGGAACAGGGGCCACAGGAGATAGGGGAGGCTTTTTGGTGTCCTCACGCTGGGGATGGAAGGTTGGGTGTGCACTCTGTGAGGTGCTGGGGTCTCCTGTGGATGTAGGAAGCACAAGGCGTGGGCGCTGAGGGACCACGGTCGATCTTGCTTTCATGTCTTTCCCTCAACATTTACCGGTAGCTTCTTTCTTCTCGTGAGTCACTTAATCTGTGTGTTGGACAGAGGGAGGAATTTCATGGTTTATGTGGGCTCAACCCCTTGTGCCCTTGCCAGTGGGTCTGCCAATGACAGCAGTGGGGCTCCAGCCCCCAGCCACAGAGGTGGGAACAGGTGCTCTGGCAGGTCCAGCCGGGCGATCCCGTCCCTGCAGCCTCTGGTCCCCGCTGTTGGTGCACAGCAGCTGCTTGCAGCATCTCTGGAGGAAAACTTATGCACTTTGTGATGTGAGAGGAGGTTTGACAGTGTCGTGGTGTGTATTACCGTAGCTGCAGCCTTTTGAGGGCTTTGAAAAGTTTACAGTCAGTGTTTACATATTTCCCTCCCCAGCTTTTTTTTCTCCTCCTTTTTGAATTTTGTATTCTGGCACAAGAAGCCTTGCCCCAAATAGACAATAGCTTCATGTATTTCATACTGGATAAAATTAAGCATTTTACAGTTCCTGTACTTTTCTTTTAAATTAGCAGATAAGAATTCAGAATTCTTTATGCCTAATGTTGTTTATCAATAAATTGTATTATTGCTTAGCACAATCTGTTTTCACTATATATTTTGAAGGCATCCTTTAAGAATTAGGTTTTGGACTGTATTTTGCAATAAACCCCAAAGAAAATAATTGGCTTTTTCCTTTCTGGCTTCCTAGCAGTATGATTTTAGGCGCAAAATTGTCCCTTTCTGTGTATAACCCAGCACTTCCACGAATTTCCTCCTCATTAATCCACCGAGGGCAATGAGTTCAGTAGCTAGATCTCAGTAAGCTGGCTCCAGCCTCCAGTCCCCGGAGGGTTGGCTTTAGTACCTATCGCCGTAATCTTGCCCTTTCCAAGTGCTGAGTATGCAGACACAGCCCGGCTAAAGCCGATTCTGAAGCTTCCAAAGTCTCTTTAATTTGCCTCGACCCGACATCCCCCAGACAATGCGAGGCTGCCCCGCTTTGATGTGGAAAGCGTCACCAGCGGCACTCACTGGGATTTCTTGGAGGCACGAGAGGAGCCCTTTGAACTGGAGCAGGGGAGAAACCTTGGGGACAGTTGTGAATGTGTCTGCTGGTTCCCTGCTGCTCCGGGTGCCAACAGCCCGGGGAGGGCAGGAGGGGACAGTGCTGGCTGCTGCTGTCCCAGGGCAACTCCTGCTCCTTGGATCAGAGCTGCTCCAGAGGGAGCCAGGGCTGTGCCATCACCCACACCTACCATGCAGGGCAAGGATGCTCGGCCAAGTTTGCTCTCCAGCCAGGGGAGGAGGAGGAGAGACAAGTGTAAAAATCACCTTACAGCTCTGCCAGCACGTTGCACCCACGCTGCAAATGCTCCAGTGCTATTTTATCCAGGTCTCCCTATGGCTCCCTGTGTAAACACAGCCTCGGCACACACGAGAGCCAGAGCAGGGAGCTCAGCTTGCAAAGCACACATTTGGGAAGCACGGCTGACTTCCATGCATTTATTTTCTAGAAAGTGGGTTTTATTAAAGCTGGAAGGGTGACACCATCAGTTAGGGGGGCTATGCTGCCTTCAGGGTGGCTATTTCTAGTAATTTACCCTACCAAATCAAAATACCCCAAGGTTTTTTTGCACAGTGTTGGTTGCCACAACAGCAGTTGCAACCCCCAAAAATTTAGGCTGAACTAGGAGTGATAAAAACAGACAAGCAAAGCTGCTTTTCTGCATCTCAAGCACTGGTTGACTTGTCTGCACAAATATTACCCCCAGGTTCTCTTTTTGTATTGATTTGGACTGTGCTCTAGAGCCACAGCAGCTGAAGGCACAGGGTACCACCAAAATCCCACAAAATGAGGATATACAGAGCACAGGACAGCCCCTGTTGATGTGCTCTCAGAGGAGGGAAACTGTTTTGCCAGGATAACTCCCAAGCACACAAAAACCTTCCTGCTGTATACCAGCAGCAGGTTAATAAAGCAAACAGGTAAATCCTGGGAGATGAGGGCTCCCAGAGAGCAGGAATGAGCAGGACATGCTGTGTGTCCTCTTACCCATTTCTCTGCAGCACCTTTTCAAACTGACATTAACACAGAAAATAAGAAGGAACAAGTTTGTAGGTGGCAACAGCACCAGACCAGACCTCTGTCCCACAAAGGCTCCATCCCAGGCAGATGGGGCTGGAGAGGGAAGTAGAGATACCACTGCTGAGACCAATCCTTTCCCACTGAGCCCTCCCATTCCCACCACCCAGCATTCATATCCACCCCATTGTATTTAAATGCTGGAGATGAACTGTCCTTCCCTAAATTTGTCATCAAAGCCATCTACATTTCTGGTTCCCAGACTCTCTAATGAACAAATCACCCCAAAAGCCAGAAACCAAATGCAAACTGAAGAAAACTCAAGAGAAAGTTACACACCATCCCATGGCACAGATTTCTTTTCTCTTTTTGTACCTTGCAGAGAAAATACCAAGGCTGAACAAATACAAAAATCAGCTCTATGGCCTAGAGTGGCACCTTGCCAGAGATACTGCAGTCCTGGAGAAGCTGAAGCTTCCTTATCCTCCCCCTTGTTGCTTGGATACAACAGTCATCAATTCTCACTACATTCACTAAAAAACAATAGAAATTCAGGATCATCTTAATCCATCACAGCACTGTCAGGAAGCCCTGACACCCCTGCCTGCTGCTGTGGTTTCTGTAATAACCCTCACAAATGCCATGGGGCACAGGGTGACAAACTGAGGATGCCACAGGACTGAGCTCATCCTTTCAGCTGTGATTTTACCTGGGCAGCTTTTTGACCCCTGCAGAGCAGCTTCCAAAGCAAACACAAGCACACACAGCAGAGCACAGCCCTGTCACTGCTGCTCTGTAAAGGCTCCTTCTCCCACCACAGCCAAAGAGCTTTGGCAGGGCCTGGTGATGCCTTCAAACCTGCACATGTTTGCTTAGGATCACACCAAATCAGCTCCAGTCTGGGGCACTGACCCCAATCACCTGTAAGTCAATGCACACCTGGAGGAAGGGATTGGCTGGCTCTCTAAAGCCTTGAGGAGGAACCTGACACTGTCCCACAGTAATGGTATTGCAATAGTGTTAATCCTAATTACAATGAAAAACCAAAAATCTTAATCTGGGCCAGGTCAGCACGAACTCAAAGCAAAATCTTGCTCCTTGTCCCTCAAGAGCTGTCAGCACTGCTTCTCCCCTGGAGCAGGGGCACTTTAGCAGGGCTGTGCGGCCACTTGGATAGTTCTGGAGCAGCATCTTCATGTTTGATCAGCCACTGACATGGACAGAGCATCCTCTGTGATGAGAAATCTGTGAAATCAGCTCAGCATCACCATTGCCTTTCTGGAGGTTTGACACCAGGGTCCCCCCAGTGCATTTGTGCCTTTCTTGTGGGAGAGGGATGGTTTACAATCCATTTCTAGTGAGAAAGGGAAACATACCCCAAATGATGAAATAATATATTCCAGCTAGAGCATTGCCACAGACCAGGGCAGGTTTATGTCAGAGGTGGGCCAACACAGGGTCAGTTTTGGGGTGCTCATGCCACGATAACAGCCCAGGCTAAGCCCACAAGCTTTCCCAGTCCTTCCCATCTATCCCAGGACCTTCCCTGTTCCTGTTTCACCAGCTGCCTCTTGGCCATGCTGTGCTGCTGTCCAGGTGTCCATCCCAGCACCCTCACCAGGGACAGCAACCCCAGTTTTCTTCGGGTTTCTCCTTCCCTGCAGCTGGAAATGCCTGCACAGTCTCAGTCCCCTTCAGGCAGGAGAATGGGCATGACTCAGGTGGCCTTGACTGGGGTCACCTCCACCAGGGCATGCAGGAAGGTGAAGTTTGGGGTGCAGGTGCCAGCCTGTACCAATAGAGACAGACAGCACATCCTAGGGCTGCCCAGCACTCAGAGCCAGCCTGGGGCTGTGCTTGTGTGGGGGCTCAGGACATCATCTGGCTCAACAGCTGGATCTGTGCTGTATCCCTTGCTCCCTCTCCCAGAAGAGAGAGCAGGGATGGCATCATTGCCCCCATGTGCCCCCACAGCCCCTCCCAGCAGGCTGGCAGAGACACCTCTGCTCAGAGATTGAGGCACCTGCCCCAGGCTCTCCCCTCAACATCTCACACTGCTGCACAGTGACCATCAGCAACCAGAGAATCTAATTTATTAATACACAGAGTGCAGGTTCTGCAGATGATTTTGCCAAGCAGGCTGGAGGTGGATGGATTTTGGACTGCTCCCTTCTGCCCTGGTCCCACCCCAGCTGGGGGCTGTTCCCTCCCCCAAAGCCCCACCACAGCCCCCACTGCATCCCACCAGCATCCCTCCTTTCCCCAGCCTGCTTCCCTTCAGCTGTTAAACTCCTTGCCTGCTGGATTACCTCTAAATTATGCCCCCAGTGCCCTTTCATGGATTATAATTCTGCATGAGATGTTTGTGCTGTATCCTCCCCCAGTATTAAAGTGTCAGGAGTGTATCCCCAGGCCATCCATCTTCAACACTTCCGCAAGGGCTTGGCAATTCTCTGACATGAATATTATGGCTCTCCATGCAGAGCCTCCATCACTCAAGCTGACAAGTGTTAGAATCTCCTCTCTTGAGCAGGGTAAGTGACCTTTTCATATGCAGTGTAGATTCCTGGTCACGATGGATCTGCTGCAGGGAAACCAGCGAGTGCCAGCAATTCCCTCAAGTCTTAAAAAACAAGTCACAGGTCCTCTTCCACTTGCAAAACCAACCCTTAGCAGGAAAAAGTTAAAGGGCCTGAATCAGCCCCTGGTTACTAGAGCCAGTCCCAGAGAAGAGGATGAAAGAGCATCCATTTATGGGATTAAATCCATAAATGGGATTTATCAGCAGGAATTTTCAGGGAAAGATGGGACGATCTGGATGTGTGGCTTGTTGTCGAGTATATAGGAAGGATTTTTGTGACCAGTTAGTGACTTTAGTGACTTGGAAACCTCAACTCTAGCTTTCAACAATATATTTTTAAGTGAGATGCTTGAAGTTAGATCCCTAAACCCCTAAACCAGCCTGATTTTCAAAGCTGCTGGACTTGGGCTTCCCACTGTTGCATGCAGGAGCTTCCCTCTACCTGTGCCTAGGGAGAAGCTGAGGCAGAAAACAACCTCTAAAGCTCTTTTCCAGCTCTGACTTCCCAGCTGTGCTGTCCTGGGGACACTCCAGTCCATGTTATCGACAGAAAGTGAATCCCCTGGAGCTGAACTGTGTGGTGATCCAAGTTAAATCCCTCCTACAAAAGTCACACGTTACCCCAAGTCTTTGGCTAAAGGGATGCCTATTTTTTTTTTTTTCCCTCTAGTGGGCAAAGGGACTTTAGAGGAACTTTTCCACCTTCCCCTTACAGAGGGACTGGTGCTGGCTCACTGCCAGCACAGAGCAACCAAAACTTGTTAACACCTTTTCGGCTCCCTGTTAATAAAGTCAGGGCAATTAACAGCTTCACTATTTACAAAACAAATCCTCTTTGCAACACCTGAGAAAAAGAGTTACAAGTGTTTCCCAACCATTTCTCAGTTGGAGAGGACAACTACAATAACTGCCTGCTGGGATGGGCTGCATCTGCTTTCCCTGGCTGCAGAGAATATGGAATGCTGCATATTCAGTATGAATTCATGCTGCACTTCCAGCCAGGAGCCCTGATCAAGCACTGGTCTACTGGGAAAGGTTCCAAAGGTTTCTCCAAGGAGAAAGAGGTGTACAGGGAGCCAGAGTGTCAATTTACTGCCCACTGGTCCATACTTCTGGTATGGCCACATGGTACAGGAGTGGCCACAGGGCAAGTTGGTCCCCTCCAAAAACGCCCCCGGGGTGGCTGGGAGGGAGCCGGTAATGCACAGTGGATTTACACCTCTGCTGGGGGATTCACAAGCTCCCCCACCTCTTTTTCTGGTTCCTTGCTCTCTCCTAGGATACAATCCACTTTGCAAATCACTGCTGGCTTACAGTGCAGTAAATTCCCCCTTTTCAAACAAGCCCCAAGGAGTTCTGCCATATAACAGAGGATTGACAGATTACAGAAAATAAGATAAATGTAACTTGCAATGTATTTTCAAGACTAATCCCTTCCCTCCTTCTCTTTTGCTCTCCTATCCTGTTCCCCCTTTACCAAACACACAGAGTGGCTCATATTTTATGAACAAGAAGGATGAGGTGCTCCCTAATTAAACTATTACTTATCTGTAGAGATGGCTGCTGGGACAGCTTCCCACAAGAGCTCTCCCAGACAAAGTGGACTTGGTCCAAACAGTTCTGGAGGTTAGAAAAGACCCTTTTAAAGTGTGCACCAGGACCCACACTCATTCGTCCCAGAGGGTCTGGAATGCAGGGAGGAAAGGAGAGGGAGTTGGTGGTAACTCTAAGTGAAGTAAAGAGCAGAGATTGATGGCCAGAGCTAAGAAATGTTCACCAAATGCAGTCAGGATGCAAAGATGAGTTGCAATCATGTGGGACAGGATGAGTCAGAGCCAGAAAATGAAAGAGACTAACCCTAAATCTGTCATAAACGGGATAGCAGAGCTGTACAAGCAGTAGGATGTGATAGGAAATAGGGAGATCTCTAATAGCATTTTGGCTATTCTTTCCCTTTCTCTCTCTATTCTTTCTTCAGTGTCCTATGCAACATTAATTGAAGCCCCTTGTGGGCACGGCCAGCAGAGAATAGCTCGTCAGGGGGCATATGAGCACAGAGCCTGGACAGTAAAGGGCCCTTAATTTCCTTCTCTGATGCTTTCAACAGCACATGGGATGCCATAAAAGATGGTAATGACGAGCTCAGTGCAAGGACTGTAAAACAGTGGGGAGAGGCACAAGGGTTACCTCACTTGGGCTCACACTCGGGCCATGCATGGGCTGAGTTTGCTGGTTGTGAGCTCTGCTGGGACCATGGCTGCACTGCCTGTCCCATCTGGCCTGGCTGCCAGCACCCAAACTGGGCTCTGACGAGGGGCCTGGTCTGAAATGTTGGGTTGTGATGTCAATGGGACTCTCTTTATTGACTCAGATCAAGCCTGGACACATTTCTTCTTCTCACATTTCTTCTCAATTCCACAGCTTCTCTAACTCACAGAGCTGTGGCTCCAGGCCTGACACTTCCAGGGGATCATCCATCAAGAGCAGAGTTGGCAGTTTTAAAGGCAGTAATTTCTATTTTTCTCCCTTTTGCCCAGTGCCTTGAAGCTAAACCTACTCTGGCCCAGCTCTTCATTCCCACTCCTGCCAGGCAGATTTCTGCTGGCCAGCTGCCATCAGTTGTGATAGGGACAAGGCACCTCCTCCCTAAGTGGAATTTGAAGCCAATGAGCAGGAGAATAATTAAATTAACTCAGCCCTGAATACCTCCGGAGGTGCCAAGCACTCCCAGCATCACAGCTGCACCACAGGTGTCTGGAGAGCAGGTAATTCCAGTCAGGACCAGGCTGCAGATGTGGCTCCAGGGACATCTCTGCTGGCACAGGAGCACCAGCCAGTCCTAGACAGGAGCTCTGGGAAGAGATTCACAGGATGGCTTTGCTCAAGCCAGCTTGAGTCCAGGAGTAAGACAATATATTTATGCTTTGATGTGCTGAAGTTAATAAGATTTATCCCAGGGCAAGCAAACACAGTTGTGCTTCCCAGCCTGGACTACTTCACTCTCCTACTTCTTGCTTGTCCCGTGGGCTTTCCCCCACAGGCTGAGAGTGCTGTCATCTCAGCTCTCAGCCTCTGTTTTACCAACCAACCTGCTATTGGAATTCCCTGAGAAACACCTGTATGCTTTTGACTGCAGCACATTGATTTCTTTCTCCCATCTAGCACAGGCCACAAGAGCTGCGTGTGGAATTCAGGAATGATCAGGTCACAGCCTGCACCCAGCTCCAGCTCCGAGGTGTGCAAGGGGAGCCTGGCCCAGCTCTGGCCAAGGTGGAGGCAGGGCAGAGGACATCCCCAAGGCAGAGCTTTATCTCACCCATCACCAGAGAGCTCACAAATCACTGTCCAGTCCCTTTCAAGCACTAAATTGTACCTCTTGTATCCAGACACCATCCAATCTCCCAGGACCAGGCCAGGTACAATTATAAGGAGATAGTGTAAATGGTCAAACAGGATGGAGCCAAAACTCACAATTTCCTGTGCTTTAACTCTGCAAGTGCCATATCAACAGGGAAGGCTCTTGGATTATCTCCCATTCCAAAGGGGGCTTTGAGGCCAAGACCTGCCACTGTACTGCTCCAGTGCAGAGGATCTCTGGTTTCACGTTACACTAAGTACAGAGTGCTCTGTACATTTTCAGCACAAGTTTAATTACAACTATGATCCAATAAATATTTGGGAAGAGTAACAAACAGTGCTACAAAGATAACAGAGTGGCAGTCAGCTCCTTCCAGCTCCTCAGAGTTTTAAACACAAGATGGTCTCAGGGGCACTTCCACTCTCTCTGTCCTGTGCAGAAGATAAAATTAATTTCCACATCACCCTGATTAGTTCAGTACCATATAAACTATCCTGCCTCCTAACCAAGCTAACCACTGACAAACCTCTTCAACTCATTCTCTTGGCTGTAAGCTGACACTGACCTTACCCCAGGGAACTATTTTCCTGGAGATGACTTCGGGCACTAAATATGCAGCTACATCTTGGTAGGTTATTAAATCCACATGTGAAAATAAACTCATCTATCATCTCATGCATGTGGTTTAGCTTCCTTTTAAGAAGATAGAAATGTACTAGAGCACCCCATTAAAGCAATTTATATGTCATGCTTTATTTTCCCAGACAGGACATTTCTTCCTTGGAGATTATTGGCTTTTGGTAAAACATATCAACTAAGGAGTCATGGAATAACAGAATATACCTTCAGGTGCTGCTCCTTAAACAAACACCACCCTGACCTGCATTTTGAAGGATGGGTGACTTTTTGCACAGGCCCCTTCAAGCCATTTCTTTTCAAAGCCACATGGTGACACCAAGGCCCAGAGGCTGGAGAAAGGAGGACAGAAAGCAGCAAAGCTCTGCTGAGATGAGCTCCACAAGCACTCGAGTGCCAGAGACAGGCAGAGAGCAAGGGGACATTCCCTGCTCACCCATGGCACCAGTGTGCAGCTCCCTCTGTGAGGCACCAAACACAAAGCCTCATTTTCTCAGACACCAGGGCTGACACTTCTCTGCTGCCTGAAAGATATGGACTCTTGAGACAGCTAAATAAATGAAACCAGAAAAGATCATTAGAGAAAAAACAACCAAAATCCTTTAAAAAAGGTTTGGCTGTGCTAGTCATCCTTCTTAATTACAGCTGTGCCCCTTTCACCATGGACATATTGGCTTTCACCCTGCCCCTCAAAGGTTTGACTGCTAATCCACCCACCAGCTCCAGGGGAATACACCCCCTGGAGACATCACCTGTGTTAGAACAGCCCTCACTTCCCAGCAACAGCACTTTATGGCCCTGCCTGCCTCTGCTATGGCGTGTTTTCCATTGCAAGTCTCACTGTGACAAATTACAAACTACTTAAAAACACTCCTTCCACATTAATCATGGAAGAGGAACAAAATACTTTGTGCCAACATTCTGACACTTGCCCTGGAGAGCCCATCTCTCCTGGAGAGTGGAGCCCATTGGTTTGCCAGAGCAAGATAATCAAACCACAATCATCACATCAGGCTTGGACAGCTCAAGGAGGGATGGAAGAGAAGGTGGTAAGGAAAGAAGCAAATTTATGCTGCCTGAAGTGATGAAGACAAATGTATTGATTGGACCTGCAGGGATGTAAGAGAAAAGGATTATTTTCTGTATATTAGAACTAAGCACATCCCATTTCTTCTCTCATCCCCCAGAGCCTTACTAACTTAGCTGAATGGTTTAATTGTGACTCATCTTATTATTTCTTCCAAAGAAAAGATCCAAAAAGTTACTGCATTCCCCTTGGATATCTGCACCTCCTGCTGTGGTCTGAACTTAAGACACTAGAGGAGCTGCAATATTAGCTGCACTGGAATGTTTTGGTTTTCCTTTGCAAAACAGCCCCATCTCTCCAAGTGTGAATGTACTTCAGTTACCTAAATATACTTGAAGGGGCAGAAAGAAAGGAAATTTCCATTTTTTATGCTTAACTGAAGAATTCCCATTGTTGTTGAAAGCAAAGAGAAAAGGGCATGCATCAACATGTTCCCCTGGCACTATGGACCAAGGGAAGCCAAAACTTTTAGAAGATATTTTTTTCTATTAAAAAAAAAGCAAATTCTCATCAGTAATGTGTCACCTCTGGAACAGTGTGGAAATCCCACAGCCTCCATGAGCAGAAACCCTTTAATGGTACACATGTGGGCACATAAAAGACATACTGTATATTTGGAAAACTCCCCTGGCACCAAATACAGCTATTTCACATCCAGGGGTGGGTTGGCACACACAAATGAAAATTATTCTGTATTTAAACTTTCTCAACCTTAAAAGAAAACCTGTAGCAGAATTGTAAATTAATACTAGGTGACAATGAAACTATTAATTTTCACTGGAACTGGATAGATAGATAAATAAAGATCCAATTTCTTGTCAGTACAAGGGAATGAAAATCAAAAGCTGCCAGTTTATACTGTCAGGATGTCACAATCTCAGGTCATACTCAAATTAATATAATCTGTCAGAATTCACCTCAGTAGAATTAAATCAGAGGATAGTACCCAAGGACATGACCAAACACTATCTTCTGCAGCAAATCTCTAAAAGCACACATAAAATAGTTCAACTTAAAAATATACTTTACCTTACATCTTTTCCCTCATGTCAGCTGATGAAAGTCACAACTCTTTGTACCAAGAAAGAAACCCAACAGCTGGAGAAGAATAAAAATAGCTACAAATTTGAATTTTCTGTCAGCCTTTGCTCTCTGTGCCCAGGCCAGTCCCCCTGAAGCTGTGATCATGGCTGAGCTGAGAGGAGCTCAGTCAGAGCTCTGAAGGGTGGATGTCCTGGTTTAGGGAAACATTTCATTTCTGTGTTGTTGGAGCAGAGGAAGACAGAGCAGAGGATCACACATGTCCTCATGTGGCCTTTTCTCTACCTGTTCTGTTGTACAGCTCTAAACACGGTGTCAGGAAATACCATGTGATTTCCCCTTTGGATCACCACCTTTGGTGGCTGTAGGCAGCAACACAGAACAGGAAACAAAAGAAAACAGTTGGAGGTGCTGCTGGGGCAGAGGAGCACAGATCCTCCCAGCCACAGACTCATCTGTACCCTGGAGAGGAATTACTCCCACCTAGGAGTTGTGCTCAAACCTGCTCATTCCATGCAGAGCTTCACAGCTGTGCCAGCTCTGCTTTATTCCACTCCCATAGATAAAGGAAAACTGACTGCTAATTTTTGATGACTGCTTTATGAAGTCCAGAAGTGATTAACAGACTTTCTACAGCATTACTGCAGTGACAGAGCTATCTCCATTAAAACCTAATACCACAGAGAGAAACCCTCTACTCATACTCAGGTAGGAAAGTTTCCAAAGAAATGATTCAACATGTAAGATGCCAAGTGATCCAAGCACCAAATCACTGGCAGACCTTGAGAACACAGGTGTCAAACTCCCCATCCCTACCTCCAAGTAGGTACTTTCACAGAGCACATGCAGTAACCATCTGCTTATGCATTTGCCCCTATTTTCCATGACTCTGTGACTTTAGATCTTCCTGCTGCTCCAAGGGAGGACCCAAGGAGTCTTTTCACATCTCCATTCTTTACCTTCACACTTGTACCACCTGTGTACTGCCACTTCCTTTGTATGTCATTGCCCATCCACTGAGGAGAGACATTATAAAGAAACCAGGTATCATTATTAAAACCATGTTTATGGATGACTTGAAATTGTTCATTCCAGGAATCCCAATTCATCTTTAAAAGGAACATTATGCAGAGACAGAACAACTGGTTAAGATGTATCCTGGCTGCTCCGTGCTGTGATGGGTAATGACTAATTAATACCAATAATAATGCTAAGTTTGGAGAATGCCTCAGCACTGGGTCAGCACTCTGGTAAGGCAATGCTTTATTGCAGCTCATTAAAGGAGAAAAAAAAGCAATAAAAGGCTTAAGAACCATCACAGATCCTGACTATATGAAGCTAATAACAGTATGATAAACTATCATTTACATGAATAAGAAAAGGAATGGACATTTCATTTCCTATGCCTTTGTTGCTCCCATTCAGTTGCACTGATGGGGCTATTTGGGGAAGCCCCACAGAGCCTGTTTACAAGAGAACTTTGCAAAACAAAGACAGTCACGGTCAAAACTTTGCTGGTCAATTCAGTATATTTACATGGAAGAGCTGGGAAGAAAACAAGTATTCTGAAATAGCCTCGTGGGATAGTTCAGTTGGAAGTGGTAACTAGCAGGAAAGGATCTCTTGGCTATCTAGATGTGTGTTAGCCACAGAAAATGCATCTGGTTTTCAAACAGAGGCTTGATCAAACTTTCTTCATCCAGGCAAAAATAGCATTGCACAACTCCCTGAGCAAAATGGCAACTGCCAAAGTGTTCTGCATGCAGAGAACAGCGTCGTCCAAGTCTGCCTCCTGAGAAATCAGGCACAAGCTCTTTGTATTCCATAAATGTGGAAAATGTGCCATGCCAACACCTGAGAATACATTTCAGATGCACATACACCATCTGAGCAGCTCCCAGAAACGATCCTATTTTCCCTTTCTCTTTTAACTAACAGAATGGAATTGCTCCGGATTTACAATGAAGGCACCTAAAAGCACAGTTGAAACCACTGTTTTTAAGAAGACCTTGCTATGCCATAACTTTTCACAGTTCAGTTGCTAAATTACACATTATAAAAATAAGTAAGTGCAATTGAGAGACTGTGTTAATCTCAGAAGTTTAAACACTGCTCTGTAATGAGTGCTTTATAGTGGCCCATGGTAAAGCGCTTTATGGGGCGTGCAGGAGATTTGTCCGCACGCGTCCATTAAACACTGCTGGGAATTTTCTCACACAGAGACCAGGCCTGGCACAAAACTAAACATGGACAAAACACTGCCTCACGGCAGTGAGGAATGCCACCCAGTAAGAAAACACTTTACAACACCTAAGAGAGATAAGAACCACCAGCCAGCATAGCAGTAAGATGTTGCTTTTGACAAAGCAGAATTTCCTAACCTGACAATCCACGCAGATTCTGGAAGGATGACAAAAACACAACTGTCCCCTAGCAAGGAAATGAGAGCTTAAGCATGGGTGGTTTTTAGAGTAGTTTACTAAAGCCAGGAGAATTTAGAGCCAAATTAGGTTCTTGCACACAAAAATTCCCTGGAACTTAGGCTGAGTTCACACATGATGGCTCGCTCAGCCAGTCTGCAGCTGGCAGACTACACCAAACTGCCTTTTCTCTCTGGCCAAACAGGATCCATCCTGGTTGACTCAGATCCCAGGTGAAAAGACTTTTCAATAAATTAAATATGATTGTAACAAAGTTGCAGACATGGTACCAGAGCTGTGTTTTGGTTTTATTTGTTTAATAATCATGCTCCAGAACAGCACCACAGCTAAGCAAGATGGGGTTCTAAGGGGCTCTCAAGGGACAAACCTTGATGCCACACTAGACAAGTATAAACACACCCAGCAAGGCACTGCATGAAGATCTTAGTGAGAAAGCATTCCCTCCCTCAGCCCTAAAACTCACAAGCACTGAACTGAATTCCCAATCCTTCAATGTTACCATTATTAGAGTATCATTCACCCACATGTCTGCAAACTGCCTTCTTCTCCAACTGCTCCATCTCACAACAATACCTCATTTCTGGCTCAGAAGACCAACAAAAAGCTCTCCCCTGAGCTTTGGCAGTGTCCCCATGATCACTTGGCAGGAGGCAGCATGACAATGATTTGACAGTCATCCCCCCAAGGAGACTGCACACATCAGTCACTGCTGCTGACACACTCCTCAACCGGAGGAGCTCCTCCACACCAGAGGAGGTTTCTGGGTGCAGGCAGCTGCTCTTGATGGACCATCCTAAAGCAGCAGGTTTTCCTGTTTCACTAACAGAAGAACCAAGAAGCACCTCTTTGCTGTGATGGTGCAGGTGACACTGCCATGCTGACTTGTGCCATGTCTGCTTGAGTAAAGCAAAGCAGCAGTAATGAGTAGAGAGGACTGAAATCCTATTTCTAGTCCAATGATAAATCTATTAAAAGAAAATAGCATTGCAAAACCAATTGCAAGCTATCTCTTTATGATGATCTTTATATGATGGGCAAAAAGTCTTTCCAACAAAAAAACATTATTTCTCTTCTGATTTTGTTTTTCTAAAGGAAACTGAAGAACCACTCTCACATTTTCAGAGGATGAGCTGTTGTTGGGTACCACCAAAAATAGCTAATATTTACTGTGCAGAACACCAATCATCTTGATCTGAATACTTTGACTGAACACTGACCCCCATCAACTGTTGTTTAAAGGATGGTAAGAATTAATAGTTTAAATTAAGGAATAAACACAAATCTTCTCTTCTTTTCCCACATGAGAAAAGCAGGGCCTTGCAAATCTCCATGAAACAATCTTAAATCTCTTGAATTACAGTCCCAAACTCTGGCCAGGGATTCATTTCTGAAGCTTGGCTCGCTGGAATGCCCTGACAGATGCAGGCAATGGGAAACTGTCTTTGACTGAGGCTTCTGCCATCTTTAAAGCATGTCCAAGGTTCCTGGCAGTTTAACTCTTCCTGAAGATAATAAATCTCTTGTGAGACAGGAAGGCTGAACAATCACATACTTCAAGACTAGCTCAATCTGTACAGTTCCAAGAACTTCCAGTGCAGGTGATAGCAAGCATATGATAAGCAAAGTTCCAGGAGGAGCTCTGTTGAAAAAACAGAATTGTGGGGAACAAACTGAACTGCTCATTTTATGGACATAGCTCTATTCCAGCACTCAGGCAGTAAAACTAAAATGAACTCCCTCAAAGCTAAAAACGCCCAATAGAGCTCAAAAGGCAAGGTAATTATTTTGGCTTGACAGAGGGAAAGGACAGGTCACTCGTCCCCACAGAGAGTATCTCACCTTGCTGACATCGAAAGGAAACATCTTTCAGTTAATCCGGCTTTTTTCCCCAAAGCTCCATTTTCTGTGCTACGGATTTATAACCCTGGCTAAGCCTGTACCACTCTGGGCTAAATAAAAACCCTAAGTCCATAAGAAATGTAGCAGCACACACCCAAGAGCCTCTCTTGTGGTGTCACAGCTCCCCCCGCGGGATCAGGCTGCTCAGCCACTTCACATTCCCGGGACTGACCCTCTGCCCACATCCCACCGATTAATGCAGGTTCCTCAGGATCTCAGCTGTGACATCTGCTGATCAGTACTTGTCCTATGTGCAGGGACACAATGAGTCAGGATGGCACCCATGGGATAAAGGCAACTTCTCTCTTTCTACCTTTTTCTTAGGCAAATGGAAGCAAACACCAGCCAGCAATTGAAGGTGTTAGCCCCAACATTAGAGAATAATTCCATGATAGATGAACACCTGAATTACAGAGTCTGTATTGTGTGAGTGACAAAGGTTACATCTGCAACACCAGCTGCCCTTGTCCTTTCTCCCACCCCCAGGTAAGGACCCACCTACTCTCATCCAACATAACACAGCTCTGGCACAAAAGCAAAACTAAAAACTCCAGCAGGAACATTAAGGATGTATTTATTGTCAAACAGAAGCACATCAAAATGAGCAGGCAAATGTCATAGTAACTAACAAAATACAGGGGAATGCCTTGTGAATTCACCAGATTTTAGTTTCTGGCATCTTTAAAAAATGTATTTTTTTTATTTGGCTGGCAGGAAACCACAAAGCACAACCGTCCTGTAATTGGAGCAATCAGACACATATGGGGACAATAGTTATAGGCAAAATAAACTGGTTGAAAACAGATCTGTTTAGTATATTTCTAACCACCTCATACATTTATTCTTCATTATTTGAGGGTTTGAGCTTTTTTTTCCTTATCTTGGCAGTCCCAAGATTTTTAGGTTTTGGTACTGTAGGGACCAGTTTCTAAATGTTTATTATCTGGGCTGGCAACAGTGACCTGTTCCACTGAGAGGATAAACAATTCACTTCAACAAAGTTTGATGTTACAGAAAAATGACTTATGTTTCTCATAATTACTCAAATTAGGGAAGCAAGTTTTTTCATGAAACAAATTATGAAATTGCTTGTTTGTTTTGTATTAGTCAAGCATACTCTTATTTCAGAGTTATGAAAATTACACTTTCTTCATTGCAGCCAGTCAAACCATAAGATACAAAGCTTGAAGTTAACAGCATAAGTACAGCTTTTTGAAGAAAATTAAAAAGCCTCACATCCCCAAAAAACAGTTTAGTTACTTCATAAAAGGCAAGAGCATGGGATTAACCCATTGCCTGTGGAAGAGCACTCTTGTGAAATTCTTCAATAGAACACATGGAAGTTTGAGGAAAACAGAAATTTGTGTACGTCTGGGAGCAGGAGAACACAGAAAACACTCTTAAGGTGAGCTGTTCCAATTAAGCACCTTTATTGCAAACATATGTTGGAAGACAACCTTAGTCCTTGACTAAAATACATCCTGTTATATGTAGTCCCTGAGCCTTTTGCCAACAAGATGGGAAAGGTGCATTGAATGTACCTTCAAATAAATCGTTCAGATTACATTCTGACAAAATACATCAGACTCAAGTGAATCATCTTCAAGAACAACCTTAGCTGGGCGATGTAATCAGCAGTTAAAATACCAAAGTTGCTAACATGCCTCCAGTAATTGTATTACATCCAAGTACCTCCCTTTGTAACTAAATTTATGCTAAAAAAAATCACTGAAACACAACCCTTGGCTTCACAAAGCACAGGTCAGGTGGATTTCATTTGGGAATCCACACTGCTGTAAATGATTTTATTCTCCTACACAGCCAAACTAAGAAAATGTGGACAACAGCAGTAAGTCACACCCACTGAGAACATTGTCTTTTCCTAATCACCCAATGCCATAAATTTATTGTATAATTCTACAGTCACTTTGTCAGCAGAGAAGGTATTAGAACCACTACATCCTGGTTAAGTGCAGGGTTATTTATCCCATGAGGACATAAGAAGTTATGACAAATGCATTTACTTTAGACAGTGTTGGTTATACAGTCAAAGGACCAAAAATGACAATACACATCTGTAACTTGGAATGTGTGAGATGGTTTCCACCAAACTCTCACTGCTGATGCTCTTACTGAGAGACGCGATATTGTAGCTTAGGTTTATTAGGATTGTGTTCAATCAGCCAGTCAGCAAGCCAAATCTGCGAACAAAAAAAAAAAAAAAACCAAAACCCAAATGTCTTCAGCTTTCTGTTGCTTTCCATTAAGTTCATAGAAGAATATTATAAAAGCATTATTTGAAAGCTCTGCTACAGATACTCTCCTACTGTGCTGCAAAATTCAGCCCTTTTAGAAAGCAACTGACATGCAGATGACCCATTTTTAAAAAATGTTCTGTAAAATCTTCACAGCCTATTCTGCTTTTGAACAATGCACCATGACCTTTGAAAACAACTTGTCCTGGCAGTGTTTATCTTTGTGAAAGTATAAGACCATTTGAGCCATAGTTCAAATAATTCAGCCAGCTCTGTTTTGGAATGCTGCTACACAATATACATGAAACTGCTTAATGAAATATTACTGCTGACAACACTCAGAGAAACTTCATCCAGTAATCATTCATTAAGAGTGCCAGCCTTCTGCACTGAATCACCTTACAGTACCTAAAACGTAAAACCCAAACACAGTTACTTTTTGAAATTCATCTTTTAAGCTTTCCAGCACGTTGTACTTAAATGAGAATGTGGGAGGCAGGAATGCCTTGAGTCCTAATTCCATCTGCCAGTCTGGGCCTGGCCTTAGGCAAATTAACCTTTTGCCTCGATTTCTCCACTTGTGAAGCAAAGTTTTTAACACATCCTTATTTACTTCACAAGGCTGTTGACGACTGGTTTCTGGAATGCTGAGAACAACAAACTTCATACCATACCGTGAAGAGCTGACAGAACAGCAGACAGAGAAGGTAAGCAACACTCTGCTTTTACTACCACGTATAAAAGGCTTGCAAAGGGAGAGCCAAGCAGAGCACTAGGATTGGTAAAGCAAAAACAGCACGGTAGTAAGAACCCAAGACAGAAATGGAAAACAAACAAAATAGCCCAAAACACAAAACCCCTTAGGAAAACTACTTTGGAAAAAAAGAAATCCTCAAATCATTTGAACCAAATAAATTTATCCTGTATTGCTTTAGAAACGGGTTGAGAAAACCTCTGTGCTGACAGCAAGTATTTCTGAGTGCACAGACACTTTCTGATGCCATCTGCAAAAGGAGAGGAAAGAAGAAAAGGATACTGGAAAAAAAGCATTCCAACAGTCTCCCTGTAAGCCACCTAGCAGAAAACAAACCGAAAAGCAATAGGCAATATCTATTTCTGAAGCAGTATCAAATCAACGCTATTTTCCTTCTGTTACAAGGTCACAGACATTATGGACAACAAAGAAGGTGCAAATAGAATGTTCTTAGCAAAGCTGCTGACACTACTTCATACATGTTTCTTACAAGCAAGGAAGGAAAGCACTGTCTCAATGAAGTTACTGTTAGATACCTCATAATTGATGAGAAAATTGTGCTAAGAATGCAGATTAACTGGAAGCCAAAACAATGAGTTAGAAAGATGGGACATGCAACAAAAAAAACCAACAACAACAACAACAAAAAAATCAGTATTTAAAATAGGAAAGAGAAAACTGAAGGGAAAGAAAATGGGAATACTCTTCAAATATGCAATAGGCTGTTTTAAAAAAAAAAGATATTACATTGTCTCCAATGTCTTTTGGGGATAGTAAAAAGAAAAAAAGGTAATGGGCTTAAAATTGGAGCCAGGAGATTTAGGCTATCTTTTAGTGAAAGCTTTTAACAAGCATAATTAAGCACTGAAACAGATTGCCTGGGGAGACTGTAGATTCTCCATAATTTGGAGTGCTAAACCACAGGCCAGACACACATTTGTTAGGAATAGATACAATTGGTTTGGCCTTTGGGCAAAGGAACAGACTTCATGTCTGTTTTCAAGATTTCTGTGGTAACAGTGCCAGACATACAGATAAAATAAACAGGTTACAAAGCTGGAACAATCAAAGTACATTAAACATGGCCTCATGTATATCACACAGTTCATAGGAACACCCCAAGTGATTTTAAGGCTTTTTTTTCTGAAAAGTATCCTTTAGAAAAATGCAATGTTGATTATAAACGTGATAACGATGTAAAATCCACAACTTCCAGCACAGATTAATTATCTGCATGCCTAAATAACTATTGGTGTGAATGACTGGAGCTTTAAGAACACAAAGATACATATGGAAAAACGTGGTTAATGTAAGAAAACTGATTTCGTTTACGGATTTAAAACACACCTTGTGTCATCTCTAAAAAACAAATCAACTTCTTGAAACCAAATGTTAGAGTAGCTCATCAGCTGACAGCTAAAACAGCACAGCTCTTCACCAACAGAGTAGCTCTGCTATAAACAGGGAGTTACTAACAGCAAGTGAGTGCATCCCAGAGCTGCCAGCAGTGCTGGACTGCACCTACCATGGGGTCTCCTGGCTTCTCTTTGCACAGGGCAGTGAGCCCTGCCAGCAGCGTGGGCTTCACATACAGGTTCAGGTAATCCTGAGCCCTCTGTCCAGTGGGAACTGGCTCCAAGATTGCTGCAAGGAGGAACCACAAGTGTTAGAAAGCAGCCTCTGGAGTGATTAAACCCAACATCCTTCCAAAGGTTGTTTATATGTGAGCTGCTCTTTTCCTTAGTAAGTTAATAATACATCATGGGTTTAATAGCTTCTCCCACAACAAACTGCAAAGAACTAAACTCCCTAAACTTCTTTACTATGTCCCTGAGGTAACTGTACTAATTATAGTCTATTATGAAAAGGGAAGAAGTCAGATCAACTGGGGAAAACCTGAATCCTTGAGGATGCATTTGGGGCAGAAGACAAACAGTATATCCCACGTTTAGCACTTTCTTCTTCCAGTGTGACTCTGGTTTCTGAAGACCCCAAAAATCTCACCTTTAGTCTTGCTCTGATTGTCAGGGTGAGAAGAGACATGGTTTACACACTGGGTAAGGTTTGTAAGGAACTGCAACATATTTTATTAAATTCACTGATTTAGCTGAAAGAGCTGACAAAAAGTATCAATAGACACCTTTTTCTAGCAGTTTCACTTGCATCTTTCTGTCAAAGAGCAAATCCTGTTACATTCCAAACCAGAGATCCTCTTGCAGCCTTTCCAGGTTCTAAGGCCCTTTTCTCTAGCACTTAACTTTGGAATTGCACTGTCATGTGAGCATCCAGCTGCTTTTGAATAGTAATTACTCAGCCTGAATCCAAGAAGAGTCAGTCTTCTCAAGTCAACCAAGGCTGACTGTGCCAGAAACTTGCTGGAGTGTAGTAGCTTCCCAGTTCTTCTCATTTACCAGCTTTGATTGCTCCAGTTCCCAGAGCAGAGTTTGAAAAGTGGAAGCAATCTCTGTAAATACACTGGCTCTTGAGAGATATTTTTGGTAAGCCTTACATAGCAGAAAATGTCAGCTATTATACATAAAAAGACTCACAATCCTGTAAAGCAAACAAACCCAACCTCTCCTAAATCAGTTGTATCTGGAGTCAGGGCAGGACAGGGAAGAGCTCCATCCTCCCCAGGACTGGCAGTGAACCAACTGTACCATTTTACCTTCTGGAAAAATGAACCGAATTTCCTTCTCTGCTGAGGAGATGCTGAGACTGCCGTGGAGCCCATTCCTCAGCTCATCAGTCCCATAGAGGGCTCTTAAGCTAAAAACAAGAGAAATAACTGGTTAGAGAGCAACTGCAAATCCCCTCTAAGTCTCTGCAGCCTGAGAGCACAGAAAAGACATTGGCTTGCTTTTGTTTTAAACATAAGAAGTAGATACCTAAAACCTAATGTTCATACACTCAGCATTCCCCATAAAATAGGTGAACTTTGCATACTAAAAAACAACAATGAAAAGCTGTTGCAGAAAACTGAAGAGATAAGGAGCCTGTCTCTGTACTGTACAAACAAACAAATTAAAAAAAAAATTCTGGTCTCAATGAAAAAGAATGACAAAATACTAACTTGCCCAAGGCCAGTCAGTGAGTTAGTTACCTGTGAGGGTGAGTTATCCTAGCTCTTAGGCTGTTGGATGGTCCAAGCAATTCCTTCCAGTATGAGACTGCACAATTTCTAGCAAGAACCATAGCAACTATAGGACCAGAACTCATATAGGCTGTTAAATTAGGAAAAAACATTTTTCCAAATTGTTCTGCATAGAAGTTGCTACATTGCTCTGGGCTTAACTGGAGCTTCCGTTTCTATAAAGTGTAGAAGAAAAAAAAAGAATTAAAATTCCTTGCTACATTGAAACAGGTTAGAGCATTACAGGCAGCATAGAGTCCTTTCCTGCAGTCCTATCTTCAAGTGCAGAACACAGAATAACTTCTGAAATTCCACTGACTCACCCAGATACCATCCTCTTCTAGACAGAGAGTAACAAAGAGCAGAAGTTTTCCCAGTTAATTAAGGGAAGAGCCCATTTGAGTAAGATGTGATTTTAGCTCCGGCAAACTACAGCAATTTCTAACTGCCAGATGACAGAGCCCTGAACAGAAAAAGTGAAGAGCATTACAAGGGCAGGATTTTATTACTCAGCTGCTACAGCATAATGTTCTACTTTTAAACAAGTTTCTCTCCAGCCCACACTGTTAATTATGAAATTGTTCTATTTTTCATTCAGTGCTTTGTCACTCTCCCAATGGCTGCCTAACCTGCAGGTGTCCAGGATCAGGACAACTTTGGGAAGTTATCAGAAACCAGTCAAGAAAAAATTTTTAAAGTGCATTCTTTGAGCTCAAAGTTGTATAACACGAGAGTTCCATATACTCAGAGTCCTAATAACTTTGCTGTCAAAAGTCACTGCAGACATCAGAAGACTCTACTAACATATTGTAATTAAATAAATAAATAATCTATTTTGTCTCATCTTCTGATACATATTGAATAAATACAAATATGGAATGGCTTGCATTGAAAGGTGTCATAAAAATCATCTTGTTCCAAACCCCATGCCACAGACTGGGACACCTTCCACTAGACCAGGTTGCTCAAACCCCAAACCTGGCCTTGAACACTTCCAAGGATGGGGCGGCCACAGCTGCTCTGGACAACCAGTGCCAGGGCCTCACCACCCTCATAGTGAAGAATTTCTTCCCAATATCCCATCTAACCCCGCCCTCTGGCAGTAGGAAGCCATTCTCCCTTGTCCTGCCACTCCATGGCCTTGTCCAAAGTCCCTCTCCAGTTCTCTGGAGCCCCTTCAGGCACTGGAAGGGGCTCTCAGGTCTCCCTGCTCCCTTTCTTCTACAGGATGAACAAGCACAGCTCTCCCAGGCTGCCTCCGGAGCAGGGGGCCTCCAGCCCAGGGAGCAACCTCATGACCTCTTCTGCAGTAGCTCCAAGAGATCCATAAATAAATAAATAAACATAAATAAAACAACCAGAGAGGTTAGGGAGGAACTGAAAAAAACAAACCAAACCAAACCAAGACTTTGAGGGGAGGAGGGGGAGGGGCCCCTGCCGCCCACAGGTGCGAGGGAGCAGCGCCCCCCTGCGGCCGCCCGGCCCGACATATTTAAATATTCAAAAGCTCATTTCAATATTCATAAAGTCTATTTACCGTAAAAACAACGGAAACAAAAAATTAGTTAGCTGACCAGTTAACTAACAAAAAATTAGTTAACTGGCCAGCTATTGAATTCAATTAATTCTCTAATATCCACTTGCACATTGCACAAAATCTTGTGAGATCTGTATGATATTCTCTCCAAAGAGCTGCCCTGGAAAACTCACACATCTGCTCCATATATTTGCTAAATCTGAGTTTATTGATAATGTCTGTGTTTTCCTGTGGTCAGCAAAATAGTTGGTCTGCTCTGTTCCATCCCATGCACCAAAAAGCATCTCTTTACAGAATCTGGCAGCCATGTTTAATGACAAGAAGAACATGAAGCGATTTTTGGACACACAAGCTTTTAGTTACTGGCTTGATTGCTAGAAGTTAAATATTTTCCTGACTTATAAACTACAGCTATTTTCTCTGGAGCACAGCCTGTTACCTGAAGGATGTGGAATCCTGATCGGAGAATGAGATCCTCTATTTCTTCTTCTTTACCAATGACATCTGGTTTGATGATAGCCAGAGTTCTTTCCACATAAATCTGAGGTTCAGGCATTAAGACTTCCATCCTGGCTTCTAAATTAGAATTCACTTGCCCATTTCGTACTGCAAGGACACCAGTACATGACATTTGGAATTTGTCTACTGCACAGTCACCTACGGTGACACTCACCATGTACTCCAGGAACAGAAAGGGTCATACCCACCTCACAAAATAAATGAGATGTTCTCTACACTTGTTAGCACTCTGTAGTTCATATTCCCATTTTCAGTGCAGTGGCATTTTATGGAAACAAGGCCAAAATTTAATGTTGTTATTCACAAAGTTGGACAATGTTTGAGGAGAGAGAGGCATTATCACACACCCTGATGTGGGCTCCCTGTGCTCCCACACCCTCCATCCACCATGAGCTCCTTCAAACCCCAAATCTTTATCCTCAGACAGGAGGTCTGTGGGTGGGACTAATGACTTGGAGCTGGTTCACCATAAGCATTGGGGTAATTTCTCAATGGTTATTTAATTCCTGTATTTATGGGCTCCAGACAAAATGCCGGTTTTCTGACTGAGCAGACATACTGGCAAGCTGAGAGCACAGAAATTGTGTTGGGAGTGGTGGAACCAGTGAGGGGGTTTCTGACAGACCTGTGTTCATTTGTAACCTTTTCATCACAGAATGGTTAGGGTTGGGAGGGACCCTAAAGACCATCCAGTTCCACCCTGCTATGGGCAGGAACATCTTCCATCAACCCAGGCTGCTACAATCCTCATCCAACCTGGCCTTGAACACTTCCACGCATGCAGCAGCCACAGCCTCACTGGACGTGTGCAAGGGCCTCATCACCCTCAAAGCCAAGAACTGCTTTCCAGTATCCCACCTAACGCTGCCTTCTGCCAGTGGGAAGCCATTCCCCCTTTTCCTGCCTCTCCCTGTCCTTGTCCCAAGTCCCTCTCCATCTCTTTTGGAGCCCCTTTAGGCACTTGGACAGAGTCGAAGGTCTCCATGGAACCTTTGCTACTCCAGGCTAAACACCCTCAGCTCTCTTAACCTTTTAGAGGGAATTGCTAACGCAGGATGCTGCGGGGGATCCTGAGAACCTCAGAGAACTGCACACAATGGCACCTGCAGCCCTTCCCTCGCCCGCTGCCTGCCGTGTCCCCATGCTCCCTGACTCTCTCCACCCGCCCTGCACCAGACCTAGATACGCAGACCCTGCCTGGCTGCTTCCTGCTGCAAAGTCCGCTTGTAACCCCCAAATCCACCTGCCTTGGGGCCTGGCCCGGCTTTGCTATCCCGGCCTCCTGGACTCCGCCGGACCCGCCGCCGTTGCCGGGCGATGGCGGGGCCGGCCCCGGGCACAAGATGGCGCCCGCGGGCCTCGGCGGGGTGGGACGAAGATGGCGGCCGGGAGCGGCGCGGTGATGGCGGCGGAGGCGGAGCACGCTTCAGGGCCCGGGATCGCCGCAGGCTCCGCGCACGCAACGGGAGACCGTGGCTGCCCCAGGACGGGCTCCGCGTGTGGTGCGCGAGTAAAGGGCTGAGTGCCGGGATCTCCGGGGCTCATCTCAAAAGCCTCATTACTCCCTGACAATAAAAGCTTTATGTCGGTTTCACCTCACGCTCAGAACTGCTGAGGGAGCCACGCGCTCACAGCAAACACTCGTGAAGCGACGTAGCGCGATTTATTGGCGGGGGAAAAGCAAAGGAGAAGGCAGCAGCCGTTCCAGGTCATTTCTCGGTGGTTGTGGGGAAGGTTCCTGCGGACGCGGCTCAGCAGCGGCGGCGGGGGGGAGCTTCCGGCACGGCCGGAGCGCTACCCCGAGTCACAGCTCTCTAATGGTGGCTCTCGGCACTGCGAGCCGATTACAGCGGCTCCCCGTGCCACTTCACGCTTAAGACAAAAAGGTGCAACGAACAGGAAACCTTCACTGTTCTGGGCATTAAACCATCGTGAGCTGGGCATTAAGCAGAGCTGAGGAGCCGCATTCTCTGCTGAGGAGCCGCATTCTCTGGGATTTTCCCCAAATTTTACCGCGCTATGGTGCCAGTGGTTTGCTCCCTACACATCGCCTATTTCCCCGGCTCTCTGGGGCAGTCTGCTGGCAGGAATTGCCTGTGCAGTATCCACTGTCCACCCACTATGATCCGTAGTGGCCGGGCACCGAGGCGCGAGGTGCCTCGGTGTCACCTCTCGTGCTTGTTTACCGGCGCTGCCGGTGGAACCGGGCCAGCTGGCCCCGCGCTATCGGGGCGTAGGTGGGGAACGGCCCCGATAACTGCGGCGGTGCCTCCGCCGCCCTGCTCCTCTCTCTCCCTGCGCCTCGCCCCCCCTCCTCACCGTGTGCTCACAAAACTCTGCCATCCGAGGTGCTGGAACACCTGGGGCTGGCGGCTGAGTTCAGCCGAAACCGGACATTGCTCTCAGACCCTTGAGGTGACACTGACAAAGAGACACAGAAAACACAGGTGTGCAGGCGGTAAATTTTAATGGTATCAGACTGAAAAAGGCAAAGGATGAAAGACAAAAAATCCCCTAGGATCTGGAGCCAGAGGTGCTGACACTATGTGCCCTGGTTAGGAAATAACTAATTTACAGCAAAAGCTGGTTTTAGTGTAAGAAAAACTTATTTTGCCTTAATCTTTTTCATGAGTAATGTGAATAATATAGAAACAAGAAATAAAAATATGCAGGTATTTCCTTGTAGCCAACTTGAAATATATTTAAAACCGAAGACTGACATTGTTATTTATAACCTTAAAAAATAAAGGTTCCAAGTGTACTAGACAAATTCAGATACAGGCTTTCCTTCACCAACATGGGCACATTGCATTTGTTTCTTTAACCCTATCCAATAATTCATTTGAAGACATTGTAAACACTGCAACTTCACAGAGATAATGGATAAATGTGTTACATTTTTTAAGAAATGCTGATAGAAAGAGTCCACCAGTTTTTTAGTTTACTTCAGAGTTAATTCAGCAAGTCATTTCTTTTCAAAGTCAATGAGCTCAAGTCTGACAGCCCTTGCTTAAATTTAGCAGTTCAAAGGCTTTCTCTGCCTGCATGAACATTTCAGAATTATTATTATTACATAAGAAATGTTGAATTTAATATCCGTGCTTCACTGTGAAGGTGAATCTCTCGCAGTTTCTTTATTGTGGGTGTTTTTTTCCAGGCGCCCAGGACATGAACCGCACAGCACCTTGCAGAGCAGCCCGAGGCTCAGTCTGGGAGCAGGGCCCGCACAGCTCCTGCCCACCCCGGCTCCCCGAGCTGTGTCACAATTCCTCCCCTCGCTGTTTCCAGAAGCATTTCTGGAGGGCGGAGATGGTCTAATTTTAGTACGGGGAGAATCCTCCTCTCTCCAATGAGGAGCGGCTGCATCTGGAGCTGCAGCCAATTACCCGGGTTTCCTCCTGCTGCACTTCCCACGACGGTTTAATAATGCAGAAACACAAATTTAAAGTGGCCCCACACGTTAAGAGAAAATAACGCTGTGTGCTCCCTAACAAAGCTGCTCAACAGTAGTAGAATTTCCAAGGTTTTTCTAAAGCCTTGGATTCCATAAACCAGACCTTAAAACAATGTGTAAATATCATTATGTTTGTTGTCTTTACAGAGCTTGAAATAATATTTCTGTTAACTAAGTCTGAAGCACCTTCCATAACCTCTGCAGGCCAGAGATGTGCTTTTAGGAAAAGAAACAAAACAAAAAAGGAAAATGATAACTACAATGCAAGGAACTACTGTGGTTCTGAACACTTCTCAGGGCACAGCCTGGCTGCTGTATCTTATCTGTTAAGCGGTTTAACAAGCCTTAGTTGCCTCACTTATTTTTAGCTGGCATGGAATATACCACCAAAGATTGTGGTGGCATACCAATATACCAAAAGATTGTGGCTGCAGGTGCATTTACATCCCTGCAACACCAGGTAAGTAACATTTTAAGGAAAAATATAATTTCAGACCTTTGCCCTCTGATAGTGCAAGAAGGTGCAAAAACTAATGTCTTGCAGACTGTTAAAAAGGAAGGAAAGAAAACCAGAATGGTGAAAATAAGTGAAGAAAAGCTAAAGGAGTAATATACCAACTAGTAAAACTGATTAAAAATAAAACTTGCAAATAAAATAAAATAAAATCTTTTAGCTTTGTTTGCATTTTGAGGTTAAGTAGAGAAAAATGTGTTTGCTCCAGCAGCAATGTTCTAACTATACACTTGCCACACATACAAGTTTCATCCACCATGGGCTCTCTTTCCTTTATCTCTTTTCATGATGAAGTGTCATACCTACCCACAGCACCAGCTTACCTTCACTGCTTGCTCCACCCATGCTTGCTCTTGCAGTGCAGAGTGACGGAAATCCTGTGATCAAGGCAACTTCCTCTCCCACATGCCTACTCTCCTCCATTTCTGCCTTCTCAAAACTAAACAATTCTCCTTCTGCAGCTCATCTGCATGCTTGTAATCCCAGTGAGCTTTTCATTGCTGCTGCTTAACCCTTGTCAAGCTTTCCTGTCTGTTTTCCTCTACTTGTTATCTCACAATTTTCTGTAGAGATAAAAGACATAAAATATTCTCTTCATGCTTCCTCTGTCTACAAGTCTCTAAGTGGCAGTAACAAAAAGCTTAGCAACATGTCTTCTGTAATTCCATCACTTGCCCTGATAACTTCACCCCATTTCATTTCCTGATCTTTCCAACACTCACTCCTTAATTTCTTCACAGCTTTAGTTGTTCAGTCTGCTCTGATTCATAGCACCCACAGAGATATGCTTGTCTCTTTTATCATTTAAAAAAAAAGAAGGAAAAAAAGTGCCTTTGGTATAAGTGCCTCTTGTCACCTGACAGGTTCTTCCAGTCACATCTCTTTGTCTCTTGTTGGGTTCTACCCTAAATCCCCATCAAACTTGGTTTTGCTTCCTCTTATCTGAAAGCTTCTCAATCCATCTTAAACCAATCTTGCGTGCCCTTCAGTCACATTTAGCATATCTAGCTCACGTCTCAGCTTAGTTTTTCTCATTTTTCGCTTCTCCAGTCATTGTTTCAGCTTGGTTTGTCAGTCCCTTCTTTCTTGTATTTCTTTCCTTTTTCTTCAGGAGCATTGGTGAGCACTGGCCTTGACTCTCCTCCCTTCCCTCCAAGCTCACAGCTCAAGACCCCAATGTACCTTTTGTTTCACTCTGTGAAGACATCTCCTGTTTCCTGCAGCCCTACAACTGAATCCCACTACTGCCCTTTCAGATAAACACCTTCCTGCTTTATCCCACCTTGTGGCTCAGGATGAGCTCCTGTTGAGGTTGGGGCTGACAATATTCTGTATAAATACTGCATATAGATATTAGGCTTTCACCCAAACTTTAGAGCAAAACCACTTGTGTGTGTTTGCTGCTTCATTGTTCTACACAATGTTTAATATAATGCTTGCTTGGATTATCCCTGAGGCCACCAAGCTCAGAGATAAGTAGTCACTGTCATCCTACCACAATGAAGAAATGAATGTATTAATAAACCAATCTTTTATCTAAGAACTTAAAAGAGACAATTGGTTAAATAAGGCTTTTTAAAGCATATATAGTCAATTCCTACTTAAAGACATCTTCTATTCATCTTAATTCCACGTAGCATAAGGAATCCTTTTTGCCATACTTATTTTGAGCCATTACATACAGTCCCATCATTAAAATATATGGGATTATTTGCATAGTTGTTATTATTGTTATTAATAAAACGTATTTACTTATGCTGTGCATAAAGACTAACTCAGACAGAAGTTTCCTATAATGTGGTGCTTGGTGCAGAGTAGGCAGTCTGTGACATGAGATGCAATCAACTTAGACAAGACAGGCATAGGATGTGGGAAACAGAAATTACATCAAGTTTTAAGGCAGTGGATGATATGTTGTTTCTCTCTCTTTTTTTAATTTTTTTTTATTTTTTAGAAGACAACTTAGAAAACTCATCAGGGAAGTAATGAGGAAATGGAGAGGATGACCAAGAAAAAGAAGGAGGTAATGAAGATAGGTATGGGACAAAGCCCATATGAACAGACAGCAAGGGCAGGGTTTGGCATAAACTGCAAGTCTGATAGAACAGCAGAACTAGACCCAGGATCAGAAGGCCCACATGCAAGTAAAATTCAGTGGAATTTCAGTCAACACCATCAGTAAACATAGCAATTACAGGATTAAAAAATGGCAGTGATAGGTTTTTTTTTTTCTCAGCAGCAAATGTGTCATATAGGGAGAATTACCACCCAAGAAGGTATGTGTGTACTTTTCTTTGATTAACCACAGTCTTTGAGTGGGGAGTGAAAAGCAAGACCAGAACCCAAGTCACGGCCCAGAGGAATTCTTTAAAATTACCTGTGGCATGATGGGGCCTGGTGAGACAAAAAATAATCACAACAGCCCATATTCTCAAAATTCTCAGTCCTTGATGCCTAGATGCATAAAGAATGACTGTTAGTTGGGCCAGTCTCAGTTCTCAAAGCAGGCTGCTTAGGCATCCTACAACCACATGGTTTTCCTGCTCTTGGATATGGGACACCAAAGGTTTAATCAAACAGTTTAATTAACATAGGACAACTGGGAATCACAGAGAGCCCTGCCAGCTGGGGCCTGCTGGAATTGGAATTGCCAGGGTGGAGATGGAGAGGGACCTAACCAGGAGAAATGGGCAGTTGGAAATGAGCAAGGCTTTAAAGAAAGCACTGTTTAGTCAGAAACAAGAAAACACTTGACAAAGTGCCAGTGGTAGGGAAGGATGAGACAGGTTCAGCAAAGCAAAAAAGAGAACTGGAGAATAAAAAGAGAAGAGAAAGGAATGGCAAATGTATGTAGAAGTCCTAATGAGATGACAGTCATTCACGTTCTCAGCAAGACTTGATGAAATACAAAGCAGATGTTATGGGCAGTGAATCTTGCAAGAAAATGAAGTTATAAATATATAATCCAGAGCACTCAGGTTATGTCCATCAGCTGAGCCTGACAGACCCATGCAAAGTGCTGTAAATTTCATTTTACTCTCAGGTTCTGGTCTGTAAACTTTTAACTTCAGCACAGATGCATTTCTGCAGTCACCTGCCACAAAAGGCATGGCACAAAAGGTGCGAAAAGAAGGTGGGCAGGGAACCAGGGCAGTGGCATTCACCACTGCATCCTCAGCGTGGCCTTGGCTCCCTGTGACTTAAACAAAGGTGTGGTATTTCCCCACTAGGCAGGCTATCAGCACAGGCTGAGGGAATGCACTGAGCTGACAGATGGTTGTAATCACAAACCACATCTTCTTGGTACAGACCTGAGGGGTTTAAAATCTAAGCCAAAGCTACTTGAAAAATCACAAGAAGCCCCCTTTCTGGATGTGGGGTAAGCTCCTCTGACATGGTGTAAATTATAGTATCTTATAAAAAGTTTTTTGCTTCTAACATTCTATTAAAAGTTCAATACAAGGAAACGATATAAAAATATATTCTCATAAAGATGAACATCTCTATCACCCAACATCTACAACCTGTCCTGGGGACATTACAACTTCCAAGTGTACTGGCCCTGCTCTACTATCTACTGCCTTGACTTCAAGGATCATTTTTTTTTTACAAAGTTCAGCATAAAGTTGTGGTTGAGAGTTTGTGTATACCATACCCTACTCTGTCAGTAGCCTATGCTGAGACAGGCATCCCTAAAGATGAATTCTGATCTACTGTATTTAGGATAAAAACTGTTCTAAAAGCAGCTCAGCTGAAGGACAGTTCATGATCCAGACCAGATCACCTAAAAAGCTTCTCCACTGTTTCAATTCACAAATGGCTGTGGGCACTCCTGAGTTTTAACAGCAGATTAAACTTGAGCCACAAGCCATGTTTGACAGAGGGTGGAGCATTAACATATGCACTCATTACTGCAGTAAGTTATAACAGTAAGGTAATAATTGTTACTTTTTGCCCACAAGCGAAGGGCTTAACTTTCAGTTTTATTTAAAAATGTGTAAGCTTTACCTGTATATCTAGAAGGCAAAATCTGCCCCTTTGGCATGGACAAACAAGACATTAGGAGGTATATACCATAAAACGATGTCTGGTTACAGGGAGCAGTCGTCTTCTGGACTCCTCACCCACAACTTTGCCAACAAGGCTGACATATCCTTGGGCAAAAGGAATTAAGGCCCAGACACGTGCTCAGCGCTCCAGCCCCGAGTTATGTAATATCCAAATCTAAGTTTAAAAACAACGAACTCTAGCCCCTCTCGGTTGCAAAACCAGCAGAGCTAGAAACATTAAACAAACCTTTCGTCCTGGAGTAACTGACTCAGAGTGCGTAACACACCTCGGGCTGAACCGGGGCGGCACTGTGAGTAAAGCACAGCGCTGCGGCCGCAGCCGGACCCTCCCGTGCGGAACCCGCGGGCCCGCTCCGCCGCGGCCGAACCACGGACCGTGGTGGGAGTGCCGATCCCGATCCCGATCCCGATCCCGATCCCGATCCCGATCCCGATCCCGATCCCGATCCCGATCCCGATCCCGATCCCGATCCCGATCCCGATCCCGATCCCGATCCCGATCCCGATCCCGCCTCGCCCGCCTTTCCCCCCGTGGCTCCGCCTACCGCGGGAGGGCAGCCAGCAGTGAGAGCAGAATCCCCTGAGTGACAGGCGGCGACATCCAATCAGAGCGCGCCTTGTTGCGGTGTGGCGCAGGCTCCGGCGGTATAAAGCCGGCCACGCGTCGCGGGTGCGGGCCCGAGTACGTGTCTGAGGGGGACGTGGCGGTGGGGCCGGTGCGGAGCAGCCGCGAGGAGCGGGATCGGCTCCAGCACCAGTGCCGGGGTGGTTTTAATTAGACTTCGGTCAGCCCAGGTTTTATCGGGAGCGGATTTTAAAAGTGAGTACGAGCGGGATGGCGGCGGCGAGAAGGGGGAGGGGTGTGAGCGGACCGGATCAGACCGGCCCGGCCGGGGAGGAGCCGCCGCGCTGACCCGCGCTCGTCTCTCGCAGGCGTCTCTCGTCCCTCTGCCTCTGCAGACGGGGCACCATGTCGGAAGCGGAGCAGCAGCTGGCGGCCGGCGCCACCCAGAATGGGCACGAAGCGGCCGAGAGCGCCGGGGAGCAGCAGGCCGAGACCGGCGGGGCCGCTGCGGCGGCGGGAGCGGCAGGAGCAGCGGGAGCGGCGGCGGGAGCCGGCCCAGCGGCGGGAACAGCGGGCACGGCCGCAAGCCAGAATGGGGCCGAGGGCGACCAGATCAACGCCAGCAAGAACGAGGAGGACGCGGGGTAAGCGCGGCCGCCATGTGCGAAGCGCCGGGCCCGGCGCGGCCCTGCGGCGGCAGCGCCCCCGGCCCCACTTGTGCCGGCGGGGAGGGCGGCGGGAGCGGCCCCGCCGAGCTGGGGCCCTGCAGCACCAGCGCTTCCTTTGTTCTGGCGCTGCCTTTTGTTGGCGCCATGTGGCGGCTGGGGGAGGGGCGCTGAGCGGGGCTGTTGCCGTCTCACGCTGTAAAATGGAAGGGGATTTACCTCTCCCGCGTTTTCTTCATCCTTTCCCTCTTTAGCGAAAGGGGCGGATGGAAGGAGTTGCTTTCTGTTGGGGGAGGGGGACTGGCTGAAACTTTGCGGGGATCGCATGGCCCATCGCCGCTGGCGTCGATGGAAATGTGAATGTTTTGTGTAAAGCATGTTAAAAATAATCCTGGCCTTGGAAGGCAGCGTTGATAATCTAAGTATTTTTTAAGGGAAGTTAAGGAAAATCAGCACCATTGAGATAATGCGCGGTGTGTTTAAATCGGTAAGAGCTATTTTGGTGTGCTACTTTGCAGCATTGTCAGAAAATGCCTTAAGTCTTGCAAGGGATTTCTGGAGTAGTCGATGTAGTTTCGCTGTGCTTTGGTGGTGGAATCCTTGTGTATACAAAAGGAACTTCTTTCCTATCGTAGTTGGTCTGTTCATAAACACGCGTAATTGACACGAACATTACCTGGCTATTTCTCAAGCAGTTCTTTGTTATTCAGGCTACCCCGTGTATTTAATTGGAACTCGCTTTGTTACTGCTGAGCTCTGAACCAGAGGGTCAGATCCCTTAGGTTAAACAGAACTCTGAAGCCAGTGTAGTAGATTTTTGACTATAAAGGAACGACTTACACTTGCACAAGCTTCCCACGAGATGTACTCTTTGCAGACACTAGAAGGATTGCGAACCAAGCCTTTTAGCTCGGATTTTTCTTAACTGTTTTGAGTATTTTCTGTTGAAAAAAGGGTGATGGTATTTTCCTTTCATGAACAGGAGGTGACAAGCTTCAGACCCAAATCGGTATGAAATGAAACTTCTTAGAAAAGCACTTATTCAGAGGGATTGACATATGTGAAAAATGTAGTGCTGTCCAGGGCACTGATTTTACAATGATTTGTTATGAGCTAAAATAAGCTTCAGTTTAGCTGCACAAATACACTCAAGAAGGAAAAAAGACTGTGTGTTAAGGGTGCAGTTGTCCAGTATGTGACCTCTGAAGGAAAAGCAAAATACCGGGGTTTTGTCTTAGTTTCAAAGGTTCAAAAGTTTTAAATATTGTGCTATTTAAATTAGGTATCAGTTTTTCCAGTTACAAAGCAAAGCACTGCAAATTACAAAGTGTAACACATAGTGCTGTGGTGAGAGGTGAGTTTAGCATGTGGCAATGTCATAAAGCAGCCAAAGCTGCCTCCAGACAAATTCCTGTCAAACCTCAATCTCTTGATTGTTCTGTAAGTGTGGTCAGCGGTGAACAGGGTGTGTTGTGGAAAGCCTGTCGGTCCGTACAGGTTAGAGCAGCTACAGTCAGCTGTTGGCATGGGAAGGAATCCCCCAAGCCCCTTTCTTTGCCCTAGTATTGAAAGGCTGAATAAAGTTCGTTAGGCCGTTCCTCCAAGGCTCTGCTGTAATGGCTGCATGAAGCACATGCTGTATTTGGACCCGGTGCTTCCTGCTGCACACATCAAGAGTGCACAGCTTGGTCTGCTGAAAAAACTTGATTTTAGGAGATAAAGGGTATGATTTTGTTGAGCTTAAGAAAAAAGGGAAACCCCCCCCATAAGATGTGTGTTGTGTCCCCCCCCCCAGTGCCTCTTGTACATAAACAGATGCCGATTATTGCAAAGTTACACATAAACACAAAACCAATTTTATCTAAGCACAGTGTAATTTCTGAAGTGCTGCTACCTTCCAGTGTCAGTCTAGGTTGCCTCCAAACAAGAGTAATGGCAACTTGAACTGCTTCAGTCTATAGTTAGATAAAAAGGCTTGAATGCTTTTGAAAGCTTAGTTTGTTACCTTGGAAACTACAAAAATAGAAAATGCAGCCATGTTATTAATGTTTTCATTTGAAGTGGAGCATTTTAAAAATGCCTTATTGCCTGCTATCACTGTTTTGTTTGTTAGCTTCACTTCTGTGTTGTGCCTTGAATTTAGTTCCTTGAGCTAGATATCCTCCTTCAGAGGGTATTTGTATGGGAAAGTGGGCAGGGAAGAACTGTATCAGCCCACTTGGAATTATAGACTGAGGATGGAGAGACTCCTGTAGTACTGATGAAGGCAGTAACTAAGCAGGAAGAAGTGCACAACACAGTAGTTGAGGCAGGTCCAAAGTCCCATCTGTTGTATGTGACTGTTACTGGAGGTCACAGATACCTGGACTAAAATTTTTACAGCTGATTAACCAAAACCTAAGACAGCAAATACTTTGCTTTTGATACCTTATTCTTTCTTTGCTGAATGCTTTCAGAGCAGTAGGAATGATCCTGAGTTCTTTGCAAAAACTGAGTTGGCAGTACTTGATAAACAATACTGCTTTCTTGCAAATTATAGAATACTTTTGTTAAGAACAAAAGTTACTGGCAAGAAATATTTCAGGCTATTCTTATTTTTTGTATCTTTGAAACAATGGCAGGGTGCATTGTGGCATTCCCTCAGAAAGAGGGGGGAGAAGCCCACCCTTGTGCGCTCTGTAATATCAGCAGCTTTTGACAAGATGCAGGTGTTGCACTGGGAACAGACTGTCCTGTTCTGACAATGCTGCTGAGGTGTGTACCACTGAGCATCTTACTGCATGGGCTTTTCTCAGTGCTTCCTGAATCTGAATAGCTCTTCTCTCCTTGAAATTTCAGGAAGATGTTTGTTGGTGGCCTCAGTTGGGATACAAGCAAAAAAGACTTGAAAGATTACTTCACCAAATTTGGTGAGGTAACCGACTGTACGATAAAGATGGACCCTAACACGGGAAGATCCAGAGGCTTTGGATTTATTCTCTTCAAAGAACCTGGGAGTGTTGAAAAGGTGAATTTAAGCTAAATATTTTAGGTCTTTTAACTTCTAGGGGAAGCTTTTCAGCTTGAGTTAATCATACCACACTGTCTTTTAGGTTCTGGAACAGAAAGAGCACAGACTAGATGGACGACTAATTGATCCCAAGAAGGCCATGGCAATGAAAAAGGATCCAGTGAAGAAAATATTCGTTGGTGGGCTAAATCCAGAAGCTACAGAAGAGAAAATCAGGGAATACTTTGGAGAGTTTGGAGAGGTGTGTAATGGTATCTTAGTAAACTCTCCAGTTGCTGTTTCTTTCAAAGTAAGCTAACTTCAGATGTACCAAGCCTTCTGTAACATCCAGGAGTTTCCCATCTTGAGAGAAAAGGTGGCACTTTTAGGTCACACTAGGTGCTTCCATTGCTAGTTAGAGACCCTTGTCTTAAAGCATTTTAGCTGATGTTAAAACCAGTTTGAAGAGTTGAAAATGGAAATCTTGGATCTGAAAGGCACTGATAGCATAGAAAGGCTTGCAGCTCTGGTGTTGCATAATATGCATAAAGAGAAAATTTACAGTTTTGCTGTCCCAGTTTCTGTGCATTTAACTGTTCATCTAAAACATGAATCTGAAAATAGTATTTCACATCTTCAGATTGAAGCAATTGAACTGCCAATGGATCCAAAGACCAACAAAAGGAGGGGGTTTGTGTTCATCACTTTCAAGGAAGAGGATCCAGTGAAGAAGGTTTTGGAGAAGAAATTCCATAACGTCAGTGGAAGCAAGGTAGAAACCGACTTGTAACTCTTTGCCCAAGGATTATACCTCTACATCTATAACCTGAAAAGGCTTTTGTAGACCTCTTGTGTCAAAGTACCAAGTTTACAATAAGGGCAGGTTGAAGTTTACCATAGCAGTGTTTTGCCCTAAATTCTGTCACAGAGGCTGCCAAAGCTCTTTGACAATACTTGTGGCTTTCATTGCTGGATTTTAGGGCCTTTTGTACATTAAGTACCTAATTGCATTCATTAAATATATGTGGAGAAATTTGCTTGTGTAGCAGGGTAAGCCATTCTAGCAGGTAGATGCCTGTTTTCAGCACAGAGCACTTGCATCAGTGAAAGCCTTGCAGATGCCTAAGTTTGCAAGCATCTGCTGAAAGTTGCCCTGTCTGCTGGAGGACAGCTTCTGCTTTCTTTTCTTTTGGAGCCCCTTTCTGCAGCCCCCCTGCTACCCAAATCTTGTAATGTGAACCCACTACAAGGACCAAGGGAGTGAATGTACACTTAGGGAAGCTTAGGCTGGGTCAGCTGGTTATGGGACCTACTGTAAGGGTGGTGTGAGGTGCTCTGACCAGCTGACTGCTCCTCTGAGGAAATTGCTAATGGAGGGAGACTCATGGATCAACAAATGTAGAGGGACTGGAGGCAAATGATGTGTACTGGCTCGAGGTGTCCCTGTTCCCTTGCTCTGAGGCCAGTGCTGACCACATAACTTCAGAGTTTATTACACTGGGTCATACTGTCTGACACTGACTTGGATTGCATTTAGTTTAAGACTGGTCTTGACACAGAACAAATTTTGGCAAACCTAATGCAATGGGAAAGTCACCGGTTAGCAATGAAGTTTGTTTTCAGGACAGATGAATGCCTAAATGCCAAGAGAGCTGAGAAATTTGTTTCATATCTATGATTTATTTTTGTGCTATAGCCATAGATAATAAAAAGCAGATTACCTTAAAGGCCCTGTGGTAAAGAACTCCACGCCAGGCTTGCTCAGATGCTGTTCCTTTTCAGCTTTAGTCTTGGACTGTGCACAGATCCAGGAACCTGGTGATTGTCTGACAGCTTGAACAGCAGCCTGGGAACCTATCTTGGAAATGTCAGTTCTGGTTGCTTTTACCTGTTAGTATTTGATAAATGGTGATTTCAGGTGTTGGTGGGGGTGTGGTGCAGTCCATCCACATACACTGTCTAGGGTGTACAGTGGCTGCCAGGAAAACTCCTTTTTTTGTGCATTTCTCAGAATCCTGTTCATTCAGTGCAGGTCAGGTGAAGCAGTCTGCTAGCAACAGCCTTGTCCTGGAGCTTGTGCCAGGTGAGAGGGCAGCCTTGTGGCGCCTGCAGGAGAGGTGACCTCAGCACCTCTTCCATGGTGAAACTGATGGTAGGGAATAGGCAGGATAAAATGCCCTGAGACCAGTGGCCTCTTGGAAAGGCTGACCTTTGCCCAGGTGGCACAATAAATCAGATGGATGTGCATTAGTGCCGCTCACCTGACCAGGAGCACAGCACGTACACCTCCTTTGCCTCCAGAGGAACCTCTGGCTTGTCCAGGTGCTCAGGTGGGGCAGTGCTGCTCTGAGACACTTTACAGACTCTTCCTTGTTTTTTATTTGCAGTGTGAGATTAAGGTAGCACAGCCAAAAGAAGTGTACCAGCAGCAACAGTTCAGTAGTGGTGGAGGAAGAGGTAGCTATGGAGGAAGAGGCAGAGGTGGAAGAGGCGGCGGTAAGTACCACACACACTACTTTAGTATGGACACATTCTAAATAAGTTGTGTGTACTAAAATGGGATTTTGTGGATGGTTTTCCCTTCTATAGCTCAAAGTCAAAATTGGAATCAAGGTTATGGCAATTACTGGAACCAGGGTTATGGGAATCAAGGATACGGCTATCAGCAAGGTTATGGTGGCTATGGAGGCTATGATTATTCAGGATATGGGTATTATGGATATGGACCAGGCTATGATTACAGTAAGTAAAGAGAACTGTATTGGGTATAAGCAAGCATAACTAATTAGCAGTTTAATGCATTTGTTTTCTTGTTCATAGGTCAAGGCAGTGCAAATTATGGGAAGACACCAAGACGTGGTGGTCATCAGAATAACTACAAGCCATATTGATCAAACTTATTCAGGTATGCAGTGGCATGGTCTCTTTTGGAAAATGACTGCATAGGTTTTTGTATACAATGCTGTAGATGGATACTTCAGTTCTGTACCAAATTTAACTTTACAATAAATTTCTATGGCCTGTTAAATGTGCATCTTACTTGGAAGAGCTCCCTGGAAATGTTTTACATGTTTAATACTTACCAATAACTAGTTGTCTAGACAGTGTGGTGTGTAATTTTCAGCATTGCTGAAGATATTAATTAATGATTTTATTAATAGGTTAAACTGAAACTGATTTTGAGGGTCTGCTTAAAGCTGCAGCTCTGCATCTAGGGACTGCCTCTTGGAGTTAACTATGGACTCTGCATTACTCCAGTTGTACAGAATGAGATGCATCTTAGGGAACCAGTGTCACTTTCCACCTTTTTATTTTGTATTGTTTTTGTGTCATACATTTCCTGTAATGGAAGTGTTAATTTTACTGTACTTTTTGGTACCTTTTTGGAATCTAATGTATTGTAAGGTATTTTACATGTGTTCTGATTCACCATGACATGGATATTGAAGCTATCCTAGATTTTGAAATAAAAAAGGCGTAATCTAGTGTCTTGTGCCATTCTTCAGCTCATGTGTTAGTGAAACACCAGTATCCTGTTCCCAAAACTTAGTTCATGGCAATACCTTGATAGATTGAGTTGTGCTTAAATGTTTTTAATCTTAAAACTAGAAGGCTGTGTTGGTAGTGGTGTGCTCACTTGCAGCTTAAGTGGCAGCTAAAACTTGCTGTCACTTCTGTCTGGATGTTGTGGAAGAGAGCTCAGGTGAGAAGCCCCAGCTGTGGTGGGGCTGTGCTGGTGATGTGGTGGCTCTGCTCTAGGCAAGCACAGAGGCTCAGAGTAACTGGAGTGGTGTGTGCTTTGGGCTCTGCTCGGAGGAGCCAGAGCTGTAGGTTTCAGGTAGGGCTTGGGAGTCTGGACAGGACTACAGGAGGGAGCCAAGAGGTGTGCAAGAAGCTGGCTGCACTTACTCCATATTTCACTGTCTGAGACTGTTTTGCAAGTTACTAATAGGCTGTATATAACTGCCTTGAAAGGCAGGTTGGACAGACATTCAATTATCAATGCAAAGTCTGAATTTTTGCAGCCTTTTTGTATAGTAGAAAAGGCTAAAAGAACTTCCACTGCAGTTGTGGGTGGAAAAAACATCTCTTTCTCTAGAGATGAGTGACCAGCTAGAAATACTCTCCTTTTTTGACTTTACTGTTAGTTTACTGCTATTTGACGGCAATAACTGTCATGTGATTTGCCTGTCTTGTTGCAGAATATAAGTAGCAAGTTCTACTGCACAAAATAAACTTCTAATCTTTGTTGCAGTGATCAATTTGATATTAATCTCATTTTAAAGCTAAAATCTGGCAATATGTTTTTCTTGTAACAAATTCTCTTTGAAAAAGTAACACCTGGAAGTGGAATCAAACCAAGTAACTAAGACAAGAAACAAACATATGTAACTAATGACCTTTCCAATTTTTTTAACAAGGGGTGCAGCTATTTCTGCATGGACTATAATCTGCTGCTCCCTGCTGGTTGTCCTTGTAAAGAAAAACTTGCTTGTGAGTTTAGAAGTCTGCAAGACTCTTCTGGTGTTAGGTGGAAGTCTTTTGAATATTGAAAAAAAAAATTAGATTTTAAATCTTATAGTTGACAACTTTACAGCTGGACCATGTAACCTCCAGCCTGACATACTTGCAAATAAAAAACCACTGAAACAAATGAGTACAGTATTTAGAAGTATTACTGTCTCAAGATTTAAAATTTAAATACTTTATTACATACTTTAAATATTTTTTATGTGAAATAAAGGGTAGCAGAATATTTTTCTAGCAAGCACTTGGCCCTCCAGTGGGAAAATTGCATGGTACTAGGACCATTGTACTGCAGTCCTTTTGGCTAGTTGTGTCCTAGCGAGAGTTTGTCAGCTGGTGTTGTTGTGGTTTTTGTAAGTAGGTGCTCAGGTAATGCTTCCTTAACAGGTGATGTGGCCTTAGGCAGGAACTGAGGATACTGGTACTTAAATGCAGAGCTGGCTTTTCCCTTTCTTCTTTGCATGAAAAGTTTGTGATACAAAGAACTGCCTGGTGAAAGTAAAGGCTTGTACACAAGGTTGTTGCTTATGGCTGTAAACTACTCTAAATTTACTAATCCTACTTGGATATTTTTTGAGGACAGACTGTGTTTGTAATAAGTGGTTTGGGAGCCATAGCCCTCAGCTGTCTGTCCTTCATGTGTTTGATGTCAGGAATTTGGAACTGAAGTTTTTGACTTGACCTGGTGGCTTGAGAGTGTTTGTTGAATCTAGTGCTACTTAGGGATCTTGTTCTGACACTGGCTGCTGAAACTCATCAGAGTCCTGGGAAGGACTGGGTGTACTGGCACCTGGAATGGTGTTTCCATAGGTAGCTGAAGACTTGAAAATATCTGAACATCCATTGGTTCATCCTAATTTGAAAAAGTCATAACCTGAAAGTACATAAATTTAGCAAACGTATTTTGTAGTGGCCATTAGAAAAACCCTCCTTTATAATCAGTTTTAAATAAAAGCTAATTCCACACTGCCAGAGTTGAGACAAGCTCTTGTAAAATTTATTTCTCCTAGAGCTTTTACTAAAAACCAAGATAAATGAAAACAGAAAAATCAAAGGTGACTTATCTGGTCTGAGACATGCTAGGATAAAGATTAAATGTGCATTATTATAGTAGAATAATGTTTCTTAGTAGTAGATCTTGAACATTGTTTGAAACCTATGGAAAGAAAATAATGTTATGGGTTTTATTTTGTAAAAGTATCATTAAAAGAAATTACTTCATTGCCTCATTTTCGCTTACATTATATGTAAGTGTCTTACTAGTACTGTACTTAGTAAGAGGCTTTTTGCATTCTTGGTTTCCTGTAGAAAATAAAGGCATTTTTCTTGCTTAGTTTAGATTACAGATAAGTACATTAAGTCATTAGGCCTCTAATTTGCACTGGCACTGTTCAGTAATATTTTTGTTCCTAAGAATAAGTAGTATAAACAGCTGTATGTCTTTCCATTAACTTGCTAAATAAAATATTAACACATTCTCTTGTGCCTGCTATACTAATATACACTGAACTAAAACCATATTTCTCCTTAGCTCAGGGCCATAGCACTGTGAATCTCATGGTCGTTGAGGCCACTAATGATTACACTGCTCACACTGACCATGTTAGGTGCATTCCTGCCCAGCTATCCAGAGCTCTACTAAACATGTGGGTGTCTTTAAGTCAGGGTAGTTTGAAGAAGTACTAAGTGTACAAAGGGTGTTGTTACCAAGGTGTTAACTGTAAGTGTACATGTGCTCATGGGTGTGCAGCAAACTGAGTTGCAGCTAGATGTTCTCTTGGCAACCTACTGAGGGACCTCAACAGATGAAGACATAACAAGGCTCTGAAGACTTAACAAGACCAATCTTACTCTGATTCCCACAAACTTTTGAGTCTAGGGGTAAATGGATCCTGAAGGATGAGATGCTAGCTGTGAACCTGAAATGACACTTAAGGGGAGATCTGCTGAGAAGTGGTTATGCAGCCTGGAGCAGCTTCTGGCTGGAGCCTGAAGGCACTGAGCAGCAAGCAGAAAAGCTCTGTTTGTGGATGTGCAGTCATTTGCATGCTCTAGAGACAGTCACGTCTGGGACAAGTTGGCCATCGCTTACAAGTGATGCACACAGTGTTGCTGGGAGTGTCAGACTGATGGAGGGCAGTTGTGAATGCTGGATGTACACAAGTGGTCCATGCCTGGAGATTCCCAGAAATTCCTGCAAACTTTGAGTAAAAGCATCTCTGAGGAAGCTTCATTCTGACAGTGCTTGTGAAGTTATGTTTAGGAAGTTGGCTTTTAAATAGTACTGGGTGGCTATAGGTAGATACCTGCTCAGGTGGAACAAATAGGTGTTTTCTATTGGTTCAGACTTCTTTTTCCATATCTGGAGAGACAATAAGCAACAACTTTGAAAAGTCATGACTTTGGGACTTTTTTACACTAACTTTCTTAATGCTAAGTGTGTAGAAGTTGTATAAAAAGCTAAGTGGCAAAAGGACATAGATTACAGCTTTCAGGAACATGGGGACATACTTTACAAACTGTGCTTGTTTGGATAGCTAAAACACTTAACCTCATCCAGAGCAAAGCTATTTTAAAAGGCACACGTATCTGCAGAGGAAGTAGTTTTGTTGGAGAACTTCACAGAATAACTGAGGAGGGAAGGCTGTGTGCTTAGCATTTACCATCTTGGCTCCATTTTTGCACTTCTGAAAATCAGGCTCAGTAGCTCAGCATTGTCTTCAAGAAAGTTCAGAAACCACCCACTATTTTTGAGGGTTTTGATAATTTTTTACCTGTTAGTATTTTGTCAATTGTCTCCACAACAAATTTTGCATCTTCCATATTAAAACACATTGGGGGCTTGAATTTCAGCACATTTCTTCCTGGCCCGTCTGTACTCAGTAGAATACATTTTTCTTTAAGTCTGGAAAGAGCAATAAATAAGACATTTACCTCTGCATGTAGCTCAGAAAAACTTACAACACCAGCCTGCAGGATGTCACACAGTGCCTTTCTAGACTGGCTGGTTTTGGTTTTGGCCAGTTGGTTGTGTTTTAGCAACTCCTGTACCTTGTTATTAGATCCTCTGCTTCTGCTGTGGCTGGAGTCCTTTCTGCTTGGTCCTTGACTAAGTCCACTCCAATGAATAAGCCACAACCTCTGTAAAAGAAATAAAACGACTCAGTCTGTCAGAGTCAGTGTCAGAGGAAGAAACTACAAGTGAACTAAAAAAATGAGGTTTTTTTTTTTAGCACCAGACCTTTACTGCATGAGAATTACCTGATGTTTGGCTACTGTTAGAAAAAGGTTTTGCTGTTCTGAAGAAATGTGGTAATTCAGACTTCTGTCTCCTCACACTGGCAGAGCAGGACAGGATGTTAAGTATGTTTTCCCATCTAGCTCATCACTTCTGTACCCTGTGCACTTGAACTTTGAGTTCAAACAGCAGTTTGAACAGTAGCTGTTGGAGCAGTTCAACAGTTTGAGCAGCTAATAAATTGATAAAACAGTAGTGGCCCAGAGTGGCAAAGTATATAAGACTTCTGATCAGCTCAAGTTTGTTTTACTTAATTGTACAGGATGCTCTTTATTTTTGCTGAAAACACAAAATTTTATTAATTTCTCAAAACAACATCTGTTGGATGGACTTAACCAAAGAGAAAGCAGCTAAAAATATAAATAATGCACTGATACCTGACATCACCAATGATGGGATGCTTGAGTTGCTGCTCCTTGAGTGTCTTCATCAAGAATTTGCCTACCTCTGTGGCATGAGCCTGAAGGTGTTCCTTCTCAATTACATCTAACACAGCTAATCCAATGGCACATGAAACAGGGTTCCCACCAAACTGAGCCCAGGAAAGGAACACACAGAGCCATGGAAACAGAAGAAAGATGAAATCATGTCAGTGAAAGTGTAGCCGCTGATACAAAGAGCATATTACTGCTTTTATCAGATGGAGCCAATACATAGAGACACAGACTAGAAACATAGAAATAGTACAGTGACACAGTTCCTCTTCAGTTACTGTGTGGTAAATACTAATAAAAATGCAGCATGAGTATCTAATTTTAATCCTGAGGCTCCTTTACAGAAGTGGGCAGCTGTTCACTTACTGTATTAAAATACTCCACTCCTGTGGCCGCAAATGCTTCTGCGATTTCTTTTGTTGTTGCTACACAAGCAAGTGGGTGCCCATTTCCTATTGGCTTCCCCATAGTGACAATATCAGGTGTAAAATCTTCTCCCTGAAGTTGGAATGCCCAGAAGTGCTTGCCAACCCTGCCAAAGCCAACTTGAATTTCATCAGCAATAAATACACCTCCTGCTTTGTGCACATGCCTGTAACAAAACAGATTTGATTGTCTCTTAAAAGGAAAGAGAAGATAGCATTTACTGTTTAGGAACATGCAGAAAGTGTTACTTTGCAAACTTGGAGGAAACAAACATATACAAGCCTGTATTGCATACTGTGTGTTTATAAGCAGATCTTTGCCATATACAAAGCTGACATTCTAATGTGAAGGCTTGGGTAATTTCCTACCAATGCTTCAGCAGGCAGAGAATTATCTATTTACCAAATATGTTAAGTTAAAAAAGATAATGAATGACCACTTACTCTGCAACCTTCTGAAAATATCCTGCTGGGGGAATGATTTGACCACCAACACTTGGTAGAGATTCAACAAAAAATGCAGCAATCTAAAACACAGCATATAATATTTAAACATATTACAGAAAGTTGTGGAGCAAGCTCTTTGTCCTTAGATGGTTTTTGTCTATTAATGGGATCTTTTTCACAAGTCCATACCACTTAGTTTAGTAACTAATTGTACTTAATGTCAGGCACATTCATTTCTAAGACAAGACAAACAGTTAAGGAAATGATGTCTTACCTTTCTGCCTCTCTTATGTGCATGCTCAATAATATTTTTTACTTCATCAGCATAGGCTGTTACTGGATCTTCATGGTCTTCTCTATAAAGTCCTCTGTATGTGTCTGGAACAGGAGCCTATGCAAAGGAATAATATCCTACATTCAGTATATCATAAAAACAACTTCATTCAATTTACAAGTAATTGATAGGTATAGGCTGAAGTACATACCACATGGACCCATTCCTTTTGTCCTTCTAGATTTCTGAATTTATATGGGCTTATGTCAATCAAAGATGTCAGATGTCCATGGTAAGCACTTAAAAAACAATTGGCAGAACTAAACAGTAATTTCCTCAGTATCAAGAATTCTTTAATATTAGCATTCCAATAGTAAAAAGTAGCCAGCTGCTATCACCTGGTAGGAAATTCAGTAACTTAAGCTGAGAACAGCTCTACAATTTCTTTTCTATCAATAAGCTTAGTACTACTTGGATTTTTTTTTTTTTTTTCCAATCTAAAGGATGCAGAGGGACAGGATTTAGCACTGGTTTGCCTGCACCAGTGACTGGAATCACAGCAGGGAACACCTGAGCAGTATCACAAGATTGCAGAATGGGAAGGACCTATTTCTGAATGTCCTCCAGCAATGGAGTTTCCAGTGACTGTAGGCATCCTGTTCTAATATTTGATTCCCTTCATGGCAAAAGACTTTTTTTCCTATGTCTCATCAAAATTCCTCAGGTTTGAACTTAACATCTGAGTTATTTTTTCCTGTCACCATACATCTTCACGCCTGGCTCCCTTTTTTTTTTTTTTTGCTCCTTCCCATGAGACAGTTGTAGTTGCAGTGAGATCTATCTGGCTGTCCCTTGCAGCTGAACAAACCCAGCCCCTCTCACTGCTGTGGCTCCTTTCCCATCGTGGCAGGCCACTGATGGCCTCCTTCCAGTGTGTCAACAGCTGTCAAGTACTGGAGAGCCCAACCACAGCTCTCAGGGCTGGGCTGGCAAGTACTCAACAGAGGGAAAAATTACCTCAGCTTTCTGGTTACAGTCTTTCTACTACAGGAGGATTTCAGAAATGCTCTGACCATGGGCCAAAACTGAGCCTTGTACCTCCAAATTGCCGATGTACTCACTGGTCTACAACGATCACGTCCTCGTGTTTTGTGTACTGCCGCGCCAGTCGCAGGGCAAGGTCGTTGGCTTCAGACCTACCATGGAAAAATTCAGTAATTGTTTCATTGTGGATATCTTGAGTTTTGAAATCTAACCTCCCTTGCACTGCTCTTTGTGTCTGCAGAGAACAGACAAAACTTGATGCATGTTATGCACAAATTCCTTAGTAATCAGCACTCACTAGGTAGGACTGTTCACAAGAACACAATCCGTCTGAAAAAGCCAGAGTACAGGAACTACTTTCTGAGAAACAATTTGGCTTTTTTTTTTTTCTTTCAGATGAAGTTTGCTTAAGAATATGTACACCTCCCCCCCCCCAGAAGCAATGCATTGATACATTTAATTTTGAGAATAACTGTCAAGTCAGAAGACAAATCAGACAAGAAACTAATAAAGCAAATATTTACATTACTGTTTTGAGGTCCAAGGTCTTACAAATAGAATAAAACCCTTCTTAAATAAAGCACAAGTTTTGTTCCCAGGTCAAGAGCTTGCAGAACCAGACCCATGTTTTTGTCAGTATCTAGTCATCCACACCAGAAATTGGTTGTTGATAAGAAAGTGTGTACTTGTCTGTATATACCTAGTAAATCCCCTGGATCAATTCTAATGTACCCAACTTACCCAGAATTCAAAAAATAGAAGATGCATAATTTCTCAGGTAGTGTTTTTGAAAGTCTTTCTGCATAATCAACCAAGTTGTCATGAAGGTAACGAGAATTTGTATTTAACAATTGATTCTGTTCATGGGCTGCCTTTACTATATCAGGGTGACAGTGCCCAACTGCAAGAGAATGTGGAGAGTGATTTGAGAGTTCTTCATATTACCCATGGTGTTTATGCACATGCCAGCTTAACACTTACATTTCTCTAATAGTACAGAGATCTTATCAGTAGGGCCTTATAATGGTATATTTTGTAAAAATATTTTTGTGCTCCTCAGAAGGTTTGAAGTTGCATCCCACTGTATTTAAGGTTTGTAGTTAATACTGGAAATTGATATGCTAAAACAAATAGTGTCTGATTTGATGCTTGGATTTAGGCATTGACACAGTTCAGGAGTTTTGGAAGGAGCAGGTAAGCTTTACTATCAAAGAATTACTAGCCCTGGTAGGGGTTAGATTAGAGAGATTTCAAATCCTGTAAGAAAGCAGCAGTCACTTAAATATACACAACTAAGGCACCACATTGAGCAGTGGTTCTGTGACTGTACACTTAACAGTAACTTTTACAAAACCCATAAAATGTCACTTATTCATTTTACAGTGAGGTGCTTTACTTCAGTTTCCACGGAAAAAAATCTGTATGCTTTAGACACATTTCTCGGAAGACAGGACAGGAAGCAAGTCTGGAAAGCACATTCACACACCCAAATTCAAGAACACTGTAATTCCCCAAACTACACGCTCAAGAAAGTTTCCTTCCACTTTTCCAATGAAACATCCCAGCACAGGGCAAGTGCAGTAGAAGTACTGATTGTTCTTTGTTCTGCTTAAAAAACCACAGCTTCAGATAACATCCAGCGCCATGACTTTAGCTTACCATGAGCCACGTTGTTTATGCAGTCAAGGTACTGTCTCCCATTCTCATCATACATATACTGGCCTTTTGCCTTCGTGATCTTCACTGGATCATTAGGAAAAAACAGCTTGCAAGAAGAGCTATGACAAGCATCAGCAAAATATCTTAGTGAGTTTAGTTTATCCTACTGGTAAAAGGCATTTCTCCTGTTTGTTGGCACAGTCATCCGGGTTTTGGCCCCTAAACCAAAGGCCTTGCACTCAAATTTCTTAGATTACCAGGAAAAAAGCCCATTCCACACCTGAAAATCCTACTCTAGGGTCCAGCCAAAGCAGTAGGACTCGCCTCTACAGCTTCATCCTGACTTAAGTGCAATTCCTTACTGTCTGTGCTGTCTGCCCTTTTTGTTCTTTTGTGTCTCTTACTTTGTGCTATGTTCTTTTTATTATTCTCATTACGTTCTTGCTAGTCCTGCCAACATCCTGATTTTCCAGTTTGTTGCAGGTGATTGTTACAGCTTCACTAACCATAGCTAGAACACCGAGTGATTTTATAAGTCTGGGCTTACTTAAGTGCATTTGTTTCACTTTTTAAATGAATTGCCAAACAAGTAAAATGGAAATACATTTGCCTAAGTGGCAAAGAGATTTGAGGCTGAAGGGCAATGCCAAACTTCCATACTTCATTTAGGAAAAGATGGCTTATACAGAAATAATTTGACAATAAATACAAAGCCATTGTCAAATGGATGACAAAGGACAATGGTGACATAAGAAAGTGCTTCATTATCCCTCCCAGTAGGTATCTCGATACTTTCTCTGTGAGCTGGCAAAACAGTTGGGGGTTTTTGTAAGCTTCTCCTAACTGTTCAAAACATGCTAAGAAAGTGCTTGCAGAGGCAGGGTCTCTGTTGCCAGTGGCAAATCAGAAAAAGATTTGATACCCAGTGTAGCATTTTTCAGGTGCATGTAACTAGCATAATTCTAATTTTAGCATTTACTTTCAGCCCAACTCTTGTATTTATGCAGCACATAAAAGTAGCTAAGGATTTGAATATATATGATACGAAAATATTCCCTCAGTTAAATAAGAGTTGTGTTGCCATACTTGATGATGGTCTATAGAGTTAAGACTTTGTTTAGGCTGGTTGAAACATCACCGGTAATGGAAAGTTTAGAACTGAGTCTAGTCCCTCATCTGTCAAAGAGAGCAGACGTTTGTTGTTAATTTCATCACGGTTTTGGTACAATTAGTTTCCTGAAAGACAGGCTATAACAGTGGCTGACCTGGCCCAGCACGGCTTCAGCTCCAGCCGTGCCTCCGCCGAGCTCAAAGAAAACGCTTTCTAAGCAGTTTAGACTCTAAACAGGCGCTCTCGGTATCATACGGGTTTTACAGTGCAGTTTCGTAATCCCCCTCCTGAAGAAAGGCTAATTCCTCTTAATTACAGCAGCGCACCGGGCTGTGCGGGCGCGGCGCTCCGGCGCTGCCGCTGCTTCCAGCCCGGGCGCGATGGCGCTGCCGCCGGGCGGGGCCCGCGGCTCGGCCCCGCTCCCCGCCACGTCCGGCGGCAGCGCCCGCCCGGCCCCGGCCCCGGCCTCGCGCCCGCAGCACTCACCCGACGAGCTGCCGCCGCAGGGCCAGAGTCTGCTGCCGGGAGCGCGGCTGTGCCGCCCGCATGGCCGCCGAGCCGCCCGCGGGCCGGCAGCGAGCGAGGGGAAGGAAGGAAGGGAGGGAGGGAGGAGAGGAGCGGCCGCCTCCCGCGGGGGCCGGGCCGGAGGGGAGGGGAGGGGCGGCAGCGGCAGCGGCGCAGGGACGCGGGCACTGCCCGGCCGGAGCGCCCGGCGCAGCCCCGGCGGCTCCCGGAGCACGGAGCGGGTCCTGCGTGCGCCGGCAGCGGGGCAGGAGCTCACCAGGGACCCGGCGGGGCGGGGCAGCGCTTCCCTCCCAGGCAGGAGTGGGACAGATGGGGACAAGCTGATCCTTAAACTGCACACCCCAGGGCTTTACACTGCTCGGGTTCATCCAGCCCCACACCCCACCCACCTCGGAGGGAGGAACGGGCTTTCAGGATCATTAGTACTGCTAAAGCACTCTTTGTTTGAAATACAAGTTGAAGAAGTTTCTTTTATAGTTGAAAATAATTAAGCGGGTAGCGGGTAGAACTGAAATAATTCTTCCACATCCGTGTTAAAGCAGAAGTAAACCCAGCCTCTTACATGTTGTAGCCCTGTGGTTGGCGGCAGATAGGTAGACACCTGACTGACTCCTTCAGAGCCAATCCTAAACAAAGCAGGCAATAGTTAGGATTAAAGGAGGAAATGCTGTCAATCAGATTACAATGATCTTTCTTCCATTCCTGTTTGACTGGGATTACCTAAAGAAAAATAGGATAAAGAACCAGAAAGGAGGTTCTGTGATGGATTGAGTTCTGCTACTGCAAGAGTATCCCATAGCCAAGTTCATCAACTTTTCCAGCTTGATTCTAGAAGATGACGCATTTTTTTTCCTTCCAAATACATGTTCACATTCTTTTGGTTCAAACTGACAAATAGCTTTTAAAAACTCTAGAAAAACAGAACTGATAATTTTAAAACTACACTTGGCAGACTTTGCTCACTAGATACAGCCACCAATAATTATCTCTAGCAGCAATTACTTGATGAACACAGGAGCAGTTTAAATTTTGTACAATATGGAGAATGCAAAACCAAATTGCTATGTACTTAAAGTTAGATTGAACTTAGTCTAAGTCCATTGTTTCATAAGGGTCAGGTTTTAAGTAATAAAAGACAGTGGAGAAAAAAGTTAATAATGGCTGTTAATCTTTATTTGAACTCTTGTCTGGTTAAGATATTTACTAGCTATTTATAATAACAACCTGAACATTTACAATTTGGAAAGTTTACTCTTGGTTACAAATGCAGAGTTCATTATACATATTCACACAATTGTAAAAGTAATCTGTACAGAGACCATTTTTTAAAATCTATCTTTGCTTTTATTAAAAACAAGCACAAGAAAAAAAGTTTTTTAGGTCTCAAGGTAATGTATTGTCCATTACAGCTTTACTAGAAATACATGATGCAGTACTAATTAATACCATTTTAACATGTTAAAACAATGGATAAGAAATACTGTTATTAATGCCTTCATTTTTAAAGTAGTTGTTCCCCAAAGAAGAGTAAATAGAATACTTTTCGTGGCACATACATGATCAAAAGTCACAAAAAGTTTGCACATGGAGATGTTAAGTACATTTTCTGTAATTTTAATATCTATATATTTCTTTTCAAAGGTCATATACAGAGATTTAGCCAGTTTTGTATAAAATACCATGTAAATACATTCAAAACTCATTTTTGGCAGGCTGCAAACACACAAACAGCCCTTTCTCCTCTGAACAGCCTCCCTGGAGTGATGCAACCACTCATGTAAATAAGGGACACCTGCCTAATGTGGTAGAGGATTAAGCTCTATTGACATAATTTCAAAACAAATATGGACAGATAAGGCACATGTTGGATTATTTTTCTAAACTGTATACAGATTTGAGATACCAACAGGTACAGTTTCTCAAATGCTTGTGTACACACCAGTTTTGTATCATTTCTGTGTCCAGAATCATGGAATGCAGCAAAGCAGGGAACTTTCAGTTTTGACTGTGGTATTTGTGCAGAACATTCTTCATATTCAGTATTTTTGATTGTTTTTAAGATAGCAGAAAAAGAAACCCAAGCTGAAACTCAAAAAGCTGTTGTGAAATTGTTTATAAAACTACAATCTGTGAAACAAACCAGCAAACACAACAGGCTCCAGCTCTCATTTGCATTGATGGCAGCTTAGGACCTTTCCTGTTAAATTTACAAGTTCAGTGGATATCATGGGTGCTTTTGCTTTGCAAAACCAGACTGTAATTTTTTAATGTAATTGCAGAAATACAAGTTTGATAAGCACTCACCTACACTTAATAAATTCCTATCAAATGAACTTTTTAAATACAGTGTTTAACATGATAATAAAAAACAGCAGATGGGATCAGTGTCATTTACAGATGCTTGGGTCACCTCCTTTTAAAGTTTTTGTTCACTAATATCTAAGTTATGTAAGTAACCACACAAGTGAGCTGACACAGAAGTGAGCTAATTGTTCCATGAAACCACACTTAAAGGCAACTTCTAGCAGAACTTAACAAAACTGGAATTAATTGTTTGTCCTAAATAATAGGAAAACCACAAATATTACTAATGTATTTCTTACTCCACTCTCTTGTCAATAATTCAACTTCTTATGCATGGAAAACTTGTGCTTCCCAGCCTTGCTGTGGTTTCCCCCAGGCTCTCTACAGTAGTATACAATAATATCATCTATTAAGTCCTTCCTCCATTCATATCTAAGTGACAGATTTTCAGCACTGACTTTAGCTGCAGGTTACACAACAGTCACACATCCCTTGTCTTGTGCCATCTAATGGGACACCAGCAGATGGCAAATTTGCAGTAGTTCACCTGGCGATGTGAAAGTACTAAAACAAATTTTTAGCTTACTAATCTAAATTATCACAAGGGAAAATAAAGTTCAGGAAATGTTTTTTTTACTCACTGGTTTGCTTCAGTCTGTAATAGATTCCCCCAGGTGGAGCTCTGGAGTATTTCAAACTGAGCTAATTATGGTCAGGTCCAGTGCAGTGCCAGGGACATGGTTAAAAGGCAGTGACTGCAGTAAGTGACACTGAGACTGGACTAACTGGAGTGACCAGTTTCTCTCTGTCCCTTCCTTTTTTTTTAAAAAAAACAAAACAGCCCACTATTGCAAAGGGTCTAGAAATGTGCTTACATAAATGCTGTCCTGTAAAGTTGCCAGGTTCAGTGTGTGCCACAGGGATTGCCTTGGCAAGTTAGAGTGTCAGAGGCCTTTAGAATTTATCCATATGTGTAACTTCTCACTTGAAAATCTCCTGGTTAAACCTCTTCAAGGCTGGCTGTGCTGCTCAGCATGCAGCCTGTCCTGAACAGGAAAAAAGCAGGAATTTCAAATTCAACAAAGCAATACTGAGGTTCTTTCCACCTCTGGACACTCCTTCTTCTGCTAGACCACATTGGAACCAAGCTCACTGATCTGAATTCAGCCACATACCTGCACTATTTGTCCAGGATGAGTGGTTTGGGGACATTTAAATTTTTATATCTTAATCATTTTTAGTTATTCATATTTTACATATCTTAGAGAGAAATCTGTTGCCTACGAAGAAAATAATTCAGAGCTTCCATGCTCAGAATTTTAAAAATAGAAATGTGTCAGGAAACCTACAACAGGTGTGTAATGCTGTAAATTATCTGGGCAACAGAGAATTTACAGATATGTGTCCCAACAGATATCTGGGACTGAAAAAACGTGAGAATACAGTTGTATTTCCCAAGAAAGAAATACTAGATTTGGAAAAAAAAAAATTTCTAACCATGCACTCCTGGTTTTACAAGTATCTATTCAAACTGTAGAGTTACACAAAAGTCAGGTGTGCTGTAAATTAAGAGACACTGTCACAGCACAAAATGTGCATAAAATTTACTTGTATTTAAAAAAAAAGTTTCCTCTAGAGGGCAGCATTGAACCAGCATTCACCTCTATAATGCCCATATTGCATTGACAGGCCAGGGGAGTTATTTACCATTATGAGAAAGCTGGAAACCTTATGGCATCTTAATAGTTTAATTAATTTTTATTACTTATTTTAATCAGTTGTGCATTGCAATGTGTGAGTTCTTGCATTCTTGCCCAAGACCTGCTGTATTTGGCTGAGTGCAAAACAGAAACTTAACCCAGAGTAGTGGTTACTATAACAATCTTAAAACCACAGGTATCATTTCCATGGATTACTTTGCATCGTTGCATGGGATGTCTTAAACTGCTGAAACCTCCCACATGTTTTGCTGGTTTGCTTAAGGATTTAAAATGCTGAATTTATGAAATTACAGAAGACAAAAGCTCATCTAAATATTTTATGTATTGGTTTCCTAAAAAAAACACATCAAAAAGTCACTTACCATTAAAATAAACATTCTTATTTTTAAATACACAGGAGAAAAATCCATACAGAAATAAATTCATCACCATTATATATACAGGAAGTGTCAGGAGCAGTGCATACAGGAGAGGTGACTCTCCATGGGAATAAAACAAAGCATGTGGCAATGTCTTGATTATGATGTTTTTAAACTAAAATATTGATGAATTGACACTTGGGAACAGTTCCAGTTTGGGGTCAGATGAGGATTTCTCTGCCACCTGTTTTGCAATCCGAAAAAAATTCACTGGCCAAGCCATGACTGATCTTCAAAACTCTTAATTAATCACATTTGTCCCCATGAGAACAGGCCAAATTACTGGGTTCATGCTCTGGCAAGGTTCCTGTCAAGCTGTGCAGTTACACACATGGGGTTTTTTTGCCTTATTCCCTTCTTCCCCAAATCCATCCTCCCCAGAGGCTTTAGGGAGTGCTCCCATACTCAGCTGGGTGCAGCATCAGCACTCCTGGAGCACCAGCACTGACACAGCCACAGCTAGCAGCAGCTCCAGCCTCAGTCACGGAGTGCACTTGCTGTGTGACACAGCAAGGCAACCCTGCCTGCAGAGCTTTGGGGCTGAAAAACCTTTTAGGGGTCTTAAGAGACCCCTAAAAGGTTTTTCTTGTGGTTTTTTTTTTTTTTTCTTGTGCCCTTATGGTTCAGTTTGGGAACTCTGCTTCCAAAACCCAATGGGCTACAGTGGTGTTAAGAGAGAGGACATTGGTGGTGACTGGAAAGATGGTCACTAGCTACAGTTTGACATGGAAGAAACCGTACAGAAAACTGTGTGTCCTCTGCTCCTGGGCAGCAGCAGACATGGCAGCCCTAACCTCATGGAAAGCACCATGCAGTTGAATTAGAGGCAGCAATTTTGTTTTGTTGACTAGAAAACAAAAATATATCTGTCTGAGTTTCAGGTTCCCCCAATATAAGTAACTTCAGTGTTACCCAGAATGTCTATTAATGAATCTATGAAGTTACACCAAATATTTTAGGAATCAAGAAAAATCAGTGGCTCAGTCTCAGCCTGACCCACATTTCATAAGCATTAGCAGCTTCTCTGTCAATCATATTCATTGCTGCTGACATATAGTGGTAACATTCAGCTGCTTTTTGGAATTGCTGTAAAGCAGTCTCAGATTCTTTCAAACCAGAGGGGAAAACAAAAGAAGAGAGATTTCCTGGGGGAAAAACTCCCTAAGCTTTGTGAAAGGCTGAGATCATGACTGAGTTTTGAGCAAGGCTGCCAGTACTATCTAGAAGTAAAATTTGTCTTTGTGAGCTATTCACAAAGTATTCAGAAAGACCCACATAAACATTTTCATATGGAAGGAAAAAATAATCAAAGGATCTGGCATGAATTTGCAGAGCAAAGCACATCTTTTCAACTCTCTGCAGTAAGATCATGACTGCTCTGTATTTAACAACTGCTCTTCTAAATATGTTTGTGTGTAAAGTACATGGAAGTATAAACAAATTTCCTCTTAGACTCTGTGTAATCAGTACAAAACCCAACAGTTTCTCTAATAAAGTCTGTTGATTTGAATGATATGATTGAGAATCACAGAATGGCTGGGCTTGGAACAGTCTTTAAAGGTGATGGAGGTCCAGCTCTGTGCCATGGGCAGGGAACCAGGGACACTGTTCAGCATCTAAAGGCCAAATGCACCAATCTCAGCTGGGGACAAGGCAGGACTTCAGGTGCCAGTGAGAGCCCTGCTGGGGGCTCCACTCCCTCCTCTCCATGGGGCTCTGCTCCTTTGGTGATGAGGGGTTGGTAGAGTGGATGTACCACTCCCAAGGAGTGGGGACAGATCCAGGAGACCTACTGGTTCCTCAGATGAGTTCCTCATAGCCAAAGTGGCAGCAGTGTGCAGCAGGATCCCTGCCTGCCAGCATTCCTGTGGGAGTGGCAGCAGCAGGAGTCCAGAGGAGCCTCTGCACCTGAGCAGTGAGTCCAGTGTCCTGAACATTCCTGAGTGGCTGCACGTGCAGAGATGATCTTTGTACAAGCAGAACCAAGGGCCTTTGCCTGGGAATTTCCAAAGACTATCACAAAAAGGTTTGGGAGCTGAGCTGCAGTACTGGTGGGGATGGATACAACTGTGCTAGAGTGGCAATTCCAGCCTTCCTCCACTACAAACAAATTGCTTGGGTGCTGTGGCAGCAGAGGCTTTGTGCTGGGAGGGGGATGGTGGCCTTGCAGAGTGGTGAGAGGGTAAAGCACTATTCTGGTATTCTGTATCAATGTTTTGCAGGCCTGGCAGTGGTCACAGTTGATGCCTACAACAAGCACTGGATATTCCACAAGTTGAAGACGGAATACTGACTTGTTTACCTGAAGATAGTAGGACTTCGGGGTATTTCCTCAGAGAAAATATAAATTTTAATATAATTTCATAAGCTTTGGAGGTTAGCTTGTCTTGTAGCTTCAGTGATATCAAACTTCTTCAAGTAGGAGCTAGATAGAAAGCTGTTTAGTTTTTGCCAGCGTATGTAAAACAAGACTTTTCTATCTGCATTGTAGATTGTTTGTGGACACTTCCAGATTCTTGTGCTTTCTGCAGTCATTCTGGGGACTGAACTCTCATTGATATTGAAAGAAGTTCCATGAACACGACACGTGCAGGAATTTGAGTGTAGAAGCCCACAGTGTGGTTTGGAATAGTGAACTGCTTTTAGTTTGGAGATGACTGGGGGAGATGGGAAGAGCAACTGTACATTAAAGGAACAATTACAGATCTTCCTGGTGACATCAATGAGAGATTTGCCTTCAACCTTTCACAGAAAAATTTTTAGCTTTAATTTGGGATATTAAAGGGGTTTTTTAAAAGCACTAAAGGCCAGTGGAAGCTTGTTAGCTGCTCCTTATGCCTTTAAAAACCCCTACACCAAAAGTGATAGCCGAGAACATGAAATGGAAGTAAATAAAATGCATTTTCATTGCTGTTTTGAGTTACATAATTGTTGTTTCTTGATTTGTTAGTTGGTCTGAATTTAACATGGATTTAATCTGTATGGTGACCAAGGAAACGGTGAGTAACTGCTAGAGATGCCAAGTACAGCCACAAAGCCAGTGGTGTGTAGGTGTAGCCCCTGAGCAGCCAACCAGGTACAAATGCACTGCCCACAGCCCTGAGGCTGTGTCACCTCTCCTGAGCTTGGTGGCCATTCCAGCATTGACCAGCACAGAGCACAGGCTCACCCTGACTCCTGGGATAAACTCCAGGACACCCACAGCCAGCTGAGAACTGTCACCGGGCATCACCCTACCTGTGTGGAGCACAAAGCACATTCCCACTGTTCACAATATTGGACCAGGACCTCCAGCACTAGGTCAGCTTGGACAGGGCAGGGTGCACCTGGAAAGTCCCATCCCTCTCTCAAGCCCACTCTGGCCGTAGCTGCAGTGAGAGTGGCAATGAAGCAAGAATCCTAACAGAGGTTTTGGGTCTGCTCAGTGCACCAAAACTGCCTCCCTTCTGTATTGTCTAAGATCAAGGCCACAAAGAACCATAAAACCGTGTTTGAAATTACAGTCAGTTCCCAATTTCACCTAAAACTCCCACTCAGAGCCCAGCAACTTGTATTGAGCAAAGTATTCCCTCCAGCCATGATCTGTTAAATGAAAAGGGCATAAGGGTCATAGCAATTATATCACTGATCTGGTTAGGATTAACCAGCTTTACCAATAAAAATCCACAGCTTACTGTTTTCAGTTTGTGTGGTTTCAGCTTCTACCCATTGGATGAGTATTTGTATATCTTTCTCTGTGCAGTTTAAAAACTTGTTAATACAAAGTATCTCCTCCCTGTAAAGGAATCTGGTTGCTTCTTGATCTTCATTGTGAGCTGAACAGACTCGGCTGTAAGCCATCTTCTTCCTCTTTGAAATATTTTTTTATGGCTCTTTGCTGCACAATTGCTGTTTTTTCAATATCTTAAAAATGTTGAACTGTGGAGTAGTTTGCAATTTTAATTGATCCCACAGTGGCATATGCAGATATCATAATAATAATGATTTTTATCCACTACCCTGCTCTGCATAGGATGTGCCTGAGAAGAGATAATTTAACAAAAGAGACTGAAAAGGTGAAGAAAAATAAGACAACAAGAGGAGAGTGCAGAGTTAGTTTACAGTTAAAACCATGTAAACCAAGAAGAAATAAAAAGCAAATGAACCCCACAAACCAAGTCAATTAAATACTCCAAACTCCCAATTTCTGAGAGCCCCAAGAGCAACATGATGTGCTCCATTGTTTAAGAAGGGACTTGAGCAGAGCCTTCCCTGTCCTGCAGCTCCCTGCACTGAAATTATTGTCAGGTTTTTCTGGTTTGAAATTCTGCAGCAGAGGCTTCCTGGGGAATTTGTGTTCCACAGTAACAAAGTGCTGGCACATCTTCAGGCTCAGACCCCAGAACAGGACCCAGAGGTGCTTCCTCTTGAGGAAAAGTTTCTTTTGATTGTAGAGGAAATAACCACAGGCAGTCAAGGTTGTTCAGTTTAGCCCCAGAATTGCTGTTTCCATTACACCCATAGCAGGTAGTGATGAATGGAGCTTGGCTTTGTTTCCTCTGCAGGTTGCAAATCCTTCTTCTGCTTGACCAGACAGTAGACAGCAGCTTCTTCCATTTTTAGGGCTGCATCCTTCTTTTCTTTGTTTTCAGCCAGGTTTTTTCACCCTTTTAATGCGCATGTACAATGCAAATATGAAGTTGAGAGCCAAATTAGGACAGGGATTTTGCCCTCCTTCATGCAGTAAGGCACACGAGGCTGGCTCAGTACTGTTAGTTCACACTGCAGCATGAGCAGGGAACACTGTTCATCCTCAGCTACTGCCATCACAGTACCTTTAGCAAATCCTGGTGTTACCATGCCATGGTATGGGTTTAGGAGCTTTACATTATTTTCCAAGTCCATAAATGTCAGAATCCAGTATAAAAAAAGGTCAATATATTACTGTCAAAAGTTTTTTTTCCTTTTTTTATACAAAAATTAAAAAGATCAAAATATATCACATTATTTACATATTGTGCTTCATGCTTAGAGATCACTGAAAAAGAACACACAAACAAACATTTTAATCAGAGAAATGCTCCATCCATTGCACTTACTAACTTTACTGTTACTGTAAGGATTGGCATTCAGATTTCTTTATTATTAACAGTACATCCAAACAAATTACAAATAATTAAAACCTTTGATATACCAAGGGTGTGCTCACATTCTAGCTGAGGGTTTGCAATCAGTTAGTGGCATGCTGTTAACTCCAGCTCTGTCCACATACCACATGTTTACAGCTGGGTTTGTAATTCCACTCAGCTTCAGTGTCATACTCTTGGAGAATGAGGATTCTTCTACAAGTCTGGATCAAATCCCCATTTTACAGGAGGACACATCTCTCCTCATTCTCCCAGGCTGCCAATAGCACTTCCAGCCCTTGGCTGCTCTGGGTGCACAAGATGCTACAAATTACCTGAGCCCTGCACTCAGGGTGCTGATCAGAGCCCTGAGGCAGTGCAGTGGTTGTGAGTTATAATTACAGTGGCAGAAGAGTCTTGGTTAGAAAAGAAATGTTTGAAACTCTGCCACAAAGAGACAGCCCACTGTTAACTTCTCAGCTGGGAGGGTATGGACTGATGAAGGTGCATGAGCACCTGGTGCAGCCTTTCCATGGGTGGTTCCTGAGCTTCCTAAGCCATGATAAAAGCCCAAGCAAGCCTGTAAGAAGGCATTCTCCTGACAGTGCTAACAATGATTTATCATGCTTTGCAAGTTTTTGGTGTTCCCAGCACCAGTCCAGAGCTGGGGGGAACAAGACCTGAAGCTGCTGGGATGCTGCTCTCCCAAGGCATAACGTCATGTCTGCCAGGCCTGTGGGCTGCTGCTTGAAGCACGTGCAGCAGTGCAAACAGTCACCATGCAGGGAGCAAAATCACTCAGGACCTGTTCAAGGATATCCAGTTATTAATGTTACTGTACCTTATGCCAACATCCTGCTACTGGCAGTCCGTCTGGTCCCTGCAAAATTCAATTTACAGATTCAGTTTTCCTGACAGTGACTTAAGTGTCAGACCCAAAAACCTGAAGCTCATTTGTCACAATGAAAGGCTTAGCAGCACTGTTAATTACCATGCAAAACCATTTACTGTAAATGCACAGAAATGAATATGCAGGCAATGTAATCCATATGTCACATACAACACAGAATTAAATACACCTCAGGGTAAAAAAAAAAGAAAAAAAATTGGAAATGTACACTTTTTTCCTTTAAACAAAGAAAACGTGCACAAATAGATTTGAAATCACAGTTCATCATTAACTTCATAATCTGCTTTATAAGGTAGTGTATTTTGCAATCAGACATATATATGGAAAGCATGATGTGGGAATGTATTTTCTGTTAAAATGTGCTTTTCTGTTTGGGGGAGGTGATGTAGGTATTTTTTTCCTAGATGGTATCGTAATTGTGTTAAATTTGATCCTGCAGTACTTAGTTTCTTTAAGAAATCTTAAGTTGCTGAACTGAGAATAGGATGAGTTGTGGACTATGCAAAGGGATTGAAAATATTTGTCTTGTTCCACTGGAGATACAAGAAACATACAAAAATCAAAAAGCCAGAAGAGCTCTCACTCCAGGAGGAGAACACTGGGAAGGAGGAGCCCTTAGAAGAGGAATGAGCTATGTATGACCAGCTCTCTCCAGACACCTCAGAAGAAATAGCTGACTTCAGCTGCCTTTCCTGATGCTGGATTTGTTTAAGGCTCTTGGATCTCCAATTACATGAATTTCTGCATGTAGAGCCACAGAGAGCACACAGGCACTGACCCTTCCCTCAGAGCCACCTCCAGACTCACTAGGGCTGGGAAGATGCGGATGCAGCAGAGAACTGCTAGTGCAAATAGAGGTCAAAATGCAATTATACATTTTTTACTGTAAATGTTAGTCATCACATTTTTTTGTATTCTGTATTGATTTTATATGTAAAATAGCCTATGCCCAATAAAACAGATGCAGTGAAGTAAGGTAACCCTCTCCAGCTACTCAGTGTAAGCAGTCATGCTTTCCTGTAACCTTAGTTAGAAAACACACGTTTTTTCTACAGACACAGTCAATATTTTGGTCCAAAGCTGTTAAAAAAAAAAGGGTAAAACATGTACATTTGCCAGAGTTGTCTGAGGGTGATTGGTACAGGGGACAAGGTGCAGAGTGGTTGTTTGACCTAAAACAGCATGACCTTCTGTTGAGGTGCACCCTAACACTGATGGTCATTCCTTCTCTGAGCTCTTTCTCCTTCTTGTGCACTCAGAATACTTCTTCTGGCCATCATAAAACTCCACATCTTTCTACCATGTTTCACTTGAGTGACTCCAAAATGACTCTTCATGGCTGTGTGTGGGGCTCATGCTGATGCTCCTGGACTGAAAGCCCAGCAAGCCTCCTCTGTACCCTGGGCTGCAGAACAAAGTCCACATTTCAACCGACCTGCAGCTAACCAGGAAGATGCACAAGTGCTTTACTGACTGGTTATGCTGTAGTTCATTGGAGGAATCACCTACTGCAGTTTACAATGCCTTCAGCAGAGATGGGTCCTGTGTTTTCTGTGTAGTTAAGATGGGAGATGCTTGGGAAATAGAACATCTCTGGGGAGTAAGTAAGAAGTTAGAGCAGGCCTGCTGTTAGGAATTGGTTTCTTGGACACATCTGAAAGTAATTTAACTTTTTGAAAGAGAATCAGCTCACTGCCCTTTTGTTTCTCTGAGGACAACTGCAAATCATCTAACACACAGCATTTTCTATGGTTAAAAAAATGGAAATAAAACAATGACCTCTCTTAGCTAGTGGTGCAGAGCCCTTTTGGGGAGCAGAGCACAAACCTTCCTGCATAAGCACTGGACTCAACCTGAGCTCTGGGCAGAGCTCTGCTGGCACAGCAAAACCCTTCAGGTGCCCAGAGTGCCAGTGGCTCTGCAGGACTGGCTCTTGTTTGGGGAAAGCTTTTCAAGCCCCAGCTGGGGATGGGACTCAGGGCTGCAGCAGCGCAGGCATGAGGGGAACCAAACTGGGCCATAGGTACTGAGAGAAACTTTGAGCATCTGTTACCAGAGTTTGAGCATCTAAAAAAAGTTTGAAAGCATCTGTTACCATAAAGGGACTGGCATCCCCTGTGTGATCTCCCATGATTTACACTCCTTATCTAAAGTCTTTTTAACTGGGAAGAAGAAGGCACCACACATTGGCATCCTTTCCCAAATGCCAGAGTGAAACATCTCCTTCTGGCTCTGCTGCCTTGTGTCCTTCCTCTCCCTGGAGGGGTTTGCTCCTGGGGACAGGGCTTGGCCACAGCAGGAACACACACAAACCATGCAAGACAGAGCAGATACTGTACCAAAGGGCAGGGCAGGCTCAGCTCATCCAGGCCTGGCAAACCTGGGTCTCTTTTGCTGCCTGCAATGCTATGATCTCCCTGTTTGGAAAAATAACTGCTTGTTGAGAATGATAAAGGACACAGGAGTTACACAGACAGACACCCATGTTTCAGCACAGAAAGAGGAGGATGGGTCTAGAGCTTCACAGCTCCATTTCTGATGACACAGCAGTCAGCAGAGTGGTTTTATGGTAGGGAATTCACATGACATGCAGAATCTGTCATCTGGGAAAGATCCTCTGTACACAAACCAGAGATTCACATTTGTAAAAATGCAGTTAAAGAGAAAAAGGGTAAATCACCCAAGATGTCGAGAGAGGAAAAAATTAATTGCAGTTCACATTCAATGTCCAGCCAAAATAAAGCATATTGACTAAAGGAGCTTATTGCTGGTGTAGTGGAGCTACACAACAGCCTTGGCTGCCATGGCTGTGCTCAGAGAGTGAGGGAAAGTCACACTTTCAGAGAAGAAATGGGTTTTTGAATTGTCATGGAGGAAGCAGCTGGCACTCTTAATTAGGTGCTTCTGGACTAAGTTCTAAACAGCTACATTTAAGCACTTTCAGTTCCATTTTTGATACTTCTCATCCTGCAGCTTCAAAGCACTTCAGGGAGAGGATCTCTCTAGCTTTAGTCATTATATGAGAAACAGTAGTGAAAAGGAGGTAAATTTTACCAGGTCAAATAACTTATAAACCACTCTAGTTTTGTTTTATTTTTGTGAGCTCTATTTAATGAATGAGAGGTTCAGGAAGTGGACTTGGGAGATCCAGCTTCCCCAGGCTCAAACAGCCAGGAGGTTTCCTGGAAAGCCCACTGGCTCTGTGCTGCACGGTGGTGGCCCAGGGTGTGTCTGGGAAGGGACAGCTCTGAGCCACAGGCACAGAAACCAGGGGAGGCCTCTTCTCCCAGAGGCATTTCCTGGCAGCCTGGGGAGCTCCAGCTCATACATCACTTGTGCTTGGCAGAACTGTGATGCTATCAACCCCAACATGCTTCCCCTGGCTCATCCCTCACTCAGTTTGCAGGGATGAAGGGAAGGGATGGAGCTGGCCTTGTTTTCAGATCACCTCCCATCCCCTGCGCCCAGCTACTCCCCGATTTCAAACATGCTCAAAAGCCAGGCCAGTGGCATCACACTATCTCCTGAAGAGCTCTACTGAGGTCCATTGTTCCTGACTACAATAAGAAGGTCTTTGCACAAAGATGCTTTATTTTTACTGCTGTGGCTTGCTCCCATCTGGCCAGTGAGGAGCCCTTACAGCGAGCAGTGAACTTCCAGCAGCGCAGATAAACCATTAAGAAAAATGAGAAAACAATAACCATCTGCTCTGATTTACTGCAAAAGAGAGAACTCCCAAATCCTCCCTGGCTGCAAAGCTGTGTCTCCTTTTCAGCCCCTCAGCCCATGCTTAGGATGAGTGAAATGAAAGACTTACCACGGGACAAGGCTGATCCAGTCCAGGGGGGCCTGGTTCCCCCTTCTGTCCTTTGGCCCCTTTTCTCCCTGGTATTCCTCGTTCACCCTGTCAGCACAACAGGAAGATATCAGGGCCAGGGGGAAGAAACACCTTTGGTTCATGTCTCACAGCACTCACAGAGTCCCAGTCCTCATCCTCACCCACAGTAAGGACACTTGCACTAGTGTGACCTCAGCTGAGCAGTGAAATCACTGCGAAAATCTTCAGTTGAAGCTGGGTGGAAATATTGCAATAGATAATTTTATAACAGATTGACTAAATGAGCAGTTTCTGCTGGAGCCCATATTGGTATCTGACAGCAAGTGAGAGCAGCAGTTTCCAGCTGCTGCCCTGTGCTCAGCTGGGCTCCTGGCTCCACCTGGGTACCCCTTTGTTTAAAGGTCCCTGTAACAAAACCTTTGACTTGGATCCATTTTCAAGGTCTATAAACCAAGACCAGTGATTCTGTGCAACCTGGAGCTGTCAGGCTGCTCCATTTCCTCACAATGGTCAGGCTGGGCTGGGGTGGGGGCAGGCTTGCAAAAACCCTTCCAAGTGGGTAGGAGTTGACTGCCTGTCCTGCCCTGTGCTGGGGATTTGCAATTCCTTGGGCTGCACAGAAGGCTTTTCAGCAGTGGCTTCCAGGGCAAGCAGCACTGCCAGCCAAAAAGTGCAGCCTGTCCTGCCCCACAAGCATCAACACAGCCACGACCCACTCACCTTCTCGCCTCTTTCACTTCTCTCTCCTTTCTCTCCTCTGAGACCAGGGAAACCCTGTCACCACAAGTTTTAGGTGGGAAAAAGGAAAAAAAAAAAAAAAAAGTTTTTGTGAGTTTAGTGTGTAAATGGCTCAGTTCAACACGAGCCACCTCTAGCCATCAGCCTGTCCTGCCACAGTGAAGAATGACATTTTCTTCCTGTTGACTTGGTATGTCAGCAATTTCTTGGAAAAATGGAGTGCTTCACCACACCCCAGGTACATTACAGCTATTAGAAATTTTCATATCACTGAATCCAATACAAATATTCTCAGTTGGAAAGGGAAGCCCTGGCAGCACCTATAGGTGAGCAGTTCCACTGTGCCATGGAAGCAGCCCAGCAATGGGCCCAAATTCAGCCTTTTCTACAGCCATCATTCCATGGCCATTGTGTATACAGTGTTAGCTACATATTTTCCCAACAATCTCAAGTTAGATGTGTGTTACTCGTGTTTCTACCATGAATAATTAATGGTTTCCATACTCACATCCAATCCTGGCTCCCCTGGCTTTCCCTGCAGATGTAAAAATAAAAACTAAGATGTTCTGTGTTGAACTTGGTGCTGCAGACAAGCTTTAGGTCCAGTTGGTCTAACATAGTAGTGAGGGCATGGTCTCACCCAGGAGCCCCTGGATTGGAGGCTGCTCCTTTGTCACCCCCCAGAGCAGTGCTGGTCCAGCTCTGCAGCTCAGGCTGGACTCCCCACAGCAGAATTTTACAGCCCCTATTTTAGGATTGCACCCCAATGTCCCTGCTCCTCTCCCACACCTGTGATTACCTTTTCTCCTTTGGTACCAGGTAAACCAATGAGCCCTGGAGCACCCGGGAGACCCTTAAATTAAAAAGAAACAAAGCATTGGGATTGTTTCCTGTGAGACAAGTCTCTGTCAACAGCCAGAAATGAGACTTGGGAAAACAACTCACAGCAGGTCCGGTGTCACCCTGGTCCCCCTTCTCACCACTGTCACCTTTCTCTCCCTTGGCACCATCCAAACCCTGCAGACATGACATGGATCAGCCAAGGATCAGCCCCTCATGCACCCACCACCTCCCACCCCTTCCCTGGGCTCTCACACCCACACTGCTGCTGATGTTTTGCTCTTGACCACATCATATAAGAAAATAGCTGAAAATCCAGGTTTTAAGCCTTTTGGTTTGGAAACCCTGGCTCTCACCAGCCCGCAGGACTCTGTGCTGGAGGAGGGGTTTGGATTGTAAATTCTTGGAAGGAAAAATGGCTTGTTTTCCAAAATGCCAACTGCTGAACAGAGTAACCAAGGGGTGTGTTGTGACAACAGGCACAAAAAACTCAGTCTCCAGAGCTGACAGGCCTTTGTGAGCCTGTAAATAATGCACTAGCAGCTGGGAAACTGGGTGACATTTAATTTATTGACTTACTTTAGGCCCCTGGATTCCTGGAGGACCCTGTGGGAAAGACAGTGGTGCGATTGAAAAAAACCCAGAATTTAAAAACATACCCTAAACTTTCCTTCCCAATACATTTCTTGCTCAAATTACAGGCTGACAATGGTCAAAACTTATTTTCAAGACAGGTGGCAATTTATTTTGTTCTCCAGTACAAAATCAGAGGGCAGGGGAATTGAAAAGGAGCATTCTGTGTAACATGGGACAAAATAAAGCTCTGCAACACAAGCTCTGGGGAGTGAGAGTCCCCTGAGTCTTTGCTGAACAAAGTGACAGGAAGCTCTGGAGGTGGCATTGTGCCACCACAGCTCTCCACAGATGGGCAGGGCTGGGATACCTCCTAGGCGGTGAATGCCACCTGAAATGCCACCTGCTTTTGAAGCATGCTCTCTCAAGGTGAATCTTGCACCCAGCAGAGTCTTCCCAGCCTTCCCAATGTCCTTGAGAGCTCCTTTTGGAGCATTGTAGGCACCAAACCCCCTTTGATGTCTCCATCAAAAATGCTCTGTGTGCTCATCACCACCTGCATTCTCTCCCAGTGCAGCTGATGGCAGAAAACTTCATGACTTGGGTGAGTTTAGGGGATTATAGACACTGTCATGGTGGAAAGCAGATTTTCCATCCCACAAGATTTTATCTTTTCTCCCAAGAAACAGCTTGGATTTTTGCAAAATGAGCCATAAACTCTGATGCACTCTCCTAAATTGGGTGCTTTAATTTCCCCAAAGACAGATCAGACTGTAGCACTTGCCTGATTTTTTTTCCCTGATTCAAAACAGCTCACAATGACTAAACAGAACAAACCACCCTTGTCCTTTATCACATACAATAATAAATCTGCAGGAATCACTTCAGAGTCCTACCATAGGGCCAGGTAATCCAGGAGGTCCAGGCTCAGGTATGATCTGCAGAAGGGAATTAAACAGCACATTAACAAGGCTGCCAGGAGTGGAAACCTCACAAAGCCCAGAATCATGATTTAATGCCCAATTAATTACAACAGCAGCATCCAATATCTCAGCCACCAATACAAAACCTAAATAACTTTGTAGTGCTAAGTGTGTGAACTGCTCTTCCCTAAGGAATAAACTCCATTTAGACTCTTGTATAAAACAGGTGGGTTTTGCTGATGGATATGGGACTGGTGGGTGTGTCCTGCAACCCCAGCTTTGCCTGATCCTGTGTCATGAGAGACTTTATGTCGCCAAGATCTTACATGATTATTCTGCAGACATGGTGACCCAGTGTCTCCTTTTTCTCCTCTGTCTCCTTTTGGCCCTTCTGCTCCCTGAAAGATAAAAATGTGACACTGACATGGTGCATCTTGCAAGAGAGGAAAAATGAGAGAAAAATAGGATTGTCTCCCTCTAAACACCAGCCTTGGCTCAAGCAAAGCTCGTGGTCATCTCCAGGGGACTTTGAAGAAATATTTTCTCCTCCTTGATACATTCTGAATGAGCTGATTAGAAATGGAAGTTCAAAGCTCCCACACCCACCAGCTCCACAGTAAGGTGGTGTGGAGAGGTCGTTGCTTAAATTAGCCAACCCAGCCCCATTCTGAGCATTCGCAGAAATGAGTGCAATAAAGAACCAAGGGCAGAGGGACAGGGACACCAAAAGGACCTACCGGGGGACCTGCTGAGCCCATTTCTCCCGTCTCTCCTTTCTGCCCCATGGTCCCCATGCTGCCCTGGTCACCCTTTGCTCCTTTGGGACCCTGCAAGTTGAGAAAATACAACATGTTTAGGAGAAAACTCTTAAAATAACCCCCCACAGCAGCCACTTGTGCCTCCCTGCTTTTCCCTCTGCATCACGAGCTCATGAGAACATGTTTTAACATTCAACCTCACAGATGCCACTTTTGAGGGTGCAGCAGAATTTGGCTGGGCTGCAGGAGGGACTGCAGCCATTTGGGGTTGGGAAGGCTCACAAAAGGATTTGAGACAGCATCTGATGAGCTGCTTGTGAAAGGATCCCCTTTAGCTCGGCAGACACGGCCATGAGCAGCATCAGCACGCTCAGAGCAGAGCAGGGGCTGCAGGCACAGAGCCATCAATTCAGGGAGTCACAGCTGCCCCTCCACAGCAGAGCTCACTCCTGGCATGCTGGATTTGCTTTTCAGACACACAGAAAACTTCTTTTCATTTGGCTCCTGGAGGCCTCGCTCGATCCAGCCGTGCCTCACTCACCTTTTCACCATCCATCCCAGGTGGACCTGGCAAGCCCAGCTCTCCCTGGAGGGAGACAAAGAAAGGGGAGCCCATAGTAAATTAAATTAAGGATTCATCCTGGCAAAACATTGTGCAAGGAAATGAGTTCTTCACACACAACTGTTGTGGTTATGTGAATTACTGCCAGGCTTAGGACCAAGGAGGTGTCAGTGACCCACCAGCATCACCAGCTGATCTGGATATTGGCACAGAGACCTCAAAAGGCCCCAAAATCCTGTCCCATCCTATTCTTTCAAGAGATACTTTTCTACAATTATTCTTTTTAAGAAGCAGCTGGCTGCAGGTTATCGACTCTTGCTTGTGAAGCGGGAGCACAGCAGGGCCTGGGACACAGCACTGGGACAGCAAAGAGCACACAGGGAGGGTGGGAATGAGGGGGGCTCAGCACAGCCACAGGACTGCCAGCCCCTCTCACAACTGCTTCTCCCACTTCTGCCTCTTGCCACAGACAAATGGGGGAGTCTCAGAGGAGTTGGGATTTTGTCTGTCAGGTATGGAACTGGGACTGGACTCTTTCCTGGACACCATCCTCTGGAAGAAGGCCAGAGACAGGTCAACAAAATTTTGGCTTTTGTGTGAAAGCCACTGTGTTTTCAGCCAGAGAAAGGGCTAAATAGCACACACAGCCTCAAAGTCCTCTGCAGGCAGCTTCAACTGCCTGATTTTGGCTTGGGAGATTCTTCATGGAGAGCTGCTAACAACCATGTAGCTTGGCAGAGGTCAGGCTCACCTTGGGACCTGGAGTGCCTTGGGGACCTGGTGGCCCTGGGGGACCTGGTGGACCCTGAAACACAAACAAAACAGGCTTGGTGGTAACTGGCATGGACATGGCTGTGCTTGTGCTGTGGGGATGAGCACTCCCAGCCACCATCTGCCACAGACACTCAGGTGAGTGGGATTGCCTGAGCACGAGGTGAGCTCAGCTGCCACAGAGTGCCCAAAGCTCCTCTGCCACAGGGCTGTTCATGCAGAACACCACGCAGTGGGAGCCAGTCTGGTGTGCAGCTGCAAAGACATGGGCTAAGAGGCAAAATGCCTTTAGCTGGAGGTGGCATCCCCATTTGATGGTCTCTTTTTACATCCTGCCCGCTCCAGCCAGCCAGCCTGGGAAGCAGTATCGTGCTGAAAACAGTGTCAGCCAGCCAGGGAGGTGCAATTAAAGAGGGGAAAAAAGGAGTTTGTGTGAGCACTAACAACAGGAAAACCTTGCACACTTAAAGAAGTTATTTTTCCTGGGCACTGTTGGATGCAAGGACCACAAACCACCTTGAGATGAACAAATATTTTCCAACTTGCAAATTATTTCAAGCACCAAAATTTGTGGTCTTGCTCAGATGGAAGCCAAGCCAGTATCATATCCTGGAGCACCTTTCTCCATGGCTGCGCACTCAAATGCTGTTACACTTAGTCACAGTGGAGCCTTTCCAGAGCCTTGTCCTTGAGACAGGTCAGTGCACAAACACTGCAAACAGCGAGTAAGCAGGAAAACAGCAAAGTTAGTGAGGTTCAGTGATGTGCCCCTCAGCAGTCTCTGCATGCAGAACAAGGTACAGGCTCTGGGTCCAGCAGATGAAGCCTCCAGACATTTGATGGAGCCTCTCCAACCACTGCACTCCACTCCCAAAGCTGCGTGCCATGCGGACATCTGGCAAATGGAAATTACCAGCACTTTGTGTATCCCTGCAGCCTGTTATAAAACAATTAGGGTGGTTCTCAAATATGCCTGTAATTAAGTATTTATTCTATTCAGCTTATTTATTTCTAATGAAAAGGTCAGGGCACTGTTCAGTTGGGCAGGTTAAGGCTCGGGTGTCCTTCCGCTTCCTCCCACATCCCAACTGCTGCCATCGAGCTCCGCCACCGCTTTTGCTGCTGCACCTTCAATATCCTCAGCCCCCAGAGGCAATCAGCTCTTTCTTCCCTCCCAACCAGCTCTGTGCCAAGACAGAAATCTCAGGAGGAGACACAGGACAAAGGTGGACACCCTGTCACAGTGGATGTCAGTCCTTTTGCACAAGCCTTGGTGCAGGGCTCACCTTGAGCGCGTCCAGGATTCGGCCGTCGTAGTCGATCACGACGGTGTCTCCCTGCTCCCCTTTCAGCCCAGGGGGACCCTGCAGGCAGGGATGGATCCTGTTTAATCCTACAGCATGCAGAGGTGGCTGCTACAAAAGCAAAGACCTGACACGCAGCGTTTGGGGGTTATCAGCTTACAAACACCATGGATTTAACCAGTCCTTAGTCTGGCAGCTGGAACTGTCAAACCTCAAAAGGCCATCAGTTTGTGTAATGGAGAAGAGCATAAAAATCCTCATTTGATCACCCCTATTCCCAGCTTCCCTCTTGCAGAAAAAAGGGTCACAGAATGGTCATGAGTATAAGAAAATTGGACTTGACTGATTTTCCATGCCAGTATTCAGTACCTGTCCAATCATTTGTTTAAATATGCACCATCTCTATTTTCTGACACTGAACTGATTCTGAAGCAATTCATCCACATACTAAGCAGAAAGAGGTGGTGGGGAACAGCTAAAGTTGAGAAAAACATTGCTCCACAATGAAATCCTGAACATCCATACCCGGGGTCCAGTGGAGCCAATTCCTCCCTTCTCACCAGGTTCACCCTGAAAATCAAAAATCACATTTGTTTTTCAATGAGACCAAGTAAAATAAAAATATTTATCTTAAAAATACTGTACCCACCCATAAAGATATGCTTTAGATTAATAAAAATTATGACACCAACAAGGGACTGCTTCTCCTAGCAGAAAATAGATTTGACCTGGGAGTGAATATATTTAGCAAAAACCAATGTTGGTGTAACAGCAAGAGAAGTAAGAGGAGGTCTCATTGCAGGGGGAGGGGAGTGGCCAGCTTGGGGCTGTGCTGCTCTCCAGCTCCTCTCCCTGCTCCCTGAGCTGAGCTCCATCTCTTTGTGCTGCTTCCACATGGCTCCCTTTGCTTCAGGCTGTGTTTTGCATGTGGAAAGTTTCAGCAGAGATGTTTAAACCGTTTTCAAGGGGGAGTGTAAGGAAAAGCTCTGTGCCAAATTGTTCCTTTTTTCTTCTTTTTTTTTTATTTTTTCCCCCACTCTCCTTTTCATAATTTTTTGGGTTTTTTTAATTGAAGGGTTTTAAAAAGTCATAGTAGTCTTATAGTAATGACCTGAAATTCTGTTCTGGATTTAAAAGATGTCCCATTTGTCACATCCATGTTGATCCCCTTGCTGACCAAGTTAAAGCTCTCCAAAAGGTAAAAAATGGTAAAAATTTATAGAAAAAAACCTGAATTCAATCAGCACTGCTACTGTGGTTCTAGAAAGAGTTTCCTAAGGTTCACCAGACCCCCACTTTCTTTCTTACACACACTGTCTTGCCCAATAAGGAATCACAACTCTTTGGTACAAAAAATATTAGTGCATCCAGATCCTACTAAATCCAAAGCAGCTGAGGGAGTAAATAGCAGCCCATGGATGCTATCTGTGTCTTCTCAGCACCACCCAACAAACCCAGATTAATTTCATCTCTCAGTAGCTTTGGAGCTCAGGAGGACAGGACAGCTCACAAGTGCTTGGGGCTCTGAAGCAATTCCACAGCCATCAATAACATGGGATCAAAATGTGATCAGAATTCTACAGTTTTTGAGGAAAAAGGCAATTCAGTGGAAAATGTGCAAGTAGATGACTTACAAACTCTTATAGTGATCTCTGCTTGAACCCAGCTTTCATCATATCACCAGGAAAAGTTAAAACACTCCTAATCTCACTCCTTTTGTGTCAGTTTTGGCACTTTATGAGGCTTTTAGAAGGCAAAGGTCCAGAACACCTCCTCAGCTGGAATCTTCTGCCTCAGCAGTGCTGTGCCCAGAGCTGCAGCTTTTCCTTACCTTCAGTCCTGGGAAGCCATCTGTGCCATTCTCTCCCTTGAGACCCACACTTCCTTTTTCTCCCTGAAAACAAAGCCCTTTAGACAAATGCTGTACAGGGAGGATGGAGATAAGATTTCTTCAGGTTATCATTTTCTTGATTTATCTACACTTTACACACAAAAGGGAGCAGAGCTCTGCTTTCAGTTGTGAAACACATCACCTTGCCCAGGTGCAAATGGGGAGTTTTTGAGATAAAAGTAAAGATTTCAGAATCAGCAGTTTGGCTGCAGGTGGTGTGTTCAGTCATGAAGCTGACCAGAAAACCACAGCATAGAATAATAAATTCACAATGTTTTGTGTTGGGAGGGGTCTTGAAGATCATCCAGTCCCACCCCTGCCATGGCAGGGGCACCTTCCACTGTCCCAGGTTGCTCCAAGCCCTGTTAAACCTGGCCTTGAACACTCCCAGGGGCAGCCACAGCTGCTCTGGGCACCCTGTGCCAGGATCTCACCACTCTCACAGTGTTTTAATCTTTTTCCACACCAGAGGAGAAATGTTTCTCATCCTGCCCCAGCTGGTGCAAAAACCAGACAGCAAAAGATCACACAGAATCCCACAGAATAATGAGGTTAAAGATGCTGCCCATTAGAGGGACACAAAGCAGAACATACCTTAGGGCCCACGAGTCCTGGTTCCCCAGGGATCCCATCATCACCCTGATGGAACAAAACACAAAAAGTGAAATACACAGGCCTTGTACACACTTAGTAGGTTCCAACACATCATTTGACCTTGCTGAGTGCTGCACAGACACAAAACCCACTCAGGTTTGCAGGCAACCAGGGGAGAGCAGCAGCAAGGAGCACAGGAGGCTCCAGTGTGCTCCCCTGCTCCCACCCAGCCCTGCCTCCCTGCTCCTGGGAAGGTGGATGGGCATCTTCCAGAATTTGCTTACAGCAGGTTCTGGCAAAGATCTTCTCCTACCTTCAACAGAAATGAAACATTAAATTCCTTAAGGCCTTCTGGGGTCCAAAAGCCCTCCTGTAGCTGTTTCATGAACTTCATCACAAGCCACCAACACCCTCTGCCAGGAGGAGGTTTTCTGGTTTTGCTTGCGCTTTGTTGTTGTCCTGGAGTAAAACCACTTCATGGATGCTGACAAGATTAGTTTTACCAGCCAGTTATGAAATTTTTAAGCCAAATTCTGGCCTGAAAAATGCCCATGGCCACCCCTGTTTTGGACCAAATCAGTAAGAGGGGAAGGCTGGGCCCTCTGAGTGCTTTGACTTCTCCTAAAAGCAGTGATTTATCCATTTCTCTGTGGCACCACTGGGGTGGAGAGCTTGGGCATGTGAATCTCTCACAATCTTCAATGCCACACCCAAGCAGCATTCCTGGCCCTCCAGAGGACATTTCCCATGGGACTGCAGTGCTGCTGGGTGATGGCCATCCCAGGAATTCCAGACCCCTTCCCTGGGCAGAGAACATCCTCCAGGCACCTCTTGGTTCATTGAATTATTGGAGAGAAAGGGCTCGAGACCTACTGCTTTGCTTGGCATTTGTAATATAAATATAATACTAATAATACTAACACTATCACTCACGCTAATAATAATAATAATAATAATAATAATAATAATAATAATAATAATAATATATTTAAAATCACCATGTTACCTTTTTTCCCTGGACACCAGGCTCACCCTTCAACAGCAACATCAACAGAAGAGAAAGAAATTTAGGGACATGACAGAAAATATGGCAAATTATGTAGATAATAAAAATTCATTGTAAAATTAAAATACTTGGCTTGTGCTGATCATATTTTTCCCCCCCAAATGCAAGAAAGCACATTGCCATGGCACAGCAGATTGCAGCCCCCTGCAGCTCCCTCCAGCCCCATTTCCAGTTTTGAGCATGGACAGTGGATGGGATATTGAGGAAGTGACACATTCAAACATTTACACCCCAGCCAATGCCTTGGAATTTTATATCTGGTATATATCAATGGGCTCAGGTCCACTACAAAATGCTTATTTTCATCCCCACCCCTCTTATGCAGCATTATTTCAACAATTCAGGTTAAAATTAGACAGATTATTACCCACCTTTGGTCCTGGAGGTCCTCTGGCACCCTGTTGAATACAGGAGTGACAGATATATTTGTTTGACAACAGAATAAAACAGGATAAAAAAATCTCTAGGAGTATTTTAATTCCAAGAAAAAAAAATGACATAGATGTCAACTTCTCATCTTCCCTTACAAATAGAGCTGTATTTTTTCTCTCTGCTCCCAGTAAATAATATCCTTTTATGGTTCATGTATTTTATGTATGATAAACACCTTTTTATCCAATGTAAACCTTAGCAATTTGGAGTCACAATGCCAGGTGGCTTCAGAGGGGCAGGAGTCAGGACACAGGAGCACCACATCCCTCCAGAAGAGCCCAGGGGACACAAAAACTAGCCTCTTTTCTCCCCAGGGCATGTAGCCCTGGACAAACATCCATTTTAGGGCACCTATAATTCCATGAGGGGTTTTTGTCCTCCATAAGCAACAACACAAACCCCCTTGGTGCAGTGAGCTGAAGGGTGATGTACAGTGGGGATGAGGGGCACACACACAGATGCTTCTGGGCAATACTGACCATGACTCCATCCTCTCCTGGCTCGCCTTTGAAACCCTGCAAAAAATAAAAAGACCAACATTGAAACTATTACCTCTCATTCTCCAAAATGCTCGCAATAATTGGAATGTTCCACTGTGTTATGCTTTAGTCTATTTTTTACTAAATAAATTGCCAGTGGTCTTCAGATTTGTACCAGGTCATCCAAAGGGTATGAACTAGGCAAGAGATCTCCTGGCTGTGTGAGTTACAACCAGCACCTGCAAACACACACCCCAGGCCCAGCTCTTTGCTCCAAAATTGAGATGGAAGGTTCCCTCCTGCTCCCCTGCCCCACACCCCAAGGCTTTGCTCTGTGAGCAGCCTCTGGAACCCAGCTGTGGCTCAGGCTGGGGTCTCAGTTGTTGTGGTAGCAGCTCTGGGGAAGGGGACACCCTTCACCCTGCTGTCCCTGTGGGTGGGAGCTGCCTGGCACGAGCTCACTGCGCATCTCCCGTCCTTACAGGGGAGCCTGGGGGTCCTCTTGGGCCATCCTTTCCCGTGTCACCAGGAGGCCCCCGAGCACCTGGGGGTCCTGGTGGACCAGGGGGGCCCGTGGCTCCATCTCGACCTTGATCACCCTGGAAGAAGTTCACACAGACATGGTGAGACGAAGCACTGTTGGCAAGGGGTGGTCTCAGGGTGTCCACGACACATGCACTGCATCCCTGGGCCCCCAGCACCCTGGCCTCTGCTGACCCAGAGAAATTTAACTGCACCTTCCAACTGTTGAACTTTCAGCTTTCCCAACTGCAGATGGGAAAGATGAAAGTGAGTTCAGCAATTTGTGCCATTTGGGTCTGGTTCCACAACCAGGATTGTGCTGAACAAGATTTAATCTGCTTAATCCCTTACCCAGTGACTGTCTGCATGGAATCCACCAACACAACAGCACCCAGAGCAGCCCAGGCTCACACCATGCTGGCAGGGAGCATGCACACACTGCCAAGGCTCAGAGCACCACACCAGGAAACCACACAAAAAAGTGGCAGTGCTTAATGTCACCCTCTGCAGCCAGCCACGGTCACACACAAACCTCCCCAGCCACTCACACCCTGTGGATTTTGGGTGCCCAGAACTCGCTATGTCCCTGCAGGTCTGATGGGTGCCACTCCCAGGGGGAGCACCCCGTGGGGCGGATTCCAGGCTAGGAATCAGCTCCTGGCCCCCCAGCAGCCAGCCCAGCCCAGCCCAGCCCCGGGGCTGGCCCATCCATGGGCTGCACAATGGGAAGGGCGGCCTCGTAAATCTTTTAGCAACATCTGGGAGAGTCACCACCGAGGGCTGGGTTTAATATGTGGTCCACCCTCAAATCAGGGACAAGTGTGGGATTTTTCAGAAGTCCTTAAGTGACTTAGCAGCACAAGTCTCATGGCCTTTCAACAAGATCTGGGCTCCTAAATCACTTGCATCCTTTTTTAAAAAACCCAATTGTAAATGCTGAACACTGCAACCAATTATGTCAAGTTGAGTCTCCCACTGAATTTTTCCTAATTACAATGTCCCATTTAGAGTTCAAGGATTTAGATTACTCTAGTTTTAATGCATTGTATTTTACAATACCAACACTGTTTATATCAAATTTACAGGACTTTGCTGCTTGATTCCCAAATCTCACAAAGAACCAAATGCTAAAACCCCTTAGTTTTATGTCCCTTTACTCTGACAATGCCTGCCCCCTGAATAGCAATGGGATTTCAGTTAAAACTCCCAAACAAGCATCTCTAAACACAGCCATGGTTGTGGCAATTTAAAATAGCATCAGCCAGAAAGAGAAAGCAAAAGCAGCTCAGTCACAGCAAACCAGTGGCAGCAGATTTGGAGTCTACCTTGAGCACTCGCCGGCTAAAGACAAGCTGATCATTAGCCAGAAATCCATGACTGAAGTGGGGAAAAACCATCTACATCCAGGGAAAGTGGGAGGCAGAAGAAGAAAAAGCAGCAGTTTAAGATGAAAGCACAGGAGAAGAGCAAGTTTTAAAGGCTGTAGCAATATATAACATTTATTTTTAATAACTAGTTGGTACATTAGAAAGTAATAGTCTAGAGGTAGCCAACACTGGGGTTTAAGGTTCTGGATACACTGGATCTTTGTAACGGGACACAGACTGAGAGAAACAAGTATTTTTTCATAGTTTACTGCACAATAGGACATTCAAAGCAGCTGGAGCAAGGATTCCCCTACTGCAGAATAAAGAGTATTATTCCAGTAAACCCCATAGGGGATGATATATCCCAGCATTTCCCTGAGACCAAATACTGTATTTGTTTTCAGAGGCTCAAATGAATACTGATGTATTCCCAGCCTGCAAATTGCAGATAAATCTCCCAGATTTATATGATGCAAAAACAATGTATTTAGACTGTATCAGTAGTCATTGCTATTGTGTTTTAGCCTTTCCACTCATCTGTCTGAGGAGAAGCAGGAAGACATTTCCTTTCTCAGGACACCACGTGCATCTCCCTTTCCCCCATCCACCCATCCATGGGGGAATCAAGAGGGTGGAGTGAAGCCACAAGAAGCCCTGTGGGAGCACACAGCAAAGCCTTCATGAGGGTTTTTGGAGGTTTCTGGGGAACAAACATATTTTCCAGATTACCAAAGAGCTTTTAAACCTTGCACACCAAGAACAGGTAACCCCAAACCTGTTTTGGGGGGAATAGTGCACTGGCAAGGCCATCTCCTGCCCAGCCTCCCAGGACAGATGTCTTAACACCACCATGTCAAGAAGAGAGGGAAAAAGTAAATTCAGAAAAAACTAATCAACCCCAGAAAATAAGCCCCTACCAAGAATTTTTTTCAAGATGAAGAGAGGGGCTTTAAGCTCAACACTCAGTTAAATGCAGCTGCTTTTGGGAAGAACAACCCTGAAATATTGAGAAACTAAAATTAATGAGGACATCCAGAACCCTTGCACGTGGCCAGGTCCTCCAAATACTACAGAAACCACCAAAAAGACGCTAGTGAGAGTAAAGGGTTTTGTGGTAGACAGAAGGGACACAGTTCTGTGGCTCATTATGTGCATAAAGTACAAAAAAGCATCACATGGGATTTTTATAAACCCCACAGAGCAAAACAGGAACTGAATTCTTTTTCTTGTCCCTCAGAATGGTGGGCATCATCCAAATAAGCATGTTCCAAGCCCAGCCCTATCTGTTTTAATGGAAAACAACAATTTACATTTGCTCTGAGGCCAAACACAGCATATCCCACTAAATCCAGCCATCACACATTTAATTTTAAACAGCTCCTGTTACAGATGGGCCCATGAGAGGTGAACAGCCCTGAGGGATTTTAAATAGAGAGACACCATCCCTGGTTCAGGAAACATCCAGGCTCCAGGAGAGGGGTTAAGTATGATGGAGTAACACATTCCTGCTCCACAGTTCCCAGAGCATCGGGTTGCAAGGCACTGGGCTAACAGGCCATTGGGTCTGACCCCGTCTAGCAATGGAATACTGGAGCACAGAAACCTTGAGCACTGGTAATTTTCAGCTGTAGACTCCTTGATGTAGCCATTTCAACATAACACTGCAAAGTCAGCAAATAATAAAATAAAAGTATCCATAGGTGTCTGTTGCCTGTCACAGAGAGCTCTGCAGGATGCTTCCTGTGCTGAGTTTTTATCTGCAGTGTGAGCTAGGCCAGCAGTTATAATATTGCAGAAAATAAGGGAGTAAAAGCTCCTTTTGTACCTGCACTGAGCTGCAGAGCTGCTTCAGCCACACCAGTGCTTGACCCCAGCAGACGCAGGAGATGCTGGAGCCACCTCCACCAGCACTGGCCATGAGCAGGCAGTGCCACGTGGGCCATGCAGACAGAGCAGCTCTCCCACCAGCTGAAGCTCATTTTCCCCCTCTGAAGAGCAAAGCTGGTGCTGCTGCCACAGGCACTGTGCATCCTCTGGCCCAGATGTGCAGGGATTCCTCAGCCCCACCATTTGTCTGAACATCTCGTCTGTCAGTAGGAACAAGATCACCCAGCTGAGTTCATAAATCCAGAGCAGCTGGCCCAGTGCCAGCTCAGGGAGCAAGTCAGGCTTACAAATCCAGTCTTTTCCAGGGGTGCAGCAATATATTCAATTGTGAGAGAGAAGCACAGGCATGAATTCTGTGATTCTGTGATTCTGAATATCAGGGCACAGCTGTCCCAAACCCAGCAGCATCCTGCTTCAACTCTGTCTATCCCCCCAAGAGCATAGGGGACCTGTTAGTGATTTTCCCCTGTAAATACACCTCCATGCATACTGTCAGTACATTTGTGCACATTTGTTCCCCATCCTGAGCAGGTGAGGCTGCACAGCATCCTCCCTCCTGCTGCTTACAACTAGGAGCATTCAGTGATGAGGACAACCCAAGGTGATCTCCTTCCTCAGCTTTCCAAAATCACCCTCCAGCATTTCCCACCAGACACACTCCAACGTGCAACAATCTCTGGTTTTGTCCATGCTGCTGGCAGGTGTTTATTACAGAAAGAGAAGCAGTGCAGACATGAACAGATTCAGTAGCTAATCCCTAATTGCCATCACCTCACTCCCACCACAGACAGTCCCTCCAAAGACACCCCAAGGACTATTCTCTTGTAATTCATCACTGCTAATGATAGTGTTTCAGTGTTCACTGACACACTCTATCCTCATTCCACGGCCCATGGACATGACCATTTACAAGGAAGAGGGCACTGGATACAGTCCTAGTTATTTATCTTCCCATTAATGCAGTGAGTTGCATTGACACATCTTTCAAAATCTAAATCAGCTAAACAAAGCCACCACTGAAACTTGAGGAGTAAGATAGATTAAATTCAGAAATAAAAAGTAATTTAGACCAGATGGTATTGAGGAGTTTTGCCTCCTATTCACAACCCTGAGTGTCAGGAGACATAAAGGGAGCTATTTTCAAAGTCAGGCACCTGCTATTAGGTCTACTTGTGCATGGTTCTGCCAGGCTTTTTTTCTCTCATTTTTCTCCCAAATTGTTTTTGAGCCTTTTTCTCACTGTTCTGCAAAAAGTCATAAATAAATCAAAAACTGAAGCAAAATCTGGACAAATGCAGATCAGGATGAAATCTACCCCCAAAACACAGCACATTTTTTTGGTAGGTGAAAACAAAGGACAAGTGTTACCTTGAGAGCTGGTACCTGCCCTGCAAGTCCAGACAGAGCCTGCCCCAGAGCATCTCCTGCAGCAGGAGGTGAGTTCCACAGCACCCGGCAGCACAGAGCCTTTGGAGCCTGAGCAGCACCTCCTCCAGCATCCCGAGTTGCTAGCCCCAAAGTCACCCACACCCTGGCCAAGAAGTGAAACTCAGGTCCCTGTGCTGCTGCATCACCTCTTAAAGGCTGTTCTGAGCCCGTGGGAGGGCACTCAGACAAAGTGAGGCCTTACACTGGGCCCCTCCTTCACCACCCAGGCTGTAAATCCATCTGAGAAATTTTAGGGGCTCTCTGAGCCCAAGGGTGACATTTCCAAACACACCCAAGGCAATTGGGAGCTGCTTCAGAATATGACACCAACTTCTTGGAGTGATTTTACAACCTCCAAGGGAAAAAAGAAAAATGTCTCTGAAGCATCTCTACTCAACATTAACCACTGAGGTCCAGGTTATGTTTCCAGCAATGATATCTAACCCAGGTCAGCCAACTCTTGAGTGCCAGCTCCAGTCTCCTACAGTGACAGGTACACCAGGATTCCAGCACATCCCCACAATGGGGTTTGCAGCAGGTGCCCATCATCCACAGACAACCACACCTCAGAAACGCAGAAATCCCTCTGCAACAGAGCCCACACCTTGTGGTGAAACCTCCCATCTCATCCCAACATGGGCCACATCCCCCTTGTGTCTCATGGAGACCTGTCCTGATTTACCTCAGTAAATTCAACTTTGTGCAGCTCCATGAGAGGAAATTTCATGAAATTCTATTAATTTCTGTATTCTATAGCCAAAAGAGTTTTCCCTCATCACACTGTTACTTTAACCCCTTTATATTCAAAGGCAGCCTGGATATCACCTGGATGCCATCCTGCTCCCAGATGTGAAGCTCAGCAAGGGAGGAGGAACATTCCATCCTGCACAACGCTGTGCTGGACCTCTCCTTGGAACACCAGACCCTACCCCCACATACTGGTGCTCTAATGACAACAAATATGGAGCACAGCCTCAAGAGAAACTTCAAGAGAAACATGAGTCTGTCTCTGAAACTGGAAGAGGAAATCAGGGATGAGAAGGCTCAGTAGAAGCAAAACCCTCCATGAGGTACCCAAAGATCTTCCACTCCTTTTTCCTCATGGCCAAAGTTAGGAAAACCATCCCCACAAAGAGCTCCAGAGGCAAAATTAAACATTTCCACAACTGTTACCATACTGTTTACAGCAAGGCTTTGTTTTGTGCAGTGACTAAACCTAACCAGATTTTAGAATAAATCAGTGTGCTGCGTCACCACTTACCCTTGGGCCAATGTCTCCTGCTTCCCCCTGCAAATCAGGAAAAACAGCAAAGGGTCAGAGTTCAAATCTCAGCCCTGAAGGACTGAGCACAGGGTCAGCTGGACACGGGTACAGCACACAAGGGAAGGGGCAAGAGTCCTTCCTATTGTTTAATATATTTAAAATGAGGGAGGAGAAGGTTTTGAGACAACACAATAGGGAAAGATTCTGCCCTGGCAGGCAGTGAAACAGATAATAAATCAGAAATAGCAGTTTGTTTCCAACTCTAAGGCTCTCCTAGCAACTGCTTATGTCCTTCACATGTGAAAATTAACTTCACTTTCAGTAATGACCTTCTTTGGCTCCTCTGATTGCACGGGTGTCATGCAAACTCGATGGAGCCCAGACCCCTTGGAAGAATGAAGAGTTTTATACTCTCGTCACCCTCAGCGGCTTACCAGAACCCTATAGCATATGGGAGCTTTAAGACCACACTTGTCCCCCCACCTTTTTTGCAAATTCTTCCTGCCCTTCCCTTCTTGGGGCTTTTCTGAGAGCAATGTGAGAGCCCATTCTAACAGCTCCAACAAAACCCAGCTGGGTTATTGGGGCAACCAAGAATTACAGAAACAGGAGGATATACAGGAACTGCTTCCCCAAAATCCACATGTTAATGCAGCCTTTACCTTTTCCCCTTTTGGTCCTGGAGGTCCCTGGAAACACATAAGAAGAGTCCAAATTAAGGAATAGCAGAATCACCAATGCAGGTGACATTAAAACCAAGCAAATCACTTTCATCAGTTCACAAATTCTGAGCCACATTCTCTATTATTTTAAGGAATATGTGCTACTATTTTTAGTTGTGCAGTGCTTGACATGAGCAACACTTTACCAAAAAGCACCCATGAGGTGTTGCTCCTGCCTGGACACAGTATAGAGGACCAGAGCAGGGCAGGCAGTGTGGCAGCAGCTCACCACCATGTGACTCGAAATAGATGCAAAAGATACTGAGGTATTAAATCACTTCTAGAAAAAGCACATGCTCAGTGTATCATTACAACAATTATACATCTGTTTGAAATAAACAAGGAGGATGGGCTGCTTTCCCTGGCCTGTTGCTGAAGGCATCATTCATCTTCCCTCTGAGCAGCTGTCTGTAGGACAGGCAGGGGGACTGCAGCCCCAGAGAGAACCCCAGAGCAGCACTTTGATGTGTCTGCTCTGCATTTGCCTTCCAACCCAGAAAAGTACCAAATCTTGGTACCAGTGAACAGTGTGTGCTGAAGCGGGACCAGAGGGGGAAGGTCAGCAGAGGCAGCAGCATCTGCATTCCCATGCAGCCTCCCTCCCACTGCTTTTCTCTAAACAAGGCTGCTGGCCCCTTTCTGTCATGGAAGAGATCATCAGCAGTCTGTTTTGAGTCTGGCTGTGTGATAAGTTGGCTGTGTCACTGAGATTTCCCCTGCCTCTCGCTCAGGGTGTCACTCCTGCCCTGAAGTGGCACCCCAGCCTGGGGGTGCTGGGCTGTGCTCTGGGGTAGGACTGCCCTCCCAGCATGAGGTTTTGCTAATGAAAGCCAAGTGTTTTCTTGTCTAATGCTTTATTTCTAGATTTCATTCACATTTGCTATCCTCAGGGTTAGGATAAAAACCAACCACAGCAATGTATGGCTATAACAACACACTCCCTCACTGGATGGAAATAAATGTCTGGAGTGGCTTTTCAATTGCAAAGACTGAATGACTTTTACCCACTTGGAAATCCCACTTGGTTTAAGACCAGAATTTAAAAAGATTTCATATGGGGCTCTGTAGTGAAGGTGGTGGAAGAGAATGGGGTTTGTAGACAAAATATGAAGCTGTGGCCTTCTGTAGGAACCATTTAGTGGAAGGAATCAGAGCTGGCAAGGGTTCAATTAGCATAAAAATAAAAGAGTCTGCATTTCTGTAAAAGCAGTAAGAAAAGAGTGAAGCACCTGAATATCCAAAGGGCTTCCAAGCAAAAATGAAGTCAAGAAAACAGCTCATAAATTAATCCAGTCTGTTCCAAAAAGTATTTCATGGACACTGGGCACCCTCAAGCAGTTCCCAGCTCAGGTCCTTTGGAGGAAAATGGAACCTGCTTTGGGATCAATTATTTTTATGGTATCACTCTGCAGTGCCAGAAGCACCCAACCAAGATCACTGACTTTGCTCTTTGAATGTGCTACTAGAGTTTATTCCCCAAATTTGGCCTGATGCCCATCTGCAGCCTGTGCTCCCCAAGCTGGGGCAGGAGGGGAAGAGGCAGCTGAGATGAGCTGATAGGTAAAGAAAAGTTCACCTCCAGCTCTGCCGGCCAGCCTTGGCTCAGAATTCAAACTTGCATGGAATAATCTTCCCAAGTACAATTGTTCCTCCTAAACAGTTATATATGTAGCACTAAATGAGTAATAGTTGAGATAGTGCCTACTTATTGTGGAGCAGCATGAACAAAGACGTTATATTTGGCACTTAGTGCTACTTACTGGTTTGCCATCCAAGCCAAGAGGCCCCTGAAAAAGTAAGGAAAAGAGAATATTATTAAAAAAAAAAAAAAGTTTCAAACATAGCATTATCAGATATGCTCTGAAAGAGACTCTACTTACTTAATCTTTGGCTATGATTCTATGATTTACCTACTCCTCCATCCATGCAATCCAGCAGGAAGGTTTCACAGAGGCACAGTAAGAGGCATCAAACAATTTGCAGAGTGTGAAGGAGGGTGAAAGGAAGCGACAGGATTAGTGACAGGGGTAAGGTAACACTGCTCTGGCACTTGGCCTGGGACTCCCTGAGGTTTTGAAAGTCAAAACCAGCAGCAGTACAACATGCTTGATTTGCTTAAACTGACCAGATCCATAAGTGATTCACATCAACCTTGGATCTGAGCTATTTTTCCTAAAGCACTCAGTTATCCCAGCTCTTCCTCAGGTCTCCTGTTTCTAGGGTTGCTGCACCAGTATTGAAAGTGGTGAATTCCACAGCATTTCTGGCACTTAGGCCCTTAATTATCACCAAACCACTGAATGTGTTGGGCCAAAGGAAACACTGCTTTTGATAAGGGATGTGTAGAGGAAGGAAGCACAGATGCTCTAAGGCCAAAGCTGCCCCTGTCATCAGCTGGAGCTGGCACTTTTGGGGACAAAGTGACACCCACCAGTGTTACTGTAAATCCACTGCCTGTGGCAAATGCAAGAGTTCCCCCAGCAAAGCTGCACCTTGGGAGCAGCTCCAGCTCTCTCCTAGCCCTGCCCTGTACAGCCACACATGTGGAATATGCACATCCTCTTCCCAGCCTGCTGGGATGAAACATCTCCCACATTACAGCCCTGAGAACCATGAGGATCTGCCAAGCAAAAGAAGTCTGGGCTGTGGTACAGTGTTCTCTGTTTTTCTTAGGGAACTGATTGGGGTCATTCTTTTTTAGTTTATCTTATTTCTGTCATAAGGAAATTGAGCAAAAGAGGCAAAGGTGGGTAAGAGGAGGCCAATGGCTGCATTAAAAACAGCATCCTTGCAGCTCACAGCCACTGATAAGGAATAAATGGCCATTGATAAGGAATAAATCAGTCTGCAATGGCTATGCTGATGGGGCCTGGAATATAAAACTCAGGGGAACACAGCTCTGTTATGAAAAAGAGGTAAACCCATATGACCTGGGCAGATCATCAGTAGCTGGGTTACAAGGGCTGGGGGACCTGTGCAAGAGAAGCACACTTGAAAATAAACGAGGATGTCTTTGTACACATGAGATTTCTGAAGTGATCAAGCATAGGTTACATTCCTATGTGATGTGTACTTTTTCTTATAAGGAACCATCAGTACTCAACAGCTACATAATGGTCATGAAAAATATCCATAAAGCAGTTGTGTGCTAATGCAAAGGCTTGCAGGTCACAACCAAATTACCCTGACACCTCCTACACACTTTATCTCACCTCAATTCCTTGGTTTCCAAAAGCTGGAAATGGCATGAGGTTCACAGAGCTTCTTTCCTGAAACTATGACTGTTTGAGGTCATTCATCTGAAGCTCTTGATGCAACTCCCCGGCTTTCAGAGAATCAGACATGGGATCTGAGCACAGAACTGGCAGCACATTCGACTTCTCAGAGGAGTAGAAGTCCCAGAATTATTATTTTTTTAAATATAAAATGCCAGTTCTTCAACTTTTAGCTATTCTTGTATCAGTCCACAAAGAGACATCCAGAAGCAAAAACAATGGCCTATTCAGAAGATGTTTGAGGGAAAGCATTTAATGCTTGAGAGAAACAATATCCATCAGGGTTGCAAAGGGGCTCTTGGCCAGCCACAGCACTGAATGGACAAGACTGACATAGAATTTTAAATGTCTTGTTAGTCTGGGCTGGAGATTGAATTGACTCTGCTCTACCTGCCCAGCCAAATGTCTGTGTGAGCAAGGCAGGGGTCCCACGAGCAGCCAGGAGATTTCATGGGCAGAGCAGTGAGAACATCTGAAATCTGGGCTGACTGACTTGACTGCCTACAAATCTCAGGAGTGCCCATGTGTTGAGATTGTTATTGTCTTTTATTTGAATCCTCCTCCATGTAATTTTAATTAAAGATTAAGCAATCTCTAACTTATTTGATAAACAAGGAATGGGGAAACAACAAGTAACCCTCTATTCCCCCACTTAAAACCAATCTCTATAGAAGTTTTCACTTTCAGAGGACAAAAAATACTTCTGCTAAACCAACAGGAAAAGTGTATGAAAAAAGAGAGTTTTCTTCTTGGACTCCTTAGCAATAGAAAGCATCACAGTGGCTTTAGGCTCTGTTTTTTGCCCAGGGAGCAATTTCACTTGTGCCTTCACTCAGTCTTGATCACAGTCCTTTGCTCTAAATCACACACAGTGATCACAACTCAGATAATTCACTACTATCTCTATCCAGAGGGGATGAACTTTCTGCCTAGGACAAACCCAATGCTTTAAAATAAGATAGGAGGAAAATTCACCCAATTTACCCCCAAAACATAGTTCTGGCCCAAACCATCACTGCACTGGCTAAGTGGGACAAAATGTCTCAAAGGAAGCACTGTTGGGGTCCCAGATGACCCCAGAGACCCCTTCCAGCTGGTAACCAGCTCACATCTCATTTTCTGACCACACACCAGATGTGTTCAGTGCCTGGTCCCCCTCTGTGGGACACCCTCCCCATTAGAAAAGAAAAATTGTTGTTGTCAGTTTTGCGAAGAAAATACATCTGCAACATCTGTCTGGAGCCCTCAGGTTGCTGGAGCAGGAGGAGCTGGATTAGTGGGGACAGCTGGTGACACAGAGCTGGTGACACAGAGCTCAATCAATCACTCACAGAGGTGAGTGATAATTGCAATTACACACCTTGGTTTCACTCCTCACAAAGAGTGACACAGGCACAGGTGTTCCTGTAGGAATAATGACCCATGGTGATCCCATCGTGCATCCCCCTTTGCCATCACCAGGGTGAGGACATTATTTATAAATCTAATATATTTTATGGTACACATTGATGATCTATTATTTATTGATATATAATTACACCTTGATGCTGAGAATGCAGACAGAGGTCAGATAAAATGTAAAAGCTTGAGCAGAGCTTGTTACAATATCACATAATCTTGATGCATGCCTTGGTTTTGACACACAACATTTCAACTTCAGAGTAAGGGGCCACATTCAGATGCATTTTAAAACAAAATCTGATGTATTTTTCATCTTGTTTCACAGTACAAGCTCAAAAATCTTGAGATACAGCACCAAAATGCCACCTCTCATTGGAAAAATGAGATTCGCCCATTGCTGAGGTCAGCTGAAGACTTGAGAACAGTTTTGAGCTCACCCAAAAGGGAAGATGTGGAGCTTGCAAACTCTTGTTCACATGTAAAAGCTGTTCCAATAAATAACAGGCATTTCCCATGTTCATCACTCACCTCTGGCTCAGACAAGCACAGGTGCCAGCCTGGCTACCTGGCCCTCTGCCATACCCCCTCCATCCTCACTGCCGCTGGCAGGGATGGACTTGCTCTTAAAGCGTTACAGGAATTTTAAGGGGGGGAAATATATAGTGAAAGCAAAGCCAGAGATTATTAAGAGGACAATCCTTCTGAGTTGGGAAATCTTATCTCATGGTTATTTTTAATGTTTCCTGCTCTGCTAAAAATTAGCACAGGGATCGGAAGGAACCCTGCAGTTAAATTTTGACAAATTCAAAGGGCTGCCTTTCCATCTCTGGCTCTGTGGTTTCAAAAAAGGATAGAATCTTATATTTCAAAGAATGAACGAAAGAGCATGACAATATTTTAGTATCCCTGGAAAGGGCCCTGGGTCATCTGCAGCACAGGCAGGGAGCAGGGACCATACCTTCCTATAGGCCATGCCATAAATCCTCACAGGCAGGACAGTGTCTGCTGGCCATGTGGTTCCTCAGCCCATTTTTGTGTGAGAAGAAAGCTCTGGCAAAAGCTGTGACCAACCATACCCTGCCAGGCCTGTCACAAGGAAAGTAGAGGAAGACTGCCAGGTTGCTGTGGCTGCTCCCAGCTTCCCAGCTGAAGGGAAAGGGAAGAAAAGGGACTGAGAAACAAAAAATGAACTGTGAGTCCTCTAAATAGCAGCTGAGAATCACTGGCACTAAAAGTGAATAAACTGAGTCCAAGAGACTTATTCTGGGATGTCACCTCATCCCCAGTTACTGCTGCTCCTCCTCCCTCCCCGAAGTCCTCAGTGCAGAAGGATCAGAAACCCTTACAAACTAATAAATTTCTACTCCATACAATACCATTGCTGCTGCACTAATCATTTGTCCTTTCAAATGCATTTAAATGATACTTCATTAGGGTTTTTTAAATCATTATTATTTATAATGCTAAATAAATTTATTACTACATTTAAAAACTTGTGAAGGGTATGGAATTGGTCATACAAGGAATTACCCCAAGCACACACCACTCACTGCTGTGATTCCTGGGCAGGAGGTTCCTCCTTCATCAGCCCTGACCTTCTGGGTCCCCGGTGTGAGACCCCAAAACCATTATCAGTCTGCAGCATGACAAAATATTGGAAACATTCCTACCAGGAGCTGCTGTGGTTAAGAATTAAGATAATTTATATCACAACAGTTTCATGTTTAGCTTTATTTATAACATGGAGGGCCCTGCTGCAATGGGATGGGATTGCTACACATGGGAACAGCGCTGCACTTAAAAGTAAATATTATTTTTTAAGCAATGAACATCATTATCGACAAACCTTTCCTAACAATTTTCTTTTTCTTTGTTTGAAAAAAGCTATTTCAGTATTATTCCCCATGTAGCCAAATTTCCTCCATGCACTCATGAAGAAAACCATGACTACATGCAAACTGAAAACCCATTTTCCCTTACTAGACGATAGTTTTTTGTATAGTTTAAAAAAAAATTCCAAAACCAAACAGCTTCTACAATTTTCTTACAAGCACTAAACAGCAACATTGATGAGCCATTATTTTTTAATCCTTGAAAGACTAATTGTTTCCATTTGGGAACAATTTACACATGCAAGCCGCATCCTGCGTGGCCTCGGAGCCAGGCTGTCCTTGCTCAGAGAGAAAACCCCATTTCTTTTTATGAGGAAGGGCATTTAGGCGTTCCCCAAAATCTAATCTCCCTGTGTGTAACACCAATCCCAGTCCTGTGGGAGATCCCAAAGGATGGGGCTGTCTCAGGTTTCTGTGGCTGAGATGACCCCCTAGGTATTAGAAAGTCTCTTTTTTCCCAGCCCTGAGATCGAAGAAGAAATTGTGATTCATTGGTTTTGCTTTTCAGGGTTGTTTATTTTACCTTATCTATTCCATTCTTTCTCTGGCCTGCTGAGATCTGTCCAGCAGGTTGGGTTGTGGCACAGTGACAGCCCTTGGGGTGGTGTTAACTTTTCATACTAAGAACTATGTGTACTTTATTTACAATAATTTTCCAGTACCTATCACCTATGCTAGACAGTCTGTCTCTACTCTAAAGCAATCAAAAAGTGTCACCATCACAGCAGAAGATGGAGGACAAGAAGTAGGAGAAGAAGAACAGGACACACCCAGATTCCTCCATCTTGCTTCTTGAACCCCCATTCTAAAACCCCAAGATTCTACTTTTTCACCCTGTGACAAATTAACTATCATTCTACTCAAGCTCTTGGGCTTGTAAATCTTCACACAAACTTGGTAATTGTTTCCATGGGCTAAAATTGAGGGCACAGGTGTTTTTGAGTCTGTGCCAAGGTCTCTGAGCCCCTTGCCAGGGTCTCAGGGTCTCGAGTCCTCCAAGGCAGCCAGAGGAATGTCCTGGGTCCCGACAGGGCAGCAGGAAGAGCTGAGCCCTCCTCACCCTCAGGTTGCTGCAGCAACCCTTACCCCTCTCCCTGGTTTCTTTCCAAAAAGGCCACCTAAGCACACCCTGGGCATTGCCCACACAGTCTGGCAGGGCTCAGCATCACCAAACCCTCAAAGGCTCTGAAATATTTCCTCAGAGGAGCCGTGTCCCTCAGCCCAGGCTGCCAGTCATAAATCCCCCAGCAGAGGTGCCAGGTAGACAGTGCAGAGCAGCCTGATAAGAGCCAAGCGTGCATTAACAAGGCAACAAAACCCCCCGAGATCTGTGCTCTGCTCCAAAAAATCTGCCCACAGACTGCTGGGAGGCCTCTGCCCATTCTTTGATGGAAACGGAGCAGAAAGGAGCAGTAATTTGCTAAAAACTTCACCCTTAATGCAAACCAGACGGCTCTGCAAGGGAGCAGCCGCCTCGGAGGCCGGGCTGGGCCCGGCGGGCATCCAGGGCTGCGCAGAGCAGGCCTCTGCAGGGACAGCCCCTCTCCCTTCCACGGGGCACCAACGCTCCCAGCACTTCTAAAAGCCTTGGGAAAGAAACAAACAAACAGACAAAACCAGAAAAAACAAACCCAACTCTATCCTCAGGAAGCTTTCGGGGCAGCACTGGGCTCTGCCCGCTGTTCGGCCCCTCCTTTGCATCGATAGCCTGAGCTCTCCAGAGGGCTTCAATTCCCAGCTGTCTTCCAGACATGTCAGCCACATTCTGCAGGGTTTCAAATGAGATAAGGGGCCCTTTTCCCTGCAGGAGCTGCCTCTTCTTTAACCACAAGATGTGCTGCCTTCTGTCTGTGCACAGAGCTTCCTCTTTGTTCTGGATGTCTTCTCAAAGATGCTCAAGAAAAACGCCTGGAATCAAATCTAGCACTGACTGGTCCAAAGGGGTGGGAAACAAACCCTGGGCTAGAGCTGCTCAGGGCATTGCTAGGGTTTTTGAGGAAGGTCATTTGGAGGTGCCAAAACAGGGCCAGTTTGGTCACTTCTCCCAGCACAGACTGCTGTGGCTCTTGGGCAGAAATGCCAGATCACCATATCAGAGGGAAGAACTCACTCATCCGTGCATCACATTGCACCAGTTCTCTTCCAAAACAGCAAAGTATTCTTGTGGAAGAAAGAGCCCCCCAACTTCCCCAAATTTCTGAGGCTTAAATGAGTCCCATGTGTTCTGCACAACTGCTTTCTTCAAGCATTTGATGTCCAGTTGGGCTTTGGATATATTTTTTTAATATCACCTATGAGAGAGGTGACTGCCTCTGAGCTGGGAATGCAATTTTTAAGTAGGTAAGTAATTCTGGAAGAATGTTGGTGTTACAAGCAAACATGTCAGTGCTTACTGCCTTATAATCTTCCCAGTGTCATTGACAGCTTCTGTTTGGATTACGTTTGGTTTTCTCAGTTTTGCTCTGCGTAGACACAAAGCCTCTGCACCAGGGCTGGACCCAACCACACTGGAAACAGAGATGCAGATCCACCAGCTGCACTCAACACTCAAAACAGGAAACCAGAGGAAAAGCTGCATGAGAAGCCAGAAACCAAACCTCTGCCCTGCCAGTGCAATTTGGGCTGCACAGTTCTCCTTGCCATTGCTGTCAGCACCTTCACCAGGCCCTCTCCTCTTCCTATCCAGAACCATTGGAATCACTCAGGATAAACAAATGCATCTGCAGTTCCTCCACTAGGTGGGATGGAAGACAACTTTTTATTATCCCTGTGGAAGAATTACCTTTAAATGAAAAGGAAAATAAACTGTTGCCATGAAGAACTGGTCTTCACAAAATCATTGTTGCTTCCACATCAGAGAGCCAGCAAATGGCTATAGCAGGAAAACATGCTGGATCTGCTTTCCCTGTTTAAAGAGGGTTTTCCCTCTAGGCAAATAATTACGTGAATTGGCCACAAAACTGATATTAAAATAAAATGGAAAAGACTGGAACTACAAAGTTTGCCTTGTAAAATGAATGTTTGTTACTTCTGTCTTTTAGGCTCTTACTGGGAGAGGTATGTGTGCAAATAACTTCACACACAGGAGACACTCCTTGAAGTCTGGATTTTTACTAGTAAAACATGGGAACAAACACAGGACTGAATCCTAAATTACAGTTATGACCTTGATTAGCCCAGCTAAGAAAACTAAATACCTCATCAACAGAAGCCTTTATCACACCACACAGTGTTTAAAAGTATCCAATGTACAACCAGCCAGAACACCCATGCGATGTGTTTTGGACACCACAGGAACTGTGTCCATGCACAAGCTGCCACCCAAGATCTGCAGTCAACTGTCCACTGCAAAAATCCAGGAAAATTTGGGGTCCACACAGCCCATGAGGTCTGGCCACACAGCATGGTCCCCCATACCTCACATGGGATTTATGGCAGCCCTCCTGAAGAGCTAAAACGCTGCCTGCTGCTCTGGTTTGCACTCAGAGCAATCCCAGAGCTACACCAGGCTCCTCCAGCCCCTCCCACAGGCTGCACCTCAACAGCACTTTGAGATAATTGCATCGGTATAGGCAACTCATCAAGACATCAGGCAGTTCAGTTATAGCTACTCCTACAGTTCTCTTGTAAAAGTAGTTTGTTATTAATGCCACATGTGGTTTGCTGGTGCTGCCATTTCCAAAATGCCTGGTTAAGTGCATGCCTTGGAGCTTTCTGGTAAGAAAGGAACCACAATGGCACAGAGGAACTGCCACCAGGAAAAGGCTAAGGCATGTGTTCCTCATTTCCCACACATCATCCTGTCTGCATTCATATTATATTTATGGGTCACACATGAAAAGCTTGCACAGACTTTCCCTAAGTTGTGTACTAACTGAAATTCTTAATTGCTGAGGGGAGAAAACCCCAGACTCCACTGTTTATGGTCAAGGTCTAGAGCTTTAACCAAAGTTGCTGTTCCAGTGCTTCACTGTGCCAGGTTTTATGTCAGGGAACCATCTTCTCTTCTACACATGCTTCTTCAACCTCACTCACAGACATCAGCCTAGAAAAACACATTTGGCTTCACTTTATGTCTTGAAAATTAATTAAAACCAGAGTTTACCATCCTTACCAGTTGATTTCTGGCTTATACATTACAGCTGACTTCAGAGGACAGATCTGGATTTACAACACTGCAGCCAAAGGAAGATAATAGCTCACTGTCCTAGGCTCCCAAAATAAAAGTTTCTGAAGATGCTGATCTGCTTAGCTCCAATAGCTCCTTAGCCTGAGCTGGACTATAAATATGTGAGAATGGCCTGCACAGGAGTATTTCAATTCTGACAGAGCAATTACTCCCCAAAATGAAAAGCCAGCATGGAGCAATGTCTGTGTTGTGATTCTTTTTTACCTCAAGTCTATTAATTGATTATATTGGTGCAGTTACCTGTCTGTTAGTCACAGAATCATGGAATGGTTTGGGTGGGAGGGAGCCTTACAGACTGTCTAGGCCCAGCTCCTCTGCCATGGGCAGGGACACCTCCCCCTATCCCAAGTCGCTCCAAGCTCCATCCAACCTGCCCTTGGACACTTCCAGGGATGGGGCAGCCACAGATTCTCTGGGCACCCTGTGCCAGGGCCTCTATAGAGAATTTCTTCACAGTATCCCATCTAACCCCATCCTCTGTCAGTGTGAAGCCATTCTGCCTGTCCTGTCACTCCAGGCCCTTGCAAAGAGTCCCTCTTCAGCTCTCCCGTTGCTCCTTCAGGTACAGCATGGCTGCAATTAGGATGTCCCAAAGCCTCTTTTCCAGGCTGAAAAATCCCAGTTCTCTCAGCCTTTCCTCATAGCAGAGGTTCTCCATTCCCCCATTTATCCTGGTGGCCTCCTTTAGATTCATTCCAACAGATCAAAATCCTCTCTGTCCTGGGGACCATAGAGCAGGGTACTCAATGCTGAATTATTTTCAGTAACAAGCTGTATTATTCTAAGCAGGCAGAGCATGGTTCCTTTTCTCCCTGCCTTCTCAAAGGGTTCCCACTGCTGCAAGAGATGGGCAGAGCAATGCCTGAGGTCTTCCAGGCAACACACAAGTGATTTACAAAATTCAGAAGGCAAATATTATACACCAGAGGAACAAAATGGGTAATGCACCTCTCAACTAAAAATAAATCCTAGTATTCTAAGGGAAATGTATAAAATAGGAGACAATCCTGTTTCATATCATACTTTTCTTTTGCAAAGCCTCTTCCCTGCTCTGCTTTCTATTAATGAAGACATACACATGAAGTAATTCTCCTCATTAATCAACTTCATTCTTTTGGTCTCTTCCCACTTGAAGTGACAACCCTGCATTTGGGATGTCACGTAGTGGTGGAGCTGAGACTGATTTTAGGGATGAGTAGTAGAGGCAGATGAAACTCTCAAGATACAGAAACTTTGGCTTCAAAAGGCTTCTCCAGTAAGTGGAGAAGAGAAGGGAATGGGTTCTGGTGAACCACAAAGGCAGCATCTCACTGGGAAAGAGGAGGAATATGTAGGAGAACAACTGAGGGCAAGTATAGAACCCTCCCTCCATGAGGCAGAGAAAGAGATGGGTGCAAGACTGCTAAGAGCACTGCACAGCCGGTTGCTTAGAACCACACAATCATTCAGGTGGAAATGACCTCTAAGATCATCAAGTCCAGCCATTAACCCAGCACTGCCAAGCACACCACTAAATCAAGAGCCACATCTTTTAAATCTCTCCAGGGACAGTAACTCCACCACTTCCCTGGGCAGTCCAGACCAATGCTTCACAACCCTTTTGGTGAATAAATGTTTCCTAACATCCAATTAAACAGCTGTGCAATGCAGAGATCCTCCTGCTCTCAAAGGTCAGCTCTAAGCCTACTCACAGTTTGGCTCTCCCATCTGCTCCTCATTTTCTCCTTTTCCTCCTGCCCAGATGCAGCTGCCTGCCCTGCTCCCAAAAGCAGCACAGCCCCACTGCACCAGCCCCCTGCCCCCTCCAAGCTCCCCAGGACAAATGGCCCAACATGCTGAGAGCACCCCAGGTCAAGGGGAGCCACTCTGCAGCAGGGATGCTCCTGGCCTGGGGAAGCACAGCCTGGGACACATCCCAGGGGATCCTGCTCCCAGGGCCTGGTCCTGCCCAGCAAGAAACATATTTCCATCATTGTGGTGGCTGCACATCTGCTTTTCTTGCTTTTCTGCTGCCCCCATGCAAAGCTGAGCTCAAGGCAGCTCTGTGGCACCATGGCTCCTGCCTCACCGTGGGCATCAGAAAGGCTTTTTCCCTTAACCTGCCCTCAGTATCAAAAGTTAAACTATTCTCTACAAAGTCTTTGTTCCTCTGGTAAATCTGGCTGAAATTGGCCAAGTTCAAATGTTACTGGGGAAGGAGAAGACAGACCCATACAACCCTTACACTGAAATTCAGGCTGAGGTGTGTGCTGTGATGCATGATCAGTGGGGTGTCAAAACCAAATCAAACAAGAGCAGAAGAGCAACAAATCCCAACATCCTTAAGAGCTGTTACATCAATGTTAGTAGGATATGCCATGGGGTTAAAAATGGCAACTAAAATCCTCTATGGGATTTCAAAAATAACAATAAACCTACCGAACTTCATAAAGAAAAAAACTGTTTCTGCTGTAGAGTTTTTTTATTGTAAGGCCCAAACCTCTCCTCTTAAGATGTTCAGTACAAAAATATTGAAATCATCTTATAGAAGCTGTTTTCTCCCTCAGTCCCATTTCCAGAGCTCTGGATCACTTCATCCCTTTAAAGCTTCCTCTGTTTGCAGCTCAGTTCAAACTAGCAGCTCAAAGCATTGCTGGCCAAGGAATGCAAGTGTCACCACATGCCACTTAATACCCACCTTCTACCTCTGCATTTTTACCACATTCAACCCCTGAAACAGCTCACAGCTTATTTGATCACCCTGAAGGGAACTAAATAAGTAAATTCATTTGAATATGCAACTGGATTTAATAAAACCTGCCCATATTCTTCTGCTGAATAATACTCCCACGTCTGCTTTATGTTTTGTTTCCTCCTTCTTCAGGGATGCATCTTGCTTTGGAAATACAACTATCCTCACCTCCTTATTAGAAACAATTAATTAGTGCATCCATAGCCATGTGGATGTAGTAATTCAGTGTTTGCTGGTTTCAAAGTCAGGATAAGACCAGCCTGGACCAGGACTGCAGGCCCTGGGGGTAAGAGAGAGGAGGAAAACCCTTGTGGTGATGCAAATTCCATTTTCCCAGTGCAGAAAGTGGCGGCAGAGTTGAGGTCATTCCCAGTCCCTGACACCATCCAGAAGTCCTGGAGCATCACCAAAATCCCTCTCCAAGGTGCCAGGCTGCCCAGGGGACAGTGCTGATGCTCTCTCCCAGGGAACAGTCCCTGTTTCCTCCCAGAGCTTCTGGTTTTCAGAGTTCTGCCACTAAACCACAGGACTGAGACAGGAGAAGGGACAAACCTGCCAAGGGTTTCCAGAAGGGTTTGCCACACTGCTCAAGGGCAAAAAGCCACTCTAAAAATGACAATCAAGAGCCCATTAGAGTGAAATTTCACATCTTAACTTCTAATAAATTAAACTCCTTATTTCCACCAGATCCCTGAGGCATCTGTACAACCTCCTGGCTCCAGCATCTCCGGGCTGCTGCGGGCAGGTGCCACCTGAGGGAGACAAAGCCCTTTCCTGGACACAGAGCCCTGCTGGCCGCAGCCTCCCCTCCCAAACCTCATCTGTCCTCATCCTTTGGTGGAATCCCGAGTGCTTTCATGGCAGGGATGCAAGGGCAACATAGTCTGGTTCTGCAAAATTAACCCCATCTCCCACCTCTCCACTTCTGGGGAAATGCTGCTGCCCTCCCCAGGGAGGATCACAGGGGTCCAGGGGAAGTGAAAACTGCAAATATCCCTGGAATTCCCTTCCACTCCTCCTCTCTTGAGCTCCCTGGCACACATAAAACTCAATAGATGTTTCTGTGGTTTTTGGGCACTCAAGGGGAACCAGGCCAGGGCATATGGTGGCAAAGACAAACAAAGAGTTTTCCTAACACACTCATTCAGGAAAAAAAAAGAAAAGAAAAAAAAAAAGGAGGAAAAAAAGAAAAAAAGAAAAAAAGGGCATCAACCACAGGAAGGAGGAGGCTAAGGAAAGCCAATACACCCCTTCCAGAGCAACAGGCAGTGCAGAGCTCACTGCATCAATTCAAAAAGCTGGAGCAGATCTGGACGCTCTCTCTCCATGCCATGGAGAATTTACAGCGCTTTTTAGCAACCCCTTACACCAAGTGAAGTGCATGCCTGGGTGTGGCTCCCTGATGAGCTGCTGAGCCCCTGGGAGCTGGAGCACTGTGGCCATCCAAGGGCATTGATGAGGGACAGGGGAGCCAGCCAGGAGGCTGAGGTTTGGGGTCTGGCCAGAACAAGGACTCCCTCCTCCTGCACAACCAGCAGGACAGCTCTGCACCCACAGACAAATTTTTGGATATGGGCAAATGAGTATCTACCTCAACACCTCAGGCTCTTTCACCAGTATCCCCTCTTAGAGTTCTAAGGGGGACAAACCCCAAAGCCTTCAATCACTTTGCAGTCCAGTGAATTCTTAAACAAGAGCGTGAATACAACCATGACAGGGCTCAAGTATTTCATCCCTCTAACCATTAAGGGAGATTATTGCTCAGGCTTTTAAGTTTTAGGGCTGAATCCCTCAAAAGCTATTGCTAATGAAGAAAGAGAGGAGGGAAAAAGTTAAAAAAAGCAGCTTAAAACAGGCAGGGAAGATCAAGTGTCACGAAAAATGCTGGAGAGGACCACAGAGCACAGATTAGAAAAAGAATAAAATCAAAGGAGCAGTGGAGTTACCGGGTAACCATCGCGTCCTGACTGCCCCTGTGGGGGGAACAAGGGACATGAGTCAGTCGGTGCACCTGGAGCAGCTTAACATCACATAGCAGCAGGCAGGACAGGGGGCCATGGCCTCTCCAGCCAGCCCTGGCACTAAAATAGGCAAACCTCTTGGGGTAACTTTCCTGTCAGAGGGGTCACACCTACAGTGTATTTTCCCTGGGTTGTGATCCCCTGCCCCCTTTTGGCTACTTACCAGGGTTTTGCCAACTTGCACCCATCCCTGCTGCTTGTGCCCAGCCCCTCTGGCCCTGGAGCCACAGACATGCATGGCACACACTGGGTCCCGGCCATAAAGCTGCCCTGGGAGGGGGGTGCCAAGAGGAAAGAAAACATCTCAGTGTTGGGGAGAGGTCGTGGAGGCTGAGACAGCAGCCAGGATCACTGCAGCATCAATCACTGAGCTTCAAACTCCTGTCCCAGCAGTTGATTCTGTGGAGGTTTACCCCTCTAAATCCATTAACTTCCTTACAGGATGCCCTCTCCCAGCTCACATCTAAGCTTTGCTTTATTTGTAGCGAAGCAGAAAGCACAGCTGATGCTCTGGGGAATGACCCTACTGCAGTTCCTAGAGCAGCTGCAGGATCAGCAGAACAAAACACAGCTCAGACAGGGTCTTTCACCTTCCTTGCTCTCCTCAGGGGTTCCCAGAGGTGTTTACAGCCCGAGGGGCTGCTGACCATGCCCTGAGCTACAGCAGAGCCTGCTGAAAGCCAGACCCAGGGCAGACCCTGGGAAGGAGCTGGTGAGAATCAGCTGGCACAAAACAGGCAGCCAGGTGAGTGCCTGCTGCAGCAATGTCACCTGCTACACAAACTCAGGTGGTGTCAGCGTGCTGTGGGTGCAGAGCTGGAGTCAGGCTTTGCTCATGGCATGGGATAGCTCCAGCAGCCCCTTCACACCACTCATGGGGACTCTCCCTTCCCCCAAGCACCCCTGCAGCTGTAATGCCTCCTGCAGCACTCCTGGTTCATCCAGAATCAACACTGACTGCTCATTAAACCCATTACAGCTTGGGATAAAGGGTACAGAGAGGTTTATGGAGAGGTATGGCAGGGGAGCACACACAGATAAAGAGGGAACACTTGGAACGCCCTGCCCTCGCTTGCCGGTGAGTTCCCCAGCCAGCACACTAACACATAATGTGTCTGCTAATATCTGTGACTGTAAATGCTTAATTACAGTCTGTGGTAAGTCTATATTTCAATTGTAGAAATTCCCTACCCAGCATGTGATTTTAATACTCTCCAAAACAGAGGTTTTATAGCATATCTGAGCAGAATACCCCTTACTCACAGACAGGACAATCAATCATCCAACAGCCACAAATCCTGTACCACAAATTCTAATAATTTTATATGCATAACTAACTTATGACAGCCAAAAGAATAAAGCACCAGAACAACTGCTACTAGGGAACAACAGAATTAGGGATACAGTTAGAGCAGTGTAATGCTATACATGTAAGAAGTAATCAATTCCTTCTGGCCTAAATCAAGAAACAGAAGAAACTAATAAACGCAGTACTGTTAAAATAAAATAATATTGTGGTTCTGTGGGTTCTAGGACTTATTTTATATTATGCTTAAAGAAGTCTCTGGCAAAGGCCATTTATGCTAAAAAGCAGGATTAAAAAAAACCAAAACCAACCAACCAACAAACCCCACCCAACCCAAAAATTTACTAAACCAGGAGTTGTCTTTCAAAGAAGGGCAAGGGGAGAGGAAAGGAAAAAAAGTTCTTGTTTGTGTTAAATCTCCCCTGTGCTCTGTTTGCAATTCAATAGTGCCGTGGGAACCAGGAAATGAAACCAACAAGAGACAAAGAAAAATTAATAGTGCACCATATGTTGCCTGTGTTGGATGGCCATAATAAACGTGAGCAGACAGCACACGTGAGGCAGCACCACCCCTGGCTCCTGTGTGGGTTCAGAGGAGCCTCTGAGCACGACCAAACAGCCACACAAACCCATTTCAGTACAGGCCATAGTATTTCAGTCAATGGGGAGGGTCCCTTAAAGGTGTATTTGGGGAGTTTTAAACAGGCAGTATCCCACTATCCTCTTTATTTGTAATCCCAAATATTCATTTTTCTCAACTGCCTCTTATGTATTAAGGTTAAATAATGAACTTGAAACAGGAGCAAAAATTCAAAGGGCTGAAAACACTTCACTAAACCCACAGACAGTGCTGCCAGTCCCAGGAGAACCAGAGCCATGGTGATGGGACATCACCCACTTCTTGTCACCAAAACAAAACTGGGAATTTATTAGCCCAGGAATAGTTGCCAAATTTATTTTCCCTAAAATAAGCCCTTTCAACCCAGTGAGGTTCTATAGGAAGAGAACAAGGTGAAGAAATGCCTCTGCTAGTGCAATGACAGACAAGGAAATGTGGCTGCAAACAGCCTAAACTCCTCTTCCTCCTCCTCCTTTGGGGGAAGAAAGGTAGAAAACCAGAAGCACCTAATATCCATAATTTATTTTTTAAAGCAACCCTCAGCAACTTGGAGGGCACAAATAAAACATAAATTCTCACTCCAAAACCAGCAGGAGAACAACAGATTTGGATGTGGTGGCACAGCCAAAGGCACGTCTGAACATTTGAAAGGAGGAGTTGACACATTTTCAACTATTACCCCTTCAAACAACTATTTCCCCATAAATTTTCTGGTTGCATTGGTAGGAATGCTCATTATTCTACCCATGACTTCAAAGAAAGAAGCAAGCAAGCTATGGTTTTCCCTCTAGCCCCCCTTGTGAGGCAACCAAACCCATATTAAATGCTGGAAACACAATAGGTAAGAAAAGCAAGACAGAGCTTTAGAACCAATAAACCCAGTAACATGTTAAATATTAGTACAGCACTCTTTCTGTTAAATAGAGGCAGACTAAAGAACTCTTTAAAGGGAAAACTCCTTTTTATTGAATATTTTCTGGGTTGAAAATTAGTAGAAGTCACTTGGGGCAACAAGTTAAAAATTTAAAATTCCTCCCACAATTTGTCTACAATCACAAAAAAAAAAAAAAAAAAAAAAAAAAAATCCAGCAGCATCTGGTACTGATTTTGTTTCCAGACACACCTCTACCAAAAAATGCTGTGCTTTTGCAAGGACACTGAAAGGGAAGGGGAAGCCTTAACTTTGTTGATCCAACAGTAAAATCCATGATACTTACTGCAGGTCCTGGAAAACAAAAGAAAAACAAAGAAAAAAAGAGTCAATTACACAAAAAAGTACAATCTGACAAAGTAACAGAAAACAGGAACCAACACCAGAATGATTTAGGACTCTTCAGTCCAATTACCACATGATGACTCTGCAGACACACTCAGCACCATCCACACCCTCCTGACTTTGCAGACACACTCAGCCCCATCTCACCCGTGCTGCTGGCACAGCAGTACTGACAGGGGTGCAAAACCACTTTTTCCCATCTTTTTCACAGCATGACTGTTTCCTCTCCCCCCACAAGACCCTGGGCACAACACAGGGCAGGACCCATCTGCAGGGAATCAGGGCCTTGGGCACCACCTGTGGCCAGCAAAAAGAAGACAGATGTAGCCATAAAAATGTGCAATTTTTTATTAATAAAATCTATATTTTCACCATGGATCATATTTATCCTTTGGGTAATGCAGGAGGAGCAGGATAGAAGCTCTCAAAAGCCAGAGGAGCAGTGTGGGGAGCAGGAACTTGACAAGGGCAGTGCTGCTGCTTCCACAGATCCCAAATGTTTCTGTTGGATGTGCCCACCTCTCCCTGACCTCCAAACATGTCACACAGCCCCAGAGCCCTGTGTCACCCCCATGTGCCTCTGCTTGTGTTCCCTGTGCCACCCCTATGGGCCCCTGCTCCTGTTCCCTGGGCTGCTGCTCAGTGCCTCAGCTCCAGAGAAATTCCCATCACACCCAGGTCAGGCTTTGGGGGCCAGGGGCACAGTCTGAGGCTGGCTCTAACAGCAGTAAGAAAAGAAACATTCCCCAGAATCCCCCAGCAGGGCAGAGTGCTCACCACAGCCACACCAATTTCTGCAGTTTTCCCACTGCTTGCCCAAGCTGGTGCTGCACTGAGGTGAGCACTAAGCCCTAATCCAATGCAATCCATGTTGCACTCCTGTTCATGAGGCAGCCTATAGCTCTGTTTGGGATTTCTTCATGTTTTGATTCTTGCCTGATCAAAACCAGAAGCTAGAAGCACAATTAAAAAAGAAAAAAAAAGTGGGAAAGCTTAAAATGGAGGCAAAAAAAAAAAATTAAAAAAGCTTTGTTCATCTATGTTATTCAACAATATTATTCAAGAAGCATATTTCAAGTCAATGCCTTTTCAAGGATTTTAAAATTAATTTAAAATTAAAAACTTCTCCAAGTTGAATTAAATAAAAACCAAACAAGACTAAGAATGAGGGGTGGCAGCAAGTAATGGCTGGCAGTGCACCAAGAGCCATACCACTGACCTGTGTCTGTCACCTGGAGGGGGTCAGTGCCACACAGCCATGCCTGGGGCAGGGACAGCCTCCAGGCCAGGAACACAGGGGCTTAACTTGCTCTCCTTGGTTGAATTTCTTCTGAATACAGAAGCCAGTGGCTCTATGCCAATTTATTAACTGAGAATCATAAACCTGATTTATTAACTCACTTACACCAGGCTACCCACAAGAGCCCTTTTGTGGAAAAGTCAAGACTTAAGACTCAAAGAAGTGGGCAGGAAATTATTTTAATATGGGATTTCAATCATGTACCAATTATAATCTCTTTGGAATTTGTTGCCTACTTTCCTTTTTCTCGACTACTGTTTTTTTCTCCCCAGCATGTGCAGGCAAGTGCTCTTTTAAAGTGCTTCTTCCTCCCAAATTCAGGAATCAGTCAAAGGGGAGGGTCTGTAAATGCACCTCTGGATGCTCTCCAGCCCCATCAGTGGAGTTACACCAATCTTTCACTGTGCTGTTGGCCAATTGAGGCTAAATAAATCTTCATTAAGGCATAAAGTTAAACCTATTGAACTGATCTCTCCTCCGAAGAACAACAGAACTGTCTGGTTTGTGTTTTTCAACAGCCCAGCCACAAGACACTTGTTTCCTATGGAAAAAAGTCAAATATTTTTGCAATTCAACAATAAATAAAGAAGCTGATCCTGTACCCAGGGGCTGCCCCTCATCCAGCCATCTCATCATTGTGGGCACATTGCACAAGATTTATGCTCTTGTCAAAGAAATTTGCCAGAATTTACTGTTAATAATTTTGACTGGCAATAATCAGTTTGAGAGGCTGTAAGGAAGAATGAAACAACTTGGAAATTCTTCTAACAACAAATAAAAGTTGAAAACAGCCTTTGTGTACTTAAGACTATGTGACAAATCAACTTGGGGACTGATTTCAGAAGAAAGAGGTGAAAGACAAAAATAACCTGCAAATGCAGAGATTTTGGCCTATGATTGATTTACCTGAACAGGGAGGATGCTGCTGTAACCAGGAGTGAACACCCTGTGCTCAAGCATGCAAGGGCATGGAGATGTTTGGAAGCACAAAAAGATTCTTTAAGAACATGCACAGCTGTGCTAGCAGGAGGTGAAAATCAAAACTCATTAAAAATTAATGACCCAGATTTCCTGATTGACCAACATGAATGTTATTTTGTCTATCCAAAGCCCGAGTGGGTCACAGAAGCATCATCCCCAGCAGTACACAAACATATGGGAAATGACAGGTCACAGTCATTTATTTCCAAGTATTTTTTCAGCTTGGAAATTTTAGGATAAGATTATATTCCTGATAAATCTGCAAGTCATTTATCATGCAAGCTCTCCTGCCATGAGAGGAAAGAGCCAGGCAGGGGAAACAAAACCAGCCAGACATTTCCAACAGCTCAGGAAGAGTCAGAGGGGATTTTGCTGCAACACTAAAGGGCAAATATCCCATCTCCAAGGTAGCAAACATGCATCTGTGGTCACCTGAAGATGTAAAAAAAATATAGTAAAAAGAAATCTATATTAATTCATGGCTATGTGTATTTAAACACAAGCACTGTGTATATACATACACATAGAGCTATTAATTTGGGGGGCTGTAAGGGGAATAACAGAGCCAGGGGAAACAACAGGTAACAACTGCTACAGCCATAAGAAGCCACAGAATCTGGGGAAAACTTCATTTGTCACTGTGTGCTGACCTCCAACTCCTATCTATGCCTCAGTGCTGGGGCACACAGGGAATATACTTTCCTAGTAGAAGCTCATTACTGAGAGCCAGATTAGATTTTTCCTGAAGTTCAGCAGAAGTCCTTGGGTATGAGGTTGTCACAGGCAGTTCATAGTGAGAAACAGGGGGAGCAAGAGAAATCCCCAAATAAATACAGTTCTCTGTGTAATTTACCCACATGCAGCCCCATGTGTACTTACTGAATAACAACAACTGTATATTTACAATTTTCCACTCAATCACAAGGCTAATGGGTTTGAAAGCATAAATCTTGATATGTATAATATGGAATTTTAAGTATATATAAGGCTGGGAGAGAAATAAACCTTCCCTGCATAGAAATCACACTGTTTATTTCCTAAAAAAGCTTTAGATTCCTTCAAGTTCCAAAACAGAATATTTGCACAAACAGAATAGCTGTAAGAAAAAAGCCCTCTCAAACTAACAAAAACCCCTCTGAATTAAATCTTTGTTAGAAGTTCAAATTAAGGCAATACCTGCAGTGTAATGTAAGGAAAAAGAAAACATTGTGGGTGGTGGGCAGAAGACTTCTATCCCATAGGAAAATTTCAATGCATTTCCCCAAAAAACTGCTTTTGAGATGAAAACATTTTGTAAACAAAACTTTTTCTGCCAGAAACAGAAATAATGCCAAGTCAGGATTTTCTAATGAAAGAACACTTCATAAAAAAATGCCCTCTCTAGCCCACCTATAAAGGGAATTTTGTGCCAAACCAGACCATGTTTGTCCCCCTGGGCTGTAGCTGTGCACAGCTGATGCAAACAGCTGTGCACAGCACCCCAGCCATCAGCTTTGGGTGTTCGTGTCCTGGGGCAGCTCTTGCTTCATGTGAGGAGAGCAGAGCCTTACTCAGAGACTTGCCAAGCTGAATATTTAATGTAAATTGTCTCTTGGTTTATTTTGATAGATTTTGAGGTTTTGGATCAATCATCAAGCCAGGGGAAGAAAGGAGAAGGATATTCCAAGAGACAGGAACATCATCTCCCACCATCTAGTCGTGCAAAGCCTTTGAACCAATACTCCAACTAAGCTCCCAAATCCTGGATCCCGTTCCTCCATCCTTCAGGAACACCCCAGCATGGCTCAATCTTTAAAAAAATAAACACAAAGCCCCGTGAGGGTTGTGCATCCCTACCCCATCCTGCTCACACAGCACCAGCTGGCAGCAAGAGGGGAAGCAAAACCTCCCAGGTCCCTGGCAAAAATCCGTGTGATTTCACAAACGCTCACTCCAGCAGTTGAACTGTGTCCTCACTGGGACATATCACATTGGGAAAATAAGCTAGCATGACATTAAACCTGATTTTGCCTTTGGCAAGGAAAAGGAACTGCATCTGAGATGAGCAGGCTGGCTGTCAGGGCCAATCACGAGAGCAAGTGCTGCAAAACCTTTCTTCCACCCCACAGTGAGAGAAGGCTGAAAATCCCACATAAAATTGTATTAAAATGTGTTTTTCTTTCTATAGAGCGCTTCCATGGGTGGGTGCACATGACTCTTCAAGGCTGTGCTTGCTTTCCAGCTGGAAAAGAAACTGCTGATGATCATGTGCAGGGATAAGGGTGCTGGGACCCTTGTGTCTGTCCTGACAGGGTGGGATGGAGCTCAGGACCTGCTGGACCAGACCAAACAAAGTGACATCCCCCAGGGAAGCTGCTGGTGTGAATTTTCTGGCCTTGTGGCAACAACAGTGGGATAAATCGGCTTTTAAAAGCAGCCTCTTTTGCAGTGGCTGTGCCCAGCCCCAGGACTGCTCCTCTGCAGCAGCAGTGATTCCCACAGGGCCAGATGATGGAGAGAGTAAATAAAATGGGTTGGATGGAGCCATTTGACTCAATTACTCCCTGGTTTGTTCAGCTGGGCTGAAGGTGGCAGAAGCACTCTCCAGTTATGAGATCTTTGGGTCTGAACTCAGGGAAGGGATGACAGGGGGACCTTTGTGCCACCACGGGGAGCTGGAGCTGCCACCAGAGATGTGAAGCCCAAAGGGAGGCTGGGGTTTAGTGCAGCCCCCTCTGCCCTCCAGGGCTCCCCAGGGGGAAACTTGTTGCCTTTATGCTTCTCTACAGCAAAATAAACCATCAGCCCAGAGGCAAGGCCCCAGCAGGACCCACTGCCTGCCCTGGGCAGGTTCTGGGGGCAATAGGGTTCACCCCATTGGGTTAACAAGTGTTTTCTGAAGCACGTGCAGCCAAGCTTGTCCCGTGTCCAAATGGTCTAAATAGGTAATTTTTTTTTTTTTTTTTTTTTGCCAGAAATGGTTTAAAAATTAATCTTTTATGGTATGGTGCATATCTGTGGAAGAGAGCAGTTGTCCCAATGTGTTTTCATGATGATGAATTCTTAGTTTAGAGAAATAGAGCTGGAGGATTAATTTATTTCATCTAAATCCATCATGGCAGAAGAAAAAAGCAAAATTCACTCTTGGTTTAGATCAACAATAGGGTGTGATTAAAAGGGGCAGGAGTATCTCTTAACAGCTTCTCTGCTTGTTTCGTAGAGATATACATTGAAACTTTCAATATAATCTGAAAAGCTTTTTCGACATGACTATTTCAACAAAGGCCAAAGAAAAACACTTCCCTTGGCAGAGCTGAGCCTTCTGGCTCTTCAACAGCCTTTGTCGAGGCTGTGAAGCCCTAACCAGGCAGGGTCCCTGGGGATGGACACCAGCATGCTACACAAACAAAGTTTTATTCACATTTATCAGCTGTAGTGAAGGAACAAGGGCCCAGTTTATGTGTGGTCAGGTTCTCAAACAGATATAGAAATATATATTCAAGTTATCTGGAGAAACAAACATCAGTCAGCTCAGCCAAAAGCAACACACAGCAGGATGCCTGCTCCCTGTGTATCTGCAGTGGGGCAGTGCAGGCTCTGCACTGCATTCCTTGGATTGCACTGGGGTGACCCTTGGAGCCCCACTGTGTGCCTGTGTGCAGGGGGTGGCAGCTCCACTCTTCTCCATTTATCTCCACAATTGCAGAAATTTAAAAAAGTTGTTACTAAGGTTTGGAAATTTTTATCATCAGTAATTGATTTCTTTTTTTTTTTTTTTTCTTTTACAGTGTTTGTTTTCTTGCTGGCTCTGCATTGATTCCCTGGCAGCTTTCTGCTTCATCAGAGGAATGCTCAAGTGCATTTGCAGATGTGTCACAACACGAGGGAAATTGCTGCTCTTCAAAAGTTTTGCATGAAGCAGGGAGAAGAGATGTAAGGGCATGTGTGAGCCCAGTGTTACCTCCCAGATTTTTGTATGGACCAGACACACATCTTGAACAGTGTTTACATGAATGCCTGCATATAAAATCAGACCCACTGGCTGACCTCTCCAGCTGCCCTTGCTAGAATGCTGTATTCCACTGTGCTCCGTAAAGCCCTTAGGTGATATTTTAAAAAAACCCAAGAAAATAGTCAAAGCTGTCTGGTGGCCGCTCCTACAGCCTGGCTGCTGGGAAAATGAAACAAATTAACAAAGCTGGCTGGGCTCCACCACCACCCCGTCAGCACCTATCCCTTAGCCAGGAGTAAATCCCTGATGCTTCAGGAACAAAAATATCTCAGAAAACCCCTAATGCACTCAGGAATACCAGCAGTGGAAGAGAAGGGAAATGCCTGCCTGCCTTTTTTGTCCCTCAGTCCAGGAGTTCAGGTGCTGCTGCTGGTGTGCAGCACATATCCACTCAATTCCCTTTCCTCAGAGTTAAAAAAATTGTTTAAAATATTGGTGATCAGAAAGTTATGCTTTCCTTTTTGAAATCCAAGCTGTGAATTTTCAATAGCAAGAGGCAGCAGAGAACAGAATTCAGCCTCCACACTAAATGAAAATCCACTGGCTCCCGTTCATTCTATCAGTGTTCAAGAACCTAAGAGCTGGGATATGTAATTTCATGTGTTGCTTTCTGGCACAGTGAGGCAATCCCAAAAACTGCCTGGCTCTCTGGGCAGATCCCAGTCTATTTCCCTGAGAAAGAGCAACAACAGTTGCATCTCTCCTTTCTCCAGCAGCACTCAGACCCAAGAGCAGAATGCAAACAGCACCTCTCCCCCGCTGAAACCGGGGCAGTCCTTTCCCATTTCACAGACAAAGCCCCAGACATCACCAGATACACTGAAGTGATAGAGACACAGAATTACAGCTCAAATGAACCCCCAGCAAGGCTGCCCTGTGGTTTCAGCCAGGCTGAGGGCACACTGATGCTCAGGGGACCTGCCCAGGGCTGGTGACTGAGGTTTGGTTATCCCTGACTCCCAAATGCAGACACCACCACCCCATGGCTGGCAGGCAGCACAGGGACATGGCCACATGCAGAGAACAAGTCAGTGCAAACCTCCCATCCAGCATGGCTGGGGAATTCCCTGTTTCCATGGTCCATTCCCTGTTTCCATGCTCCATTCCCTATTTCCATGCTCCCTCACTGTCCCTCTTCAGTGTTGGGTGGGGCAGTGATGAGGCTGAATGGCACAAAGAGAAATGGAAGGATAGATAAAAGATCCAACAGCTGTGGGTGTTTTGAGTGGAACTGTTTTTTTGTTTTGATTGGTTTGTTGGTTGGTTTCTTCCTTTTATGTTTTTAAAATTTGTTTTTTGTTTTTAGGGGTTTGGGAGCTGGTTTTGGTTTGTTTTTATAAAGTTTTTAATAAAATTCTTCATGCCCAGCACACAGGGGTGAGGGAAGCCCCTGTTCCACAGCCTGTTAAATGGAGGTGGCAGGTGGCATTACCCAAAGGCTCCCACCCCCATGACACCCCCAAGACACCCTGAGTGCCCCTGGGCAGGTGATGCTTACCGGGTTCTCCGCGCCGGCCGGGCTTCCCTCGCCTCCCTGGGGGCCCTGTGGGAGGCAGGCAGAGAGCACAGGGTTAGTGATGACCCATGGACAACCAGCTCAGCAGAGCATCTAACACATGTCCTTCCCTTTGGACCCATCTCATGTCTTCCCATCTTTCACAAATACCAAAATAATTAGTAGGCAGCACAATTTAAATACCACTTTTTTCTCCCACAACGTAATTCCAGTGAAAAAAAAACAAGGCAAGCTGGGAAGCAGGTATTGAAGTTATCAGTATTGTAGATAGTAGAGAACCCCAGATCTAACATTATCCAAAATTCTGGGAAAAATCCTTTGCTGAGCAAGCAGCATTGCTGTGCAGTCCTTGCATGCTGCAAATGGCTGTTACAGACTTGCAAATCACAATATTTAAAGTATTAAAGCAATGAACATGAACCTCTTGATACTAATCATTATCTGAGTCAGAGCTGGTTCCAGCCAACTGCTGACAAAGCCTAGGTCTGGTCATACACTTTTAATTTCAGATATAAATCTTGCTTGTATTCTTACCCTACTGGGCAGCAATGGCTAAAGGATCAATAAAGTGTCATAAGTGACAAAATACACTTAATTAAGGAAAAAAAGTGCTCAAACAATCAATTCTGATACAGAATACTGCTCCAGCACACACAGAGCATCCATGTCCCTGGAAAAGCCATATCACCACATCCTTCATGCCATTGTGTTGCAGCCTCTCTGCTGCAGCCAGCATTCCTTGCCTGGCACCTGGAAGCATCCCTTCTCCCACACCATGTGCATTACCAGGCTGGAAGAAAAAGCTCCTTTTTGCAGCCTCCTGCAGCAGGCCAGCCAGCTCTGGTGGAGTATTTACTGAGTGACAGCAATATTAACAAGTGGCAAGAACTCGCTTTTTATCTATGAAAGGACACTGCTCCCTCTCCTTTCTGCTGGAAAAGGATGATAAAAAAAGATCATTAAATATTTCTGCACTCCTATCAGAATTTCCTCTGTTGCATAAACATTTCTGTGCTCAAATGTGCAACTGCATCTCCAGAATTTCAGCCACAGCCTGGAGTTCTTCTCTTTGAAGTTTGGATACACTGTCCAGCACTCCCCCTCCCCAGCCCACCAGGGAGCTCCAGAGGACCCCCTGCCCTCGTAGGGGCTCCAGTGGGAGCCCAAATCCCACCTTCTCCCTTGCTATGGGATTGGCAACCTGCAGACAGAAGCCCTGGGTAGTCACAAATGATTGGTAGAAATGTCTACCACTATTCCTTAAGTAACTTGCTCACAAGTTTCTACAAGGGAGACAAAAAAATCCCCCAACATATTTGCAGCCTCCTTGAAAGCACATTATAGCCAGGAGAGAGGTTTACTTCTTCCATCCCCATGTCCAACTGCTTTGGAGAGGAACCACAGCTCTGATGAAGCACGTTTTCCAACCTTGGAGATCAGTGGTGTCTGAGCAATTCAAGCCCCTCCACCTGCACACCCTCTGGGCTAATTTTGGGGGTCTGACCTGCAGGCAGAGCCTGAGCCTCAGCAGCTTCCAGCCTCCCTTGGAGTGCAGGGGGTGCTTTAAACACCAGCCTTGTTTAATCCTTCCCTGCCTCGCCAAGAATTCCTCCTGGATCTGTTTAATCTAAGCACGGTAACCATTCTGCTTTCCCTACTGCTGGCAAAAAGCACAGGCTGCTTCCTAGGGAGAAGGAAATGTCCTAATGGAGGTGTAGGAGAGGGAGGCCAAGTATCTAAACAAGTGAGTAATGGCTTGGTATTGATGCTTTTAGGCAGCTTAAAGGAGAGTGGATATCAAAGGGTGGATGCACAGAGCTCCCACATAAAGCTTGGGTTGGAGCCATTCAACTGAGAATGTGAGAAACCTGTAAGAAACCAAAGATTCTGTATAAAAAGGGACCTTAATACAATGTTGGGGTTTTTTTTTAAGTTCAAGGAATTTCTTAATACTTCACACCACATGGAAAAAATTGACTCTTGCCTACACCAACACAAGCTGTCCAGAGAGAGGGTGGATATCCCATCCCTGGAAGCATTCAAAGTCAGGTTGGATGGAGCTTTGACTGGCCTGACCTAGCTGAAGATGTCCCTGCTCATTGCAGGGGGATTGAACCAGATGGCCTTTAAAGGTCCCTTCCAACCCAAACCATTTTGTGATCTTATAATTCTTTCCCTACAGTCTTCCAGGAAATCTGTAAAGTGGGTGCAGCACATGGAATTCCAAATGTATTTTAGAGATATTGCTTGTGGCAAGTGAGATAAATCAAAACTGGGAGAGGAAAAAATTTAAAAACCATTCTCATCTGTTTTATTTGCTGTTTTTATCTGAAAGCAATTTGATTTTTAAAAAAAGTAGCATTTTGGAAACCACATCTAGAATCCTGGTGCTATTCAGTAGGTGGGTTAGGAAATGCTTCTGAGGAGAAAAAAAAGATTTGGTGGGAATTAAAAGGGGAAATATCAAACCCAGCAGTTACTTTGGGCAAGAGTAGAAAGTGTCAGTTCTGTGGTGCAGATGGGGGTGAGCAGGACAGAAACCTCCCAGCTCCCACAGGAGAGGGCAGAACAGAGGAGTAGCCCAGGAGTCATTAATGCCATCTGCAACCCCAAACTCTGCAGATGTGATAATATCTATGCTCAAAACAATTGGAGATTACTATTGTAGCAATTTCTAGCTTATTCTGGGCTCTCAGCTTTAGATACTGCTTAATGAACCAGGCATCAAGCGAATCCATATTACCCCTCCTGTTTTCAACCCCTTTAAGAAACCACAAAAGAAATTAAGGAGGCCTGGAAATTTGCTGGAAGATGAATGTTCCCTGTAAACTGTTATCTAATGGCTCCATCTCCCAAGACCTCGCAGTCTGATGTTTGTTCAATAGAATTAAGATTCATGTTGCACTAAAGTAAATCGGGCAATGGCTGAGTCTTTTCTTCTAACTGTGCCGGCCCCGCTGTATCAGTTCTGGAGTCCTTTATTTACATTGTTATGAAAGAGAGTTTTGGAGTGGAGAATGAATACAAAGCATAACAGTTTATTTTTAAACAACTTGTCACGTTCAAACTAAACAGCCTTAATCCAGGGCATAATATGCAACTTCTGACAATACCATAAGTTTCCCAGTAAGAGGATAGATTTAATAACCCAAAGACAAAGAAAGAGAATGAAATATATTGCTATTTGAAAATATTATGAGGAAGAGATGATGGATGTATCTAAAGAATAGCTCCTCAGAAACAAGGTAAAAAGTTCATAGTAAACACTCACAATTGCTGGGTAGCAGCCACTTATCATCTACTGTGGGCAAGTAAATGAAATATTAAAAATCAGCATCACTTTATTATTCACATATTATTCACAAACCCATGTACTTGTCCACAGTACAGTAAATAACCTTTGTTTGAACTAATTTACGTGTTGCAAATTGGGCTGCTCAATGAACACCATAATCCATCAACACCAAGGAGAACAGGCAATGTGTGTGTTTAATGTCTTTTTATCCCCTGTAATTGGTTAAATGTTCTACCAGTGAAGCACATTTTAGCCAAGAACTTGTGGCACCAGCTTGTGCCCTTCCCTCCCATTTCTCCTACACATCACCCTTTTCCACTGAGAACACTTACACAGAGGTGTTCCACAAACCTGGCTCCATCTCTTCCTTCAAGCCATGCGCTGCTGAGGCTCTCAGGGATTATTTTTTTTTTTTTTGTTATGTTGATCCAAAGAAGTAGTTGAGAACAGCATTTAAGTAAAAACTTTGGCCAAGTGAAATGAAGACCCATCTTAGTGGATCTGTAAACCAGAGGGTTTTTTCCCTTGCAAGCACAACACAGTGAGCTGATCATGTTGTGAAATCTCAGTCATAAATATTAGGTTATTTTAGGGCCTTATTTTCTAGAGGAACTCATATCTAACACATTGTGCTCTAACATGGGATTAAGTATTACACCAATTTTATACCACTCATGTGGTTGCACTTAAATGTTGTTTGTTTTTTTTTTCTTTTATGAGCTTCAAATGGTTTAACTTGTTTCCCCTTCTTCCCTTTTGGCATTTTTCAAGTTGTTTTTAATATATCAGCATTTTTTTCACTTAAAAATGAATCAACCAGAAGAATGGCTTGAACAAATTGGTTGGTTCAGCCACTCTCAAGAATAGATTTTTTTTTTTTTTTCTTCATATGGCTTCACTTAGAAGGAAGGAGAACTTTGCAGCAGAGCACTGTGGGGTCTGGTACTGAGCACGAGGAAGGCACAGCCCCAGCCTAGCTGGCTGTTCCTGCACAAAGGCCAATTTACATTCTTGTTCCCTGAGGAAAGAGTTTATGGTTCATGGGCAGGAGTCAGATGCTGTGATGCTTGCTCAGCTGATACTCATCAGGTGCTCAAGTCAGGCTGTGGCTCTGAGACTGCAGATCTGAGATTAAACAGTTTTGGGTCAAAACACTTTGCATGAACCTTCCTGGCTTTGGATTCCAACAGACCCAAAGACTCAAAGCAAATACCAGGTGCAGATTGGAAACACGCAGCACCTACGCTCTGCAGAAGTTTTCCAAATAAAAGAAAAAAAAAAGGTAATATCTAGATTCATTTCAAATTTGGCCCAAGTGCCCCAAAAGCTCTGTGAAATCCTGGGCTACATTATGTGTTAGCAAAAACCACACAGAAAGCAACCTCTAGTAGTTAGCTGGGGAGAGCTCCTTGCACTACCATACCTGACCCAGTTGCTTTCAAGGTACAAAAGAAGCAATAAATGGTTTTCATTCTTAGACCTTCAAAAGCATTTTCCTCATGATGCACTGGGGAGCTGTGCTCAGCCTCAGGGAACAAAGCATCCACCCCAGGAACCAAACTGGAATATTGCTGCTGCTATTGGGATAATACAGGGCAGTATTCAAAATCTGTTTTCACTGAAGGACCTCAGCACTAAAGGTTTACAGCCTCAAACTCTTCTTTACCTACAGCTGAGCTAAAATGGGGGTACCCCAAAATAAGGGATCTCCACGAGGGGATAGGGTGTAGATTTAAATTGTTCCAACAAGATGCAGCAGAGCAAATCCAAGCCCCAAATCTAACATTCAGCAGCACTGATAGAGCCTGCACACAAGGTGCAGTAGCTTGAGATGACCAGGGAGGAATTTAGAGTGTTTAAGTGTTTTTTAACCTGTAGCCAGAAAAGTCCCCTCTTACCCTGGGTGGATGCTTGTTGCAAAAGAATTAAAAATAAAATTCAAGTTCATTCAAAGTGTGAAATGACACGTGCACACCCACTGAAACCAAAGCCCTGATTTTGCTCCATTTAAAACAACCAAGATGGTGCCACTCACTCCATACTCTGGATTCCCCACCCTCCACCCCTAAATAATTTTTTTCTTTTTTTCCCACACCCAGAGACAGTTTCTTCAAACAGTCAAGTGCATACAGCTCTTTTGTTTAGTCATCAGGGCACGAAGATAAACTGGATTTGAGATATAAATTAAGAAGTGACTGGAATAAAGCCACAATTGCACTTACATCAAACATGGGATTTTTCTTCTCTTGTTATGGCTAGTCTTACTCAGGCCATTCCCAGATAATACACTGGCACAGCTGCAGTGCAGGGCAGGAGCAGATGTTTTAAGCACACCCCCCTCTATTTTTAAAACAAGAGGATGCATATTTTGGCAGCTGTGGAGGCTGCTATATGCAAGGTAAAAAAGTTTTCATGGCAGATTTCAGTTTTCCACATCTGCACTGAGACAGCTGCTTCAGTCAAGTCCTGGACAGAGATGGGAACTTTGAACATCTTTCAGAAAGTGTCTATGCACAAACACGCACACATATTTGGTTTCATGTTTATTTATGAGAACAGTGACCAGCTCTGTTCATCACCCCCATATGCTCCAGCACACTTAAAACTCTTAGAAAGGTTTAAAAAAACATTCAGGTCACAATCTCTTCAGAGACTTACTGGTTAGGCAAGTCAGACATAGCTGTACCAACATGGATCTGGAAAATGAGCACAGACTTATTTTTGTTCTATGGATACAAGCTAGAAATCCATGTAGAGATGGAGCTGGGCAACAGAAATGATGCCAAACTCACACTGCATTTGATTGAAATTCATGATCCTTTTATCTTCTCCAGTACAGATAATGAAGCAGCACAGCCCAGAACAAGAGATCAGCAAACAGACACTCTTGAGGTCTTTTTCTTGCTCAAATAATTTCTAACACAAACTCACCTCAGGGAAGAATCTAGAAGTCACCCGCAATAGATTTATTCAGCAGATGAAGACTGCTCTGCTCGAATCACTAAATCTGCCTGATGAAATACCAGCCTGTTTACCAACACAAGAAACAGATGCTCATCTCAGAAGCACCTCTACAAGAGGTAGCTGCATATTTCTTGCAGGAATAAGACAATTTTCTTTTATTTCTAAGAACTGCAAGACACTTCTGTAAGGTAAGGAAGATAACGAAGCACTTATTTCTTCCTTCAGCTTTCAGTTGCAATCTCACATTTAAACAAGTTTGACATGTTGGATTACAAAATCTCTTGTGAAACATTCAGATCTGACATAAAGTACTTGGGTTTTGATGAATGGCATCTTCAGAGCATGGAAGTACTCAAAGCTAATGCATCTTATCTACAATCAGAATTAGCCATTCCAGAGCCAAGATCCCACAGAGAGAAAAAAATAAAATACTCTTTCTGATTTTCAGTATGTGAAAAATGAGAAACCAGCAAATCAAGGCTTTGAGAGCACATGAATAACACAATTATCTAGGGAAGATCCCAGTAACTATAGAGAAGTGTATCTATTGGAGACTTTAAGCAAAAAATCACATCCTTTGTATTTAAATGTTATTCTCACACTTGCAGACACAGTCTGTGGATAATGCCCCTTCTGGCAGGACTTTCCACCCTCATTGTTTCCCAGTTTCCTGTGAAGGGGAGCCCAAGCTGCCATGTGCAAACCATAAAGCATCCAAGGGATGGGGCCAAGCATATCCTAAGAACACGCCCACAACCATCACAGTAATATCACCAAGAGAATTTGCTTCTATGTTACAAACCAAATTCAACATAAAAATCAAAGTTTTCCTGTTTCCAGACTCATCCAACACTGCACTTACAAGTGACTATTTCAGCATCTCTAAAAAACCTGTTAAGTTCTTCCTCCTGTGGTCTTCAAAAGAAACATTTTTCTGCTGTGTAACCCTCTCTCCACCCCAAATCCCCTGCATGTAGAAGGCATTTCCTCCACCTTTATAAGAACTATCTTGTTTTCTGCACCTTATTTCACAAGCATCATCATCTCCATAAAGAGAGAAAATCAGGAATAGCCTGTCAGGCAAATATGAATTCAGCTTCTGGTGCTGTTTCTACTTTCATTATCTGCATTAACCCTTGGCCAGGGCTACATGATGCCATATGCTTCAAAAGACAGGGAAAAAGCACATCCTAGTGAAACAGAACCAAGCAAAATGCAAACAGCCAAATCCCCTTCATGTGCATGAAGCCTTGTAAAACAGAAGTAAAAGCTATATAAAGCAAAACTAAAAAAAAAAAATCACATCATTTTATCCCAATGACAGCAGTGTCACACAAATAAGCAGCTGTAAGTTACAGATATTAATAGGGTTGTCTGTTTTAAAATAATTTTACCCAATATAAAATATCCAGTGAAACTCCCACACTGTCTTCAACAGAGTTAAGTGGTGGAAGTTAGACATGGGTGATCCTCCTCCCAGACACTCAAAATTAAATTGATATGTGAATTCATTCTGCCCTCAATTATCCAACAAGAAGTTAATCTAAGAATCAGACTAATTTAGGTTGGAAAAGACATCTAGGATCATTAAATTCAACCATTAATCCAGCACTTCTAAGTCCCTAAATGCCACAGAAAGAGAGCAGACCATCTGCAAGCAGACTTGCCAACCCAAGGAAAAAGAAAAAAAAAAGTCTTCTCTCTTAAGTAGGAAAAAATTCAATATCAACAAGAACTTGTACACATAACATATACATGCCTCAAGTGTCCTCATTTTTAGTTCCCATTAAATAAGCAATTTGTAGAACAAACAAGTAAATCTCAGCTTTGCCATAAGAAGAATAAGGCTGGGGTTGCCCTGTGATTTCTCTGGGTACAGCTAAGGGTGTCACCATCATGGGAGAGGACATGACATTTCTTGGCCTCTGCATTTGTCTTCTCCCTTCTGCTAATATGTTTGCAATAAATCAGACAGGAACTTGAGCTCTAGCTGTACATTTAGAGCACAACTCAAATTCTTTAGAAATTATAACCTTTTGCAAAAGGGCAAGTGCATAACCATATATTTGAGGAATAGTCTCTGCCTAATGCTGTGGGAAATTGTCTTTTTTATAACTAGGGAAGTTCTGTTCTTTGCAGTTTTTCCAGGCAAGGGAAGCCTGGAGAGTAGCTGATGAAGAGCACAGCAAAAGTAGAAGGAAAAGATTGAGAATAGAAGATCTGAGGAATAAAATAATGAAGTAAATCAAAATCCAGAAAGAGCTTTCAAGTGTAATAAAATATCCCTACACATCCTGTCAGACCAGCCTTGCAAGGAGGTACCTTCCTACTTGAGACACCTCCTGGAGGTGAGAAGTCAACTCTCAGTCTTGTGGAAGCTTCTCATATCAGGCCTGAAATTGTAGTGGGAAAAAAAAAAGGCAAATGAAGTGATTCCAGTCCCAGAGCAGCAGAAACAATATACTTTGTTCTCACAAATTGGGACCAGGTAGGTTGGCACAAGGTCTTTGGCAAAGAAACAATTTAGCCTCAAATTTGAGACCAGAGCAATAGTATTAGATCACTTACTCAGACTTAAGTTGTGAGCAGCTGTCTGGCTTTTATTTCACACAAAAGCTTATACTGTAAAAGGAATTCCTGGCCCACATTCAGATGCTATATTTGCTCATAAGCAGTGTTTCTCATTTGAGTCCTGATAATGTAATGAAATCAGTGATGAAAAATTTTTACAGAAGAGATGCAGAGAAAAAACATTTCTTTAAAAGTACTTGGGTCTTGTTCTTTACTAAAATTAACTTCCTATTTTAACTGAGAATATAATTAAAAGTACAAGTGTCTTCTCTCCCTGCTGACCTTGGGCAAACACCAGTTTGACTGTGTGTAAACAATTTGCTTTCCCACCCATCTGAGATCCTCCCAACAAAGGAATACATGAGCTCTATGAAAAATTCAGTTTCCATTCTATAGCAGAACCAGCACGTGCTACAGCCATGAAAGAATATGGAGTTTCCTGTAGCAAGTGGGAATGATCAAAACAATATAATCCCTTTTACTGCCGTGTACCTGACCTACATTGCACAGCTTGCAGCAGAAATTAGCTGAGGCAGTCACAGTTAAAACTGCCAGATGAGACCTAAATGGCCACACTCATAAGCTCTAATAAATAAAAGCAATTAATGACTAACTGAAGAGCAGCATTTGTATATCCATTTAAAGAATTAGGCTTCCATCCATAATGCTAATCTGTGTCAAGTCTGAATTTAATTAACAAGCAGGAGCATGATAGCTAATACAAAGGAACTGATTAAGAAAATAAAGAAAAAGAAAGAGAATAAAATCAAAGTGCGCTTTCAGGCTGGGTAGAGGCAATAATTGCAGAAGCCTCTGGGCATCCCCATTAAATATAAAAGTGCTCCAGAATTTAATCACAGCTTCCATGGGAAGGCAAGACAGCTCCAACCTAAGATACCTGGGCACAGAGACATGGAACCTCCATGGACCAGGCTGCAGAGACCAGCTCAGGGTGAAGGGTGCTCACTCCAGGCTGGGAGTGTGGATGGTAAAGGACGTGGCTGGCAGTGGGGCTGAGCACAGAACAGCTGCAGGAAAAGCAGAATTTAAAAAGGAGGTGTATTAGCATGTATAAAAGCAGAGTTAAGACACCAGAGAGCCTGCTGACACTTCTCTGGCACAGGCCGTGCCTCAGAGGTGGGGAACAGGTGCAATTAGTGAAATGGGATGAGCCAACGCTCACGAATTTGCAAAGGCAGACCCTGTTACAGCCCCTTCCTGCCATGTTCCTGGCCTGCTCTGGCCCAGAATTCAGTGGCTATGGCTGTTTCTATTGAAGTGCAAAGAGGGGATGATTTATTGCCTACACATCTGGGAAATGTTTCAGTAACAAGTTCATTTTAGACCAAAGTCTTCTGGGCCAATGTGCTGCACCACAAGGTGTGTCCAAGCACATGCCTGAGCTGATGCCTTTCTGAGACACAGGTACAGTGTGGAGCTCTGCAAGTGCACATTAAACCCACAGATTACCAAAAGGAACACTGTAATTTGCCTAATCAGGTAATTTGCCTACTCAGTGCATCTTATTTGATGACCAGTCTGGTTTATCTGAGCTCCCCAGTCTGGCAAACAGCTCAAAAAGCCATAATTAAGTGACTGATTTTTCTCAGCTGCTTCTTCCAGATGCTTAGTTCATTACCAATTACCCAAATGCATCTTTCAGAGGTACCTAGACCATTTTCAGCTCCAGAGTTTCAGTTGTCTGTAAAGCAGTAGTCTATAAATATTTTTACATTACAGCCAAACCTATTCTTTCCCATTTTAAAGTAAAAAAAGCAGGATCAATAGGACAGAAAAGCAGCAGCGTGGGAGGTGTACAGCATTTTTCTTTTTTAATAGTGAAAAGCATTTTGAAGATCAAACGGAAAATTTAAATTATTTCTGACAATCCCAAGGTGCAAATTTTTACCTGTGGATACTTGAATTGTGTCATTTGTGCTTTTTAGAGCTCAGCTAAACAAATGCTGGATCTCTAATTTAACTTACCAAATGATATCCAGGAAAGGTTCAAAGGTTTAGCAGAGATGAGGTATTGCTGCTCTTTAAACACTGAGATGAGATGAAAAGAAAGAGGCAATTATTCTGAGCAAAGCTATCCAATATGTTACTAAGTTTGGATAAGATCATCAGTTTCCACTTGTATTTTAAAGAGTCCAAGTTTGGGAAAAGCAGCACAAAACATGGTGAGGGAAGGAAACCAAGCCAGAGAAATATGAAAGGGAAAGACAAGAAGCATCTGACATTTTTTGGTTTGGTGTTAAGGACAAGGGCATTGGTGGGATCATATAGACCCAGGAGAGAAAGAAAGACCTTTTGGCACAGTAAAGGACCAAAGAGAATCAATGAGTGAGATCTCACTTTCCAAATATGTCAGTTTGAGACTTGGTTGGAGCACTTTATAATTTTATGAGCATTTTTTCCTATAGACTATTATTTTCTTAGTCATGTGCTCTAGGTACTATGCAAAGACTTTTGCCAACCCTCCAAGTTTACCTTGTTCTCAAAAGACAATGAAAAATGGCAGGTTTCTCCTCAAAGTGAAGCAGCAGGGTTGGCCTTCATCTTACATTGATTAATATATGATGCCTATTGCTGGATCTTTCCAAGATTTTAACTGAAATCAGACCTGGATTTTAAATGCAACACACTAAGTCAAATCCTGCTTTCAATTTTGCTTTCTGGATTCCAGGATACATTTTTGCACTACTGATGTCCTGGATGTAATTTCACCTGAGGATCGAAAAGTATTTCAAGAAGAAACCTTGAGAGTCTTGCATGAATATAGATATATTGCCACTGAATTCTGAAATGGAGTTAAATGAAGCCTTTAAAAGGGCAGTTAACCATATAGTGAAGTGTAGCAGATGGAAATTAACACTGAAAGCAGAAAAAAAAAGCAAATGCTGGTAGGGGTCACAGGATTTCAGTGCTTTCAAAACCACTGCTTCAGATGGTGTTTTTTCTCCTAACAGATGAAAATTTTCTAGGACATCTGGTAGATTTTTCCAAGAATTTTGTTGGTATAATTTGATTATTATTCAATATTCATAATCAGCCTTTCAGCATTTACAGCATCCATAGATGAATAATGCAGAGCCCATTTGTGTTGCAGGCCAGGACTTTGAGGGATTTAGGGAGTACTGGGCGATAAACCTCATTCTGAAGGTGAAACCAAATCCCAACATTTCCACACACTGTAGGCTTCAGAAAACATTCCAAAAATCCCCACCCTAAGAATAGAAATACCTATAGATCCCAAAGGGTTTTATGGAAACTAAATATGGTTCTGTAGAACTAAGGTAAGAATTTCCCATTTCCTCCTCCCAAATTGTTCAACAGCCTCAGAATCCATTCTGGGTTTGGAGTCTCCGGATATTTAGAAAGACCACAAAGCCAGAGTAAATTCCCAAAGTATATTTTGCTTTGCAACCACATGTTGACGTTGTCTTAGTGCTTCTCCCAGTCAGTCCCACCCTCACCAGCAGCCTGTGGAGCAATGCTGCCATGCAGCAAGAGCAGGTACTTCACACCATGTAATCCTCAGCCTTTATAAATAAATGACCCTAAATTAATCTGAAGCAGAGCAATGACTTCTACTGAATTGGTGAGAAAGAAATCCTGTCCCCAGCAGGGAACCCCTGGGTAGCCCTGTGTCCCCAGGGAGCATCTCCTGCCACCAAGGAACCTTGTGGGAGTCTCAGGTTGTGCTGCACATCACTGCCAGATACATAAGAGTGATTGCACAGACCCATAACCATGAATCCCATTGAAATCATGGCTAAAACTTGTCCTAAACCAGGCTTTTTTTTGGGAGGGAGATGTTCCCTCACCCCGAGGCAGAGGTGCAATAACCCAAGTTTTCCGGGTGAAAGCAAGCTCTGAAGAATGACATCTGGTTTCTGCACAGCTTGGCTGTCAAACCTCTCTTGCTGATGTTTCTGTTTCTTATCTTCTCCCTTGTGTTTGGATCTCAAACAAGCTCCAGCTGAGTGAAGGAACTGGCTGCTGCAGGGTCAGCCCCCATGGCCCCTGTCCCCCTGGGTCCCAGGCGGGGAGCTCACCAGGACACCTCCCCATGGCCACTCCAGTGCTGGCACCACCCAACATGGCACAAATCTCCCCTGACCTCTGGCTTTGCTTTATCTCTATTTTCCTCAAAAGTGACCCATAGTCTTCCTCTTGGAGACAAAAAAAGCCCAATTTATTCTCAGTCACAACTCTGCCAACTTCTCTCCTTTTCCCAGCCCTCTCTAAACCCCTCCTGCTGCTGGCAAAGATTATTTCCCGTCTTCATTTCTTCTGGCACTGTTGAATTATATGTGTTTACATTTGCTGCAGTACCATAAAGCAGAGTAAATTTTGCAAACACTCTGCCTGAATCCATATAATAATAAATCAGATCCTCCAAGAAACTGCATGTCACTTGTATAAAATAGGAATGTTTAAATACCCCCACCCCCACAATTATCACAGCTGCTTCTCCCTTCCCTCCAGCAGCTCCTCAGCCACCTCTGAATGCTGTTACTGCTCTGACTGACAGGGGGACATCAACAACCCAACACAAGCTGAATGACTGACAAGCTGCTTTCCTTTTAAAACTGATTTTCCTTGGTAAGCCATTTAAAACATCAAACAGTTCAACAGTTCCCTGTGAAACTACTGCCAACTCCATTCCCTCTGGAGAAGGTAATGATCTTATTTATAGAGGTTGGGGAACAAATGCTGAATTTCTTTTCCATTATCATTTATTAATTGTTCTCATATTGAAAAATTTACTTTGGTAAAATAAATAAGATCCAGCCTTTCCTCATGTTGCTGCAAGAAAAATTGATTTTGAAGAAGTAGGGCAGCCCAGGGCAGGAGCCAGCTCTCACTTGCCCACAAACTGAATGGGAAACTGCAGAAATCAGTTCGGAAAGAGTACCTTTACAATAGGAGGGGGAAGAAAAGAAGAAAAAAAGAAAAATATAGTCCCAGATTGCAGATATTCAGCACAGTTCACAGTTCACTGTAAGCGTTTGTTGTGCTATTACTGTTAAGAGCAATCAATTTTGCAGAGGGCAGGCATACAAGGCTCCTGTTTTAAAGACACTGCAGTTGGATATACATGACAACAAAAATGAGTTTCAATAGGAAATGGGCAGCAAGAACAAAAGGATAAACAACAACTTGAGTATGAACATAAATTTCTCATGGTCACTTAACTCTGGCGGTAGTGACTTACTCAGATTTTACTGAATCATTTTACAACCATGAAGGAGAATTCACTCAATCATGTTGATGCCACCTCTTTTTTCTGTTCTCAAATTATGAAAAGGAGCCTTTGAAATTTCAGGGGTCTGGGTTTTGCCTGAAAAAGCAGAGTTTGATGCTTATGGGAAGGGTATTTTTGTGCTTTTACAAAAAAAATATTTTAAGCTACAGCAGGAAATTGCAAGCAACTAATGTAAACTGAACACTTGACAATCACAAGAAAATATTTACACTAATATAACTATAACTGCCCAAAGGAAACAAAAAAATGCCAGAAACACAACTTAAGTTGATGGAACGAGAAATAAACACAAGAATAAGGGATGGGTTCAGCCCAAAACCTTCATGCACATGTGTGGAGCAGTCCCTTCTCCTCCAGTGCTGCTCCTGCATCCCCATCTCCCTGGTCCTACCCAAAAGACTCCACTGCAGATGTGCTCTGGGGTGTGTCAGTGCCTTCATGTAAGCCGTTTTAGACTTCAAAGTTTGGCCCCAAGTTGCCCCACAGGAAGTTTAGAGTATTTAGCAGGAAAAACTTCTTCATTGAAAGGGTGGTCAGGCGTTGAAAGACCTGCCCAGGGAAGCAGTGGAATTGCCATTCCCAGAAGAGTTGAAAAGGTATGTGGATGGGGCACCTGAGAACATGGTTTAGTGTGCTGATTGGACTCAATCTCAAAGGTCTTTTCTAACCATGACAATTCTGTGGATCCATGATTCTAAAGCATTTTCTCATCCAAAGAGTTGATGATGAAATCCAGGAGAGAGAAGCATGGGGACACTGTAGAAGATTGGCTCCCCTGAGCACTATGGAAATTATAAAATTCTCAGTTTGGAGTGGCTGAAAACCCAGTGCTGCTTTGTTGTTTCCACGTGGCTGCACTGATGGTGCTGGACAATCACAGAATGGGTCAGGTCAGAAGGGACCTCAGTATCTGATCCAAACCCCTGCCCAAGCAGGGTCATCCCAGTGCTCATGGCACAGGATTATGTTTGGACAGTTCTTAAGTACCCCCAGGGAGGGAGACCCCACACTGTCTCTGGACAATCTGTCCCAGGGCTCATCACTGCTCACTGAAGTTGTTCCTCATGTTCAGGTGGACCTTCCTGAGCATCAGTTTCTGTCCATTGCCTCATTCCATCACTTGGTACCACCAGGAAGACCCTGGCTCCATCCTCCTGACACTCTCCTTTCAGATACTTACATATATTTATGCTTATATACACTGAAATCACACATTGTATGGGGCCACAAAGACCTGCAACTGATACTGTCTGTGAATCAACTGCACAAACCCTGAACCTGAACCTCTTTTAATGGATATTTAAGCAGAATCACTGTGACAACCTGAGAAATGGCTGAGAGGCACTTTATTCCTGGAGTAACTCCTGCCAACAGCTGAGGAGGTGATAAAACTCATGCTGAGTGTGGCAGGACCAGCATTGTCTCTGGTTTTAGCTCTTGTTGACAGTGGATCAACTCCAGATTTGGAGCTGTGCATCCAGAAATTCCAATCTGCATTTGGGGCCTGGCTGGTTATCCAGCTAGTGGAATCTATGGCAGCCTGGCAATGGGGACACAGCACTGAGCCACCACTCTGGACTCATCCCACATCCCAGCCCTGAGCTTCCAGCACAGTCCAGCCAGCAATCCAGAAATACCCAAACACCAGGTCAAGGCTGGCTTTGTTTTGCTTGTGAAGCTTCATACCATAAACTGCTTAATTTTACTCTGTGTTTTTGGCCTGCTGTCTCGCTCTGGAAGCTTTGCAGAAGCTGTTGTGTCTCAGAGATGCACTTTGCAAAACAGAGGAATTTCCACCCTGTCCAGTGAAGCAGAGCCCTTTCAGCAAGTCCCTCGGACATCATGGCATGTGCACAGAGCAGAGCCAGCAGAAGAAATTAATTCAGCACATAAGGAACAAAGGATATCAGGACTGCCAAGAGAAATATTAACTTTTCTCATATGTAAGCGTGTTTGACATTGGTTTAACCCTATTAATTTACATACAATGCACGTCTTGCACAAAATTGGGTGAACTAATGACAAAGTTCACAAAGCAAACAATGTCAGGGCACAAAACTCAGTTTTTCATCATAGTACTTCAGGTATTTGAGTACCCACAAAACAAACAAAACAGGATCAAACAAGCCTAGAGCACCATCACTTCCCAGCTAATCCCTGGAAAAAACCTGTGCTGAGCACAGGTAGCAGCCCTGTCATCCTTCCCTCCCCACTCCACTGACTCAAAAATCCTGCAAAGCCCATTTGAAAATGCCCAGTATGAAAGATGCTTGACGTATTTTCATCTGCATCCTCATTTACAGCAGCCCCAGACTGGCAGTGGTGCTGCACTAATCCCCGGTTCAGCCATCCCCAACCTCTGCCTTCGCCGATTAGCCCAACCCTGACCCACCGAGCAGCAAGATTTAATCCTCCCCTGAAATGCCTCCAAGCCAGATTCAAACTGCCAAGAAAAGGTCCACATTCCTCAATTTCTATCACCCTTGGACGAATTATCCTAATAGAAATATGTAAGTACTCGAATGTGGGTGTATGTTTATCCCCGCCTCTGGAGAGAAAGCAGCCTTGCCCTACAGCCATCACACCCTGGGGAGCCCCTTTGCCTTACAGTGCTCTGGAGATTTGCAGATTAATCTCACCAAACCAGCTCTTTTGAGCTTGGCAGCACAGACCATTCAAAACAGCTTTTCTGCATAAAAACAAGGACGTGTTTCTAGACATTATCCACCACTTCCATAGGGATGACTTGAAGTTTGCTCTACATTTTTCTAGAAAGGAGGGAAGATTTTTTTTTCTCTGTCCCTTTGGACACACTGAATATCCCAGTACATGCTCAGAAAAGCTTTTTGCAGCCCAAGTCCGAAAGGGTCCTCACTTTGACCAAACATTGGTAATGCTCCTCTGTCTCTCTCTCCTCCTTCAAATTCCTTGGACAAAGATGCTGAAGGAAAAGAGCCCAACTCTCTTTGCCAAGGGATGCAGAGAATCCCTCCGTGCTTCCTAACACAGATGGTTTCCAAGAGAAAGTCACGTACAAACAACATCTGCAAAACTGCTATAAGACTCAGACCTCCACAGCATCCTAAACAGCTGTCTGCCACAGAATAAACAAATATTTTTCTTGTTTTATGTCTAGCAGCACATTTTATCCAAGAGATCTACAGTGGCGACTTCTGGGAGGGAGAAGTCATGTTGGGGGAGATGGGGAGAGTTGGGAAAACGTCCTACTGAGGAAAGCAGTAGCTCCTGTGTATCTCAAATTGTGCTTTTGATTCTAAATAAAACTTGCCTTTTTAAAGTTGGAGAAGATTAGTCATTAATTAAAGAACAAACCCTGATGATCATCACACAGATTTAAAATACCAGGGGGCCACTGAGGCTGCCTAATAAAGAAAGATGTACTTTCCAAATACTGTCTTTAAAATTTAATTCCCTCCACAATAAAATGACTGGGTTTTAATTCAAACATCCCAACCTCCATATAAAGATCCCATCTTCACTAACTTGAGGGGCACAGGTCACTGCAGCTGTGGAGTGCTCATCACAAAAGGAATTTCTCCATGACCTGGACAAAGGGTTCATACCCAAGAACTGGCAGCATCTCCATTAAAATGAAATGTTCTCTTTTCCTTTTTTGTGCCACACGCAAGCTCCCCCACTAAGTTTCAAACTGGTGTTTAATCTAGTTATTAAATTAAGTGTCTTTTTTATCTTAGAAAAAAGTTTTATTTGTTTATTTGTTTATGATTTCTTTTAGAACCAATGTAAGAGGTCAAATAAATTCCAGATGACATCCAGACTCTTCTGTATTTGATTTTTTTTTTGTCATTTCTTTTGAAATTCATGCAAAGGAACATGCAAAGATCACAGTAAAATGCAATTATCTTTAAATCCCTGGATTTTCATCTCCTGCTTGCAACAGCAGCACTCTCATGGCAGGATTTGTGCTATGTAATACCAACTTCTGTTATACAAGATTTAATTATCTTTATTTTTCCACATGGTTCGCAATACTCACTAGTTCTTCCTATGCCATGGGCTGAAAATCATATGGTAATAGGAATTGTATCAATATATATCAATATAGTCAAAGGTTTGTCCAGTTTAGCAGTTGTGGCCATGAAGTTAAGAACTGAGAACATGGAGAAGCTACAACACACCAATGGCAATCCCAACAAGCACACATTATATTGAATATAGCCTTAATGCTCACAATTCCTGATTTTAGACCTCCAGGTCAATCCATTGAAATGCTGTACACATTTTAACCAAGGCTTGATTTCCTGACAATAACCACAGTTCAAATTAACCAGCACAGCTCCTGGAAGAGACAATGTGTTGCATTTTAAAGCCAGTCAAGACTTAATCCACGACTTCATCTAAATCATTAGGCAGTCCAGGAGCATGAAGGAAACTCTCCTGCCAGGTCTCTTTGACCAGGAAGGTCTTTGCCCCTTGGCAAACTGACTTTTAAGGTTGCACCACGCACTTTAGTGCAACAAGACTGAAGCTCAGGATCAAATGCTGGAGGCTTGGAAATAAAATATTAGTTTAAAAAAATATTTTCCTACTCTGTTGCCCTGCCTGTGAACAGACTACAAAGGTTCTTCCTTGCTCTGAACTGCTGGTTTCCCAGCATTTACAAATTCTGGCCTCAGCTGTAGTTACTTCAAAGGCAATAGATATGGCTCAGAGAGAAAACAAAATTGGAAAGAAAAACGACGCTGGCATTTCAGCAAAATACTGGTCACTTAGTGAGAAATCCTTGGGATCTCAGAATTAATTTTGGATGGCTTGAAATTTATCTCTTTTATCATCTTTTTGATGCATCCCATTTTCTGCTGAGAATTTCTCCACATGATAGCTATGTCTCCACAATCCCTGAAAATTAAAAAAACAAATCAAACTGCCTTTCAGAGTCATGCAAAGTATAAGCCAAATCTTGAATTCCAAGCTTTCATTTTAAGCAAAGAGCTGTCATAAAACAATCACTAGCTCAAACCATGTCTCAGTTCCAGGACTCCTTCCAGGGCAAGGACACAGGTAGACATTGGGAATACTGAAATGAGAGTCCCAGGGAGGCTTTGGCAGAGCAGCACCTCTAAACCCTGTAGGGCTACACACAAGGCTCAGCTCCACCTTCCCTGTGCAAATGGGGGTTTAGCTTACAGGGGGCTTGGGTACAGAGCTGGTTTTGTGCCAGTCTTACTACACCCTTTGTTAAGGAAAATTTGAACTGAGTTTCCATCCCAATTCCTTCTCATTTTGTTTTTTCATCTCTAAGAGCAACAATTGCAGCAGCAACAATCAACACAGGAGCTTCAGATACATCTTTTTGTAAAGCATTCATGGGAACAGGCAGGTAAAAGTACACATTTTGGATAATTTGCAATAATAATAATTTTTCTCTTTGCTCTGACGAAGTTTATACCTAATTACATCCATGCCCAGGTCTTAAACCAGGGACATAACCAAGGAGTTAAGCTGGTACCTTCCAAGTCTTTCTCATGTTAATTAGCCCCAGGCTAACAAAGTCAGCAGTAGAAGATTGAAGATGAGTCTTCAGATCACACAGGCATGTATTTGCTGTCTCTCAATCTCAGCAACCTCAGATGCTCCCTCCTGGGTTGTACAAAGGACAGCCAAACCCTCTCCCAGGAGTTTTGGGTGTTCTGGTTCCACCCAGCTGGGTGGGAGAGCAGAGGGTCCCTCAGGGCATGGTCCAGGAGAGGGAAGGGAGGAATACTGGCAGCTATCATGAACACAGTTTGAGGATGTAGCTCCTAAAGTTTGCCAGATTCCTCCACAATTGCATGCAGCAGGTACAGCTGATGGAGTCAAATAACTGCAAAGATTAATTTCCTGCTCTGTGGTGGAGAAGGTGCTGACTGGCCAGGTTTAGGGAAACCATGAGCATGTCAGCTAGACCATAAATTGGTTTAAATGCTAGAAAAATTATCTGTTGGCTGGCAGGGCTTAATGCACAACAAGCTGTCTGGTGTGGACACAAATTAATCACACTCCAAAATGGACAGCTCAAAGTCTTGCAGAGGGTCTGCATACCTGCAGGCATAACGAAAAATTGAGATTTCATCAAACTGGATGAATAGCCTGGAGCACAAGGCATCATTCTTGAGTATTTCCCTGCTGAGCATTTTTAATAGGTAAATGGTATTTTCATTGCTGTTATGATGAAAGCCATTAACTTCAGCTTGCAGTTCCTAAAGAGGAGATTGATGGCAGGGAATCAAGGAACACATGAGTTCAAATAAGACTAGACGAGGTGCCAAAGCCTGAATTGCAGTATCCTTCTTGACTTACATTTTATGACGGTTATACCAGCAATAACCAATCAATTCTTTGTTTGACTTGGAGAATTACCATTTCAACTCCTTTCTCATGTTGGGACAGCTCTCTCTTCCAGTGTGATACAGTCACAGCCACAAGTCCTGCCTCAGAGTTACTCCAGAGCAGTCACCAAGACCATATTACTGCATTATTCCTTGGATCATGGCATTTTTAATCTCTTCTGAACATGCTGTAGGAATGCAGAGATTAAATTTGTGTTTAATCACTGCTACTTATAGAACTTGCTTTATTCTTACCACTCATATTTGACCACAGTAGAAAGCATTAACTGTGCCAAGTGAATGTTTTACTTAAAACAACAAAGTTTTTAAGTTATAAATAACTTAAACTCAATTTGCAAAGGCTCAATCTAGCATTTAATATCAAATTCTTGGAATTTCCATAGAGCTTTTTGTGGGAAGAGATCAAAGAACATTTATACAATATTGGTATTCATATTTTACATATAGGGAATGCAGCTCCTAAACATGTGAGATGTTTGCCCAATATTAGCAGTTATGGCCAGGAATAATGTCAAGTTTTCTGATTTTTGCTTCAGAAGACAACTCTCTTATCCTGGGGACCAGCTGGAATGCTTGCACAGCTCTGTTCACCCATTTACACGTTCTATTGCTGAGTACCTTTAATAATCACTTATTTAACTAATATATTCCCTACTAAAATAATTCTAGACACAAAAAACCTTGAAAACAAGCAAATTACTCATTAGCAGTCAATCTTCTGCAACTACCTTTGTTTTATGCACTCTGATCTGATTGCTGAAAACTAAGGGTAAAGATTTATGCAAAAACAAAACTACACAGTATTTTATTTTTAATCCTATATGTGAAATAATTCTGTGTCATTCTGCTGATTTGTCAGTGTCATGACACTGCTTCTGACCTTTAAAGCATCCATAAAAGGCCAGCATTATTTTAGGTGGCACTTCTGTCACAGGAAACTGAGACCACACCCACTGCCTTGTCCAAAACACAGAGGCCTAGGTACCAGACAGCAAGCAGGAGTATTTCCCAGTAAAATTTTTGATTTAAAAATATAATAGTCAAGAATCCAACACCATCATTTGCATTTTCCAATCAAAACCAGTATTAAAGCTGGAAGTGTTTTCAATTTTATGGAAGATGTTTTCCCTCCTTTTTTTTAAATAAAAAGTGTCCAAGGCAGACAACATATTTATGAAGACATCCTGCTCTTCACTATGTGGATGTGCAAGATCTCAGTAAATCTCAACAATATTCCAGGGGAGAGATGAGCCACAAGTAACCATGTTTCAACATCCTACCAGCAGAGATCCAGCCTTTGTGCTGGATGATTTGGATTTGCTAGAGGAGGAAAGACCAGGGAAGATGTGATGCATATCACATTTACCCATCACTATGGGTCTTCCCTCCTCCTGCAAATCTAAGATACTTCACTGAGCTCCTTCCCAGATCTACTGAACACCTCTAGAAAAAGCCATCTTCAGAGAGAAAACTGAATTTTCTCTCCTATCTTACAGTTCTGATTCTGAAGGAAATGTATCCATTTTGACTAAAAAATCCAAGCAGCACATGGGCTGTTGAGAGCATTTTCATAAGATGACCACATTGAACTGATTTCTGGCATTAGGGCCCCAAAAGCTTGAGCAGCAGCATGCTCCCACATTCCTTCCTCCCTGGTAACGAAGACGGACAGTGACAAACATCCATTCTGCATGAGGTACACATTAAAAAAAAAGAATTTATCTGGACTTAATCGAAACTTGTCTTCATACCAGCATGAAGTGATGCCTTGAGAACAGGGCTCTTTACTAGGAACATTTTTCTTTTTACCTTCAACTGATTATGGTTTTCTTGCTTTTCGAACACTAGCTTCAAGCCATATGTGTCTCCACATCAGTTTATCTGCTGCTTTCAACTTCTATCAGCCCCTGTTTTTACTCAAACAGGAAAGAATACAGAATGTTCTAGTTAAAGTCTATTTTTGAATATAATAAAGCTATGCAAGCCCATTTCCATTTTCTGGTGTCTCCAACAAACAGACTACCCAAGTTCATTAGGACGACAGTTTCTTGGCAACCCAGTCATTTTTCATTGTGTCTATAAGAACTTATTTCATTAATCCTTTGGCTCACTCACAAAACCCCATGCTCAGCACCAAACAAAAGGACCCACATTCTGTCCTCAAGTCCACACCTTGGGCATTTTTTTCCTCAAGTGTTGCCGGGGATGGTGGGGTGAGGGAAGAATTCAAGCAAGGGAAGAACTAAAAGTCAACCTAAGTGGTCTTCAGCCCCTCCTTGCTTTGTGCTCTGCCTCATTAATAACCTAATGAGGGATGGGATTTTATTTTTTTGGTTTAGAGGTTTTATGGGAGATTTTTTTGGCTTGTTTTTTGAGTGGGTTTGAGGGTTTGGTGGGGGGGGTGTGCAAGGGAGTAAAACATATGCTTTTAAATTCTATTCTTTAAACCTTTTTCTTTAACCATCCCTCTCAGAATCTATTTCAGAAAACAAAGCTGCAATCTGTTACTAAAAGATAAGGAAACATTTCTGGAGCCCTCTCAAACAGTTTATCCCATGCTCTGTACTCCATAACTGCAGAACTGCACGTTTCCATGCTTTCAGCAGCCCTGCCTCTGCTGTGGGTATATTTGGGGTATTTTGGGAAGGGCTCAGTGAAGGGCACCCACAAAGGCAGCTTGGATGGGCTCCTTGGCAGCTCCTTCTGCTGAGCCAGGGGCAAAACAGGGCACAGCTTGTGGCTGAAGCTCAGAGGCATGAGAGAAATGCAAATGACAACTGCTTAATATTAAATAGTGATAAATATGCTCATAATTCCCGCAGTAAGAGACATTATTGTAGACATGTGCTCACCATGCAGCTGAGCCTTACAAAAGAAAGCCCTTCCTCTCCCAGTGCCCACACTGGGCAGGAGCTGGAGCACTGGCTCTGAGGCTCACCCCACCTCAGATATCCTCGCTTGGGGATTTTGCACTCAACTGGATTTTGTAAACAGCAGCAACCCTCTGCTGTTCTGGGAGCTTTATGTTTAAGTTAATTTAGAACTTGCAAATCAAACAAAGTGGACCATTCATCCTTGGGGAACACACCCTGTCCTTGTCTTTCTCTCCTGGACAGCATCCCTCCCTGCCAAATTCACCAGCGCAGTCCGCTCTCGTCATCTTGGAGACCTGCATGGTGGAGTCACCTCTTTATTATCGCTTAAGGATAATTAATTCATTTCCAGCCACAAAGAGTACAAAAGTCAATAAATGTATTCAACTTGTGGTTTCTATTGGTACCTCTCAAGCCCCAAGGACAGATCTGGAGAGCTGGGCTGAGCTGCAGGCTGGGCTGCTCCAAAGCTGTTCTGCTGTGGCTGCTAGCTCAACCCTCTTACTCCTCACCACTAAGTAAGTATTAAACCAAAAGGATGTGCTGCCTTTGGAAGCAAATTTAAGCAGAACATCCAGCTTTAGCACAGGATTGAAGAAAGCTCTCAACCTAACCTCCAGGGTACAAGATCTCCTCACATCCATGGGAACTCCTCCTTTCAGAAGAAAGGATGAAAATAGCGTATAAACTACTGAAAACTGGTCTTGCTTTCACCTCATGCCCATTCTCATCAAACAGGGAATACAGCACACAAGAAAACCTGGTCTTAATGTCAGCCATCAACCACCACTCTGACACACAAAGCCAGGAATAAACTAATCCAACACAGAAGGACAGCAACAAAACAAGGTCCTGCTACAAGTTTGCTCAATAGAACATAAGCCAGGAGGGACTTCAAAGCAAAACCCTTCTTGCACAACACTCACAGAGCCCCACCAACATTGTGATGACTCAGAAAATCCCCAGTGACACTGTCCCAGTGCTCTGAGGCTGCCCAGGCCAAGAGCAGGGAGGCTGGAAACAAGGCTGGCAGCACCACAGGGTGACAAGGAAAACCAAAAACCAGGATTTTGTGCATATCCTCACGATCAATAGGAAGAAAAATGCTCGGTCCATTTTTTTTTTTTTTATCTGCTGGTACAAATTCATCTCTAATTTACAATTTCAGAAGCCAGAGGATCACTAGGAAAAAACTGCTCTTAAGCAGTTGAGTAGTATAAATACAATAACTGTTGCTGCTTCCTGCTAGAACACATATCAGCACAGAGCCAGGCAGCACAAATCTCTTAAGATTTCTGGGAAGAAAGCCTTTATATTCACAAGAATCATCTCATATTGAGCAAAATAGACCCAAAAAATTGGCCTTTGCAAAGGATATCTGCTGAGACATACATGTCCTACCCTTTACAGAATCACCAGGCTCAGGCAATGAACCCTTTTCAGATGAGGTCTGAGCACATCAGTTTTAATCCCATAGCCATGAGGCAACTGAAAGGGGATTAAATTTTCTTCCCTCAAGCTGGGAGGGAAACATCCCTTTCAAAATGTTATTGAAATAATAAAACATTTCAATAACCATACAGCTGTGGAGCAGCAGTGCTACGAGTACACACCACGTTAAAGACCCTGCTAGAATTTTACGAGTCTGCTAAAAAACAGAACCCAAAATCCTCTGCAATTCCACAACATGCAGACACGCACACAGAGCACCCCCAGCAGCAGCTGGTTTTTAAAAAAAGGAAAATCACAGTGGTGGAAAACCTTCAGTCAATACCACCAGCACAGCCCCACACCCCTTTGTGTTGACGTGCAACTGATGTGTGGCAACAGTGAACAGGGATGTCCACAGCCACCTCCAATGTCTGAAAGAGGCACAAAAGGACAAAATCTCTCAGCTTCACACTCAGGAGTATGGCCCTTTTCTGGGTTTTTTGGGTAGTTATATCCTAAAAGCAACAGCCACACCTCTGAGCATTGGGACACCTGGTGCTACAGGAACCCAGTACCAAAACTCAGTCTTCACCCCCAAAGTCCCACAGCTCCATGTTTCACAGATCCATACAAAAACAGAGGAAAACAGCCCTTCCTCTTCTGTTTTAAAACATGCAAACCCAAATTCTCATTGGAACCAAGTGAGAGTGGGTTATTATGCAGGGAACTGGCAGTGCCTTGGGATTCCACCATGGGGAAGAGCTTTTCCAGCAGCTCCACTGTGATTTCTGCAGCAGTTATTGCCACAGGTCCTGACTACTTATGAGACTTCCCAGGGGAGCATGGCCAGGGAGTCAGGAGCTGAAGATGCCACTGCATTCATCTCCCAGCTCAAATATTTTAAACAAAAGAGAAAGGGTGGTCTCATCCCCAGGATTAGCTGCAGCAGGGAGGTCCCTCTTCCAGCAGATAACAGAACCGGATTGCCGTGATTTCTCACGTCCTTACAGCCAAGTACTTGCAAAATCAGAGCTCAGCCACGCTGGGGTGGAGCAGAAAGGCAGCCAGGGCCAAGCACTTTGTTCTTGCACAGTGCCCATGCAGAGGAATCCCTCTCCAGACACAGAGTCATTCAGCAGCCAAATTGCCTGGAACTTCATCCTGTCAAGGAGCAGGGAGAAACTGAGCAGAATGGAAGAGAGGGTCAAGACCAGGAGCTCATTAAGTTGTTTTCATTGCTTCCAGCCTCAAGAATTCTGAGTGGAGATGACCCAAAAGAAGAGGTCTGGGGGCAGGCAGGGGAATTGCTGGTACCTCCTGAGTGAGGACACCCACCCTCTGTTAGATCTGGAAACCCTCTGGCTTTGCAGTTGCCAAATGTATTTTGGAAAAGCAAGGGGAGCCTGTGTCTCCAGTTGCATTACAATTATGTTCTTCAGTGGTGATTTCATAGAAAAAAGGCTGATACCTCCCCCACAGTCTCCTGTGTGGATCCAGCACAGCTGAGGTGCAGGCAGAAGTGCTGCAGAGACCTGGCGTGCTGGGGAGGAAATGAAAGAAAACCAGAAAAAAACAGATTGTGCTTTTATTCAAGTGAAACAAAAAAAAAAAAAACCAAAAAAAAAAAAAACAAAAAAAAACAGAGAAGAAGCTGCATACACAAACACGCAACACACGTGTGCATCTTTTGTTGCAAGAAGTTGCTTGTGCTTTACTCCAGGCTGAGTTTGTGGCTAAAGTAGTTTAATCTGCAGGGCAAAGACATCCATATCACCATTTTAAATGGGATTTTCAACCTATTAGGCACACAGAAATTACTGTGGAGGCACAGCACTGCCTAGATGATGAGCAGAGACTCATCACACACCAAAATCCTCATAGGTTTGGGCAGTGCAGATCTGCTGCCCAAGCATTTGCACACAAAAGAAGGGCTTGCTCACCTACATTCATAGAGCCTTACACATCACACCTGGAAAAGTAATGTCTGGACAAAGCAGATATGCCAGTCTCTGCCTTTTTCTGTGCTCATCCATGTCATAACACCCCCTGAGAAATAAATGACCCCAGTGCTGCCTTTAGGCAGAGCAGGAAAGCACAGAGTGGCACGAGGTAGAAACAATGCTCAGGACAGTGGTACACGTTTGAACTTGGAGCCTAAACTCCAGAAAAACTCCAGAGATAAAACAGAATCACAGCAAATTCATTTCCTGCCACAATTCTGAGGGAAAATAATAGCATTTCCTTTCCAGTTTTATTGAAAAGTAAGTTCAAATTCAATAGTAACAAATAAACTGAAAACATTCCAGGCTCTGGAACAACCTGCATCCTCTCTGCCTTTACTAACCCTGAAGCTGTTTGTCTGCTTTTCAAGTGATACATATTTATAAAAACAAAAAGAAGAAACACAATGAAACTATGATTTATGGTCCCATAAAGGTTCCAGTTGAAAAAATCTGTAAAGGATTTGCAGAAACATTAAAAAGACAACTGAAGCAGGATAAGTTTTCTAATGTCCCATTTTCCTCTTAGCTAAGCAAACATTTCTACTGGAAGAATTTACTGAAACACTGGATGTCTTCTTGGCAAAAAAATACAAATTACCCAGAAGTCCATTATTTTTAAGGATTTGTGTCTCCCCCATTCAGCAGTTGGGTCCTGGAAACCTCAACAAATCCCAGTGAATTGAAGAACCTGGGACAGCCTTTGCTTTTAGTTCTGTGTCTCACGTGAAGCAGAGAACAGAATGGCAAAACAGACTTTCCACCAAATTTTGTGGCAGATTGCCTCATCTTGCCAAAGAAATAGTTAATATCTCCACAATCCAGATCTCTTTGGTGCAGACTGTATTCTATATCATACAAAATAAACCTACAGTGCCTCTCTGAAGCTGCAGAAAGTCTCCTCATTTAGTTTCAACTTATCAGAGCACCAGCACACTCCCTGGATTTCAGTATCTGCAGCACTTGAGAGAGCACTTGAAACATTTGAAAAATTTTGAGATGAATCCCATTAGAAAATGAGGTACATTATTTAATATCCCATTTATGAGTCAATTTATCTTTCCTGAAATTCTTTCAAGTTCCTGTTCTTTCTCCATTATTAAAAACCCAGTAATGATTCACAGTTTATGAGAAATTATTATTTCAGGTGCTTTTCTTAGCAATCCATTAAACAAAATTAAATGCAATTTTAGAATTAGTCCCTTTTGAAGTCAACATTATTTTCTTTTTCATCCCAATCTTCTCCCATTTTGCATGTCAATCATCTAAGCATAATTTCTTTCAGATGGAATATGAAAAGTTCATCTATTTTAGTGTAATGAGTGGGAGCAAACAGAGCACAGTTGTTTCCTATTAGCCAACATAACATATAATAGAGGGATAGAGTTCACCCCCTGCACACAGATACAAATGACTATCTGGATTAAAGGAGGTGCCACCTTTTACACTGTGCAGAACTGAGCAAGCAGAGCCACAGGCTTTTTTGTCACCCATTGCTACCTCCACTTTTAAGGTTTTGACAAAAAGTTTCAAAGAGTTTTGAGCCTGGACCAACATCAAGCATCTATGTCCATATTATCCACAGCCTTAACTAAAACAAAAACCCCAAACAAACCCCAAACAAAACCTGCCCCCTAAAAACCCCCAACAACCTCCCACCAACACACACAAGCTGCCACTTTTTAAGTCTTCATCTGATTCTTGGGCCATGCCCCAGGAGGATTTCACTGCTTGTGAGCTTGGTCAGCTCTGCACCTCTCATGAACTTTTCCAGAAGGTTTGGGGGAACCATCAGTGGAAGAAAAGCTCACAGCCACTAAAGTACCAAAATAACTCCTAATTTATTAGTGGCATGGAATAACTTTAAGGGGGTTTTGGTTTCTTTGGTTTTTTTTTTTCCCCTTTTCAACTCTTTCATTCATCACTGGCTACCTTCAGGTATTTCTAGTTTCTTCTACTTCAGGATGTATTATTTCTGATTTCCTACATTAACCTTCATACCAGCAGCTTTGAAAATATAAAACACAGACCCTGTGTATAAATATAGCATCCAGGGAGAAACATCTTGGACAAAGATATACAACAATAACAAGTCTCCCTTTTTATAGTCTTTGAAGATGCTTAGGCACTAAAAACAATCCAGCTGCCAAGAAGCAAAATATTTCTTATCTGGAAGAGATGATGCTTTGCCCAGGAAACCACTCTTGTGGTATCAAACTCACTTTGCAGAGCCTTGCAGAGAAAGAGAGTAAAGCATTAAAAAAAAGCCCTGGAAAACTTTATTTTTAAGCTTCAAAAGGAGCTTATCACAGGGAAAATTCACATAGTGCTTATGCTGCAGGATTCACTGCAATGATTGCCTTTTATTGCCACAGCAGCCTCTGCAGCAGATGGGTGGAGCAGGAGGTACAGGGGCAGGAGGTACATAGGGGCAGGAGGTACAGGGGCAGGAGGTACAGACCTGGCACAGGACCCTCTCACCTGAGTGTCACCCTGGCTGCAGGGCAGCCCCACGGCACTGCCAGCCCCTGCTCTGCCCCTGCAGACGGGAAAAGCCTTTAAAGCAGAGACATCACCTGGCAGGAGCAAAGCCACTGCTTGGGATGGAATCCTGCCCTGCTGTCCTGGCCAGTGGCTTCCAAAGCAAATTCTGTGCTTTTTATTGGAACATTCCAGTGGGGAAGGAGCCTGCTGCAAGCTGGGGCTGGCTCCCTGCCAGCCACATCCGCTGTAATCAGATTATACAGTAGTGGCTTCAGAAAGCAGAAGCATGTTTATTATCAAGCCACTAACCAGACTGACATTAATTTGGTCAAAGCTAAGCTAAAACAGTCTCTCAGAATAATTTTCTGATTCAGATCACATCTACTTAGTTGATGTAAGTATTTTTTGCAAATTATGCTTAGGGAATGATAGTGGTTACAGCCCATTATTTCATTTGTGACTGTAAAAGTCAGTGCCTTTCTGAAAAAAAAAAAAAATCCACTTAATTAAATTCTACAGATAAAAAAAGATTAGAAATCAGAGGGCAAATTGTCCCTCAATGGGGGACAGAGCATGTAGAGTGTCAATTTAAATACAGGCTTGACATCTATCTCCAAAAGAGAGTAGTTTTGGGATTTTTTTTTGACAAGAGTTAACATGTCCACTCTTTACTTGTAGGTAGAGCCTGAACAATATGTGAATATTTTTGTCTCCCATCTCTTTAGGATACACATACTGAGAAAAAGCTTCTAAGATGTCTAATGATCACTAAAATAAATAAGAAAAAGGTCCAGGTGTAATAATACAGAAGTGATGTGCCAGATCACTGTTGATGGGAGAGCATCAGCCTAATCCCAAAAAATATCTTTTGGTTTGGCTGCAGATGTAGCACCCTCAGCAGTGAGTGCCAGGCAGATGCAGAGGGTAACTCAGACCCTGCAAAGCTGCAGGGATGAGGAGTTCAGCATGGGCCAGGCCACTCAGCTCCTCTGCTGAAGCAGGAAAAACAAATCCTGAGCCTCCTCCAGAGCAGTGCTTACACAAATCCTGCCTTTGGACACAAGCCTGGAGGTTCACTTCCCTGCTGACTTCAGGCTGGTTATAAAAAGTTAGTGAAACTTTTTAAAACAGGGGCAGTTCAAACCCTTCACTAGAATTCTTCCAAGTGATCACAACCTGCCCCCATTCAGCTCTGCTATTCAGCCTTCAGCAAGCCATGCCATAACGCTCAGTCCCATTTTTCTGCCATAGTAATTTGATTTTCTTACTTTCTAAAAAGCTTTTTTCTGGCTATCTTGAGCAGAATAATGAATGTGCAAGCGAGACATGGGATGATGCATCCTCTGCAAGTGGCAGATGGGAAAACTCACATGTGTGGTTGGGAAGAGCTGTGCTAGATTCTGTCCAGAGGAATTTCCTCCAGTCCATTTGAAGAGTCCCCTGCAACCTCATCTAGACACATTTTAAACATTTATTTTCTATTCTAAGTCAACACAGGATTAAATATTCCCAAGCTGCATTTCAGTAGCAGCCCATGAGTTCCATGCTGCTCACTCACAGCCTGCACAGCACACTAGGGTGGAGAGAGTGCTGCAGGGAGCACATCAGAGACTGACCCCACAGACCCCCTTTCTCAAGTTCCTACATCAGCTGAGGTTTAAAACCAGCATATGTTGAAACTAGAACATCTACAACTCACATTAGACCCAGTCTAACCCCTCACACCCCTGTGGTTTCTAGGCTGTAGCTGCCCTGTTTGCACAAAAACCCCCGAGCCAGATGCACACAGCTGGCATTTGCCCAGCCTGGAGCCTGGGCTTCCCAACCAAAGATTCTGCTTTTAAAATCTGGCATGCAAAATGAGTGGCTAATGCTTGCAGAGAGTTGTGAATTTACTGCTTTGGTCCACCTTCTGCAAGAATTTCTGTGTTTAATTTTAGAGCATTAACCTGAAGTTAATATGTCTCTGTACATCAGAGAGCCCATGCATTCCTTAGGGCACTGCATAGGAAGGAGCTGTTTGGGCAGGTATTACCCATTTAGCATATAGTTATATGCTATAGTTATATGAATCCACACTGCTATAAGGCTATCAGTGCCCAGCTCCTGCAGGCTTTGTAATTCAAAATTTAACAGAAATTGAGAGCAAACCACATAGTCCACAGGGCTTGTTATTAACACAGCTCTGATGGCATCCCTGAAGAGAAACTGGAATACAAAATTGCAATGAAAACTACAAAAGCCACAAAACCAAAGCTTATTAGCATGTATCAGGTATCAAATAAGAAAAAAATCTGAGCTGGAGCTATAAGGATGTCCCACAGCCAGTGAGGGAGGAAGGCTGCTCCCAGCACTTTCTTCCAACTCTGAAATCCATCCACATGGATTTAAATCCAGACTGGTCCATATAAAAAAACAAAACAAAACCAAAAACTAACCAACCAACCAAGGAAAACCAAAAACCCACCAAAGGACGTGAGTAAATCACCTGCTAGGGGCTAGACCTGCCTCCAGAACAATTCCTCAGGAGCATCAGTCACAGGTCACAGCTGGAACAGTCAACCAAGGTCATTTGGTCCATTCTGGAAGAGCAGCTCCAGTGCTGGAGAGCACTTTTAGATGGACTCTTTTTCTGGGCCTGTCAAGATGTAACTGAAGTGCAATAAATCTTTACTGGCAAGAGTTTATTACAAGCTTAGAAACACCCACTGGATTCCTCAAGCTGCGGAACAAAAACCTTTAGAAAACAGGAAAGCAAAATCTTCCTCCTTATCTCGGTCTAGAGAAAGTCACACTGATTTCCTGCAAATTATTCCAGCAGATTGAAAAATAGATTACAGTACAGCTAATAACAAAATAGAAACTAAAACAAACACCCAGGTTCAGAGAGCTCCATCTGCAAGGTCTGCAGCACAATTCCCAGGTTCATTATGGAAAATGGGAATGGCACCCCAGAGATTTGGGTGGTCAGGTGCTGGACTCGCCTGCCATGCCCTTGTTGCTGCATGTGACATCTGGTCATCTGGTAAAGAAATTCCAGGGATCATAATTTAGGTTTAATTCTGACCAATGTGACAGCAAGGGCTCAACTCTGCTGCAAAGGATAGTGAAGGTCCCCTGAGGAGTTCGGTGCCAGGAAACTTCAAACTGCAAAGATCTTTTTCCTAAGGAAAAGCGAATAATCTGGGATGGCAAAGGGGGCTGGGGGTGGGGGAAGAATAACAAATCAGGAGGGAAAAATGAACCCAAGTATTTACACAGCTGGGTTTTCAAGACAGTGCTCTTAAGATGGGCTGTTTTGCAGCCACGTAGCTAAAAAAGTAGTCCTAATCCATAAGAAGCATATCAACTGCCATGACAGAAATCAGCTCAGCAAAATCTCTGCTTGTGCCATATGTGCCTTTGCTAGCCCTGTTTCACACCCAGGTGTCTTCAGGAAAACATGACACTATCATCAACCTAATGTTTGCAGGTATTTTCTGGAAAGGATATGTCTACAGGTTGCTTCAAATTATTTTTGCACATCTTCCTCAAGAAAACAACAAAATTAAAAAAAAATCCTTTTAAAAAAAACATCAGTATGATTTGGTAACTGTGAAGGTATTAAAATAAAATTATTCAGAATTACTGAGTTATTCAAATGTGAGTTAACACTGAAGACACAAAGGGCTGAAGAAATAAACTCACATCTGACTTTGCTTTTGTTCTCTACAAATTAACATCAGTACAATCTCTGCCTGAGGGGCATGGAAACACCACAGCATCTTCACCAGGGCCTGGACACAGCACACACAGGCCAGCTTCATTTCCAGGAGAGCCCTTTGGATCCACAACTGCTTTCTCACATTTCCCACATGTGCCTTTTTAAATTGTTATCAGGAAACAATAAAACTAAGCCAATTAAGGCCCAGAGAGAAGTCTGGCCTGGTGCTGACTTCTGAAGGTGGCTTTCTGCTGAAGCTTCTATTCCTGCTTTTATTCCTTAGCCAGTGGGAGCCAGAGAGGAGCAGGACCCTGGAGGTTCAGCCTTGGCCAAGGGACCAGAAGAGGCTTAGCCCTGACAAACCAAGATAGATGGGACAGATTGTCATCTACAAACACAGCATAAAGGAGGCATGCCCAGTTTGTTCCCAAAAACTTGTTTAAACTATAGGGCAGTGTTGGCATGAGAATATTAAACTGACCAGGAGTAAGATGATGTTAAAAATTAGGAGTTTTGCAAGCAACAGAAGATCTGGAGTAGTTTTTAGACAGCTGAGTCCAGCCAAAAAGAAAAGTGGTTTTAAAACTGAGTTTCACTGATTTAAACCAAGGATGAAACAAATGTGATTGCTGGGAACTGTTCTCAGGAGTTCAATCATCCCTGTGCAGTTCCCACCTTCCTAGAGCATCTCTGAACTACACAGGGAGCTAAATCACCCAGTTCCCTGCAGGGAATCTCTTGGGACAAACTTGACAAAGCACAGTCACCAGCTGGGAGCTGTGTCAGAGCCCCTGCTCCCAGGGCAGCTCCTGTTCCAGCACAGAAACTGGCTGGCTTTTGCTGGGTATCTCATTGGAATGTTGGCTGACATCAGCTGTTGGAGTGGGTTCCAAACCTGCTCCATCAGAGCACTGAAGGCCACCAGAACACATCAGCACACAGCTACTGCAGCAGGGGGATCAGACAGCAAACCCACCTAGCCCAGGAGCAGCAGGAGCTCTGTGGCACAGACACCACCCAAAGTGCATTTCCCACCACAGAGATCTCTCTGTAGGAGCTTCTTGATCTCTCCCTTACAAAACCCAAAAGGGTTTTTTGTACCCAAAGCCCTTTCCATTCAGTGCATGTGCCCATGAAGAGTTTCTTAAAGGTCAGTGCTCTTTCTGCACTGCAGTTTAATGTCAGAGATGCCTGTCAACAGAGGATTTGCCTCCTTTGGAAGGACGTGCTTACAACAACACACGGCTGATTTTTCCAAGAGATTACAACTGCATGTCTCAAAAACAAACCACAAGGGGAAGCAAATGAGGTGCAATACAGGAGGATTCCTCAGGCATCCCATGTTCTAGGTCTCATCACTAAATTGATTGTCATTTTATAAAATATTGTCTTTTAAATAAATTTGTTAAAGATAAAACCAGCAATCTGTTCCAATTTCTTTATGGTATTTCATTACTTCAGTGGTTTCGGGTAAGAGTATGCAAAATACTCTGATTTTAAAGCAACTTTTCTCTCCCCAGGCCTCTTAGCATACTTTCATGCTTGAATCACAAACACAATATAAATCACTTGAAAAAAGTCAGAGACACTTTAAAATAACATGAAACAGTAATGTATTTGTTTTTTTAAGCACATGTTATCATTTGGAGCTGAAGTACATGACAGTAGCAATTTAAACAAAGCAAAAGGAGCAGATATTTTTATTTTATGCATGTCCACTAACTCATTAGTATAAGATGAATAGATTTTTAACGTATGGTGTAATGGGATCGTTTGTTAGTTTTTTGAACCCTGTTGAAAAGTTTATCGAAGCAGCTATGGAAAGTTCAAGTTCTTGTAAATGGAAGGAACAGTACTCAAAAGTTTAAGATAATGTATCAGTGCTTTAATAAGCCTTTCCCTGAAAATGCTGATTAGAGCAGGCAATTATTTCTTTCACAGTTTAAAACTTTTACATTGCTACATAAATGTTGATACAGTGCCAAGAATAGAATGTAATTTTTGCTTTGTCCGTTTCAAAAGAGTGATTTTAGCTTCCATAGACCAAACACAGAAAGTTTCCAACAGAATTTCTAAGTTGTCCTAATTTCAGCTTAAAATCAGTACACAAACTAAGAGACAAAGAAAACTTTGGCTTTAAGTTCAGGTTACATTTGCCTGTATTTTCATGTCATACAGAAGGGGAAAGTCACAAACATCACCCTCTCAGAGCCAGAGGCTTCACTCCAGCAAATATTTCATTAAGCCAGCAAGGGCAGACATATACTGGGGGAACAGGACTTTACTGAAAAAATTGCAGAACTGGATTTATCTCTAGTTGGAAGGTTTTGGTGTGGAAAGACAGCATTTGTAGGCAAGGATTACTGATTAAGTCACTTCATGGTTTGGAAAGACCATTAGAGTTAAGTACAGAATGAAATATTTGTCTTCTGGACACACACACAATTTTAAACACACTAAATACACAGCTGAAAGTAAAGAAATGTCCTTAGGCTGAGTTCAGTGGTAAAGCCAACTCTTACAGAGGGCAGCTGTGTCACTATACAGACTTCAACTCTACCCCAAGCTGTGGACAGAGGATAAGAACTTTTGGATTTTCTTTTTGTTTCTATAATGTTAAATAAGCATCAGGGGTTTTGCTGCTTCTAAAACAGATAAAGCACATTTTAACCAAACCTGAGTAACATCTTCATGTGCTGCTCAGCTGAGGGCTGGAGGGAAGAGAAGCTGCTGGTCCAGCCACCACCACATCCACACACAACCCCTTTCTACAACACACATGGCCAAAAAAGAATGAGGAGATGGACTTGGCCATCTTGTAGAAGTCAGAGCTTTGCTGATTTACACCAGCACGGGATCTGGGCTAATCATGATAACCTGTCCATGATTATTTTTACATCATGCAAAATGAAGATGAAAGGATGGAAAACAAAATCTCCTAAGGACAAAATGCAGCTGAAAGAACATGCATGATAGCCATGCTAATACACAGAAACATCTGGACAAGCTGGGAAGGAGTCCAAAGTTTTCTCCCTCCACATTAGCAGGAACACATTGAAACCTGACAATGGCTCTGTCCTGTGGAAATACCACAGCTCTCGTCATCCAGGCAGTCAGGCTTGAAATCCTGACATCAGCACTTGGGGGGGGGGGGGGGGGAATGACTCCACTCTTTCTGCTTTCCATTGAAATAAAACTGTTTGCAACAAAAGGCAAGCGCATGCAGCTCTCCCCTCGGTGTGTTTCCAATCACAGCAGTGTGTTTAAGTAGTCAGCCTGCATCCAACCCTTAAAGATCATCAGTGCAGAGAGGGCAGATGACATCCTGATGGCAAACACAGCTGTGTAAATCATCTCCAAATGACAGTGTCATACACGGAGAGCTGCTTAATTTGGAATGTGCCAAACGGTGCTTTTCCTCATCTGGCATCATCTATACATCAGCCAACAATTCCTTCAAGGATTGTAATTCTTGCCATAGACAAATGTACAACAGATGTTGAGAAAATAATAAAAAAAGTCTCCATCGAGGTAGCACAGCAGCCACTTCTGAAGTCAGCAGCAAACTTGCAAACAGCCACAAGCCCCTCTCAGGCATCTGGCTCCCAACGTGCAGCATTGCCTGGCTGTCCCTGTGCAAGAGGGTGAGGAGGGACAAGAAAACCACTGAAAATTCAGACCCTGTCCACCTCAAAGCTCCTGTTTCTGATTGAGGGTTTCCATAATGACACATTTTAGAAGTGTACAAATGCTAGTTAATTTTCTTTCTCATTTTTTCCCCCCAAATGACACAGGATCATTTTCTTCCTGTGCTCTCCTAGGAGGTGCTTTGCCAAGTTTAAAGTTACAGGCAGCATTACTAACAGGGTTAAATAAAGCATGCTTTATGCTGCTGTGTAATTAGTATGCTTTTAAAGAGGGGTAAACCAGACCCCTAATTTTGAGTGAGCAACATCTATCCCAAAGCATCTATATGACTTCAGCATGTACAAACTCAGTACTTCAGCATCTTAGGCCAGTTTGTGCATTTTGTCAGAGCCTGTGCTTTGCAGCCTCTGCTCCTTGTAATAAGGAAATCAGCATTATGAAACCAGTCTGCTTATTTCCCTATTTACACACATCTATTTACCCAGTCCTTTGAGGACATGCATACCTTCATTTAAACCGTCTCAATATTCCATATATGTGGAGAAGACAGTCCCCATACGCAAAAAACAACACCAGAGGGAGCAGTAATTTTGAAGGATGGTGGTTCCATATTGATGCTTTTTCTGGGTTTCTTCAGAAAAAAAATGCAAGAATTTTGTCAACCATTAAGAGACTTTTCCTGTCTCTTACATACAGAATGGGATAGAGACACGAGAAGCTGAGCAAGGTACATTCAATACAAGGGAAAACAGTGCCCAAAGCCACCAGCCCCACACAGCAGTCACAGCCCAGGGTCAAGTGTGTGCCTTACCCAGGCACAGCTGTGCTGGCTCAGGGAGAGTGATGGCAGAAGGCTGCACAGGAAGAAGGGACACTGGTACAGTCCCTGAATCCTGCACAGAACATTCAGCCTGGAAACTTCAGGTGCCACACTGAATTTCTGATCCCAAAGGAGCCCAAAGGGCTCAGTGACAGCCAGTGGCCTCAAGGACCACCACAAGGGCAAGATGGATTTCAGGCAGGTATCTTTTGTGAATGGTATTTAAGGCAGAAACTCATGTCAACAGACCTGGGGATCAGAAGAATTATCCAATCCAGGATGCTCTGTGCCAACAGACAGGTGTGAGAAGCTGTGAAAGTCTTGCAGGTAGATGGCACAGGCTCACAAGGCACACTCGGGAGTCAGCTACCAGCTGAATTTCAGAGGGAACTTCTCCACAGCTCTTTCTGTGAGAGTGCCCTACAGAATGCCTTGCTCCTCAACCACAACATACCACATGCTTTAGGTGTTTCAAAAAGCCAAGACTTGCTATTACAGTTGATACTTTTCATCACTTCAAAGCTTGGACTGAGATTTGGTGGCCTCTCAGAAGCGTGCTAGCTTTGGCATCCCCAAAAATTGGGGAAACATCAGAGTTTGGCTATTTTTGCCACTGGCTTCCCAATCTAACATTAACAGCCAGGGCCCACGAACTATATCCTGCAGCTCTTACTCAATCCCATGGAAAGTTTGCTGGAAGAAGGGATGAGTAAAGGTTACAACATAGTTGTCTTATTAATATTAAGGACACACAACAGCTGTACATCCAGGCTTGGTGTTTTTACAAGCCAAAGAGCAATCATGCTTTTCTAAACCTTGGCATGTCTTTAGCTCGCTGTGCAAAAGTTCCAGGGGGCATGAATCATCTTACAAACCCATAAAAATCTAATTATGGCTAATGATCATCCCTTTGTTTACACTGTATGTAAAATGCTAACTGTTTCTGATACTCCCTGCAGGGGCAAGATTTACCATCAATCTTGAAATTATTTCTGTCACACCAACAGACTTAAAATGGCCCATTTAAGATAGAATAGAATCCACACCACACACAAAAGGTTTTGACTTACTTGCCAAAAAGTTGATTTCTCTCTCATGAAGCTACTGAAACATTGTGCACTCTAAAGCTGCTCTTAAATTTAGAAGGAGGGTCAGAAAACCACATAATTCAACTGAGTTCCAGTTTAAAGAAAGGAACATAGGGCAGATCTTCTCCCAGGCTGCATGGCAGCCCACCAGCTTCAGGCAGAGAACTGGTTTTCTGCTCTGCCACAGACCTGGGCAGGGCTGGAAGAGTCTCTGGATAGATTCAGCTGGAGCACAGAGAGCAAACACGTCATTGATCAGGGTTACAGCCATCCCACCACCTGTGGAAGGAAAAGGCTGGAGAGCTGATCCCAGGGGAGCACTGCTGATGGGCCCTGTGAGGCAGGAGTCACTGCAGTGGGGAAAGGAGAAGACACCAATCCTCCCCTCTCAGGAGCTCCTTGCAGCTCTTGGATGTGCTTCAGGGGCTGTAGCCTGGTGAGCTGCAGCACACTTAACCAAAATCACATCAGGAAATGTTTGCCCTATAAAGAAAGCATTTGCTGGTCGAGATTGGACCACAGGGAAGTGCAAAACACCAAATAAAGAGACTACTGGCAAAGGGGTTTGTATTTCTTCCTTTTCCAGGGACAGGTGGATTTCTTTAACTTTTAAAAAAAATTTAAACTAATTTGAAATCTGCTTGCACAGCTCTTGTAGAAAATAACATCCTCCTGCAAGCTTGGTCTAGCTTAAATCTGAACAACTCTCAGAGAATCTGCCAACATGACAGTTCTTGGAAAGCTGCACAAGTGCAGATGAATGTGAGATTTCTCAAAAGAATTCGATCAGATCTACGTACTGCTCATAAAACAAGATCAGTAGCTGGCAAATGCAGCACACTTTCAAGGTTAGAATGGGATGGGAGGCCCTGGGCTTTCTCCTCAGTGAGAGTTTATTTTCAAATTGCTTTTTCACACTCCAGAATTACAGGTACCATGGGAATAGCAGGTGTGGGTGCTTTCAGAGAGTTACCCAAAGCAGTGCAAGATAAGCTCATGCACTTGCTCATGCTCACAAGCCATGCTGTGCCATACCAGCTATTAAAATCACATTATCTGCAAGCATTTAAGTGGAGGCAGAAGGGACAAAGGCAATTTATCCTCACAAAAATGTTAGTCTAAAATAAGCACCCTCAACAAGTGATCCTGTTGTCTGCAGTCATAAATGCCAGCTGGGCTAAGCCAAGCCCTTAAACAACAGGCCTGGTTTTATTGCTCCCAACTCCCACTTGTTGAGAAATAAGAACTGGTTCTGTTCTCCTCACTGCTAGGCTGAGAATTCAAAGAGCTGCTGCTGTTCAAATGATAATAAAGTAGGGAATATCTTCTAAAGTGACACTGCACTGTCCCTGACACAGAAAGCACAAGGCAAAGCTGGTGAAAACCTGGTCTTGGACACAAATATCTGTGATATTGGTACACACAAGGCAAGGCTCCTCCCAAACCCCTTCCCCAGCTGCCCTCCAGGACCATGGCAGAGGCCAAAAAAGAAAATTAGCCACTCTCTGCCTTCTTCCTCCTCCCACTCTGCTGCTCCCAGCTACACACGCCTATGCACAGACTCCAGGGTAATCAATGAGCTAAGGAACAAATGCAAGATTTAATTACAAATCAGGAATAAAACATTCCAATGAGATGTGATTATAAAATAAACAAATCTAACACTATCTCTGCATGAAAGAATAAAGATTTGTAAGGTATTACGAGGGGCTGCAAAAACTCAAGTAAAAACAAGATCCTGAAAAGCAGTATTCCTCGTCCCAAAATATTTTTATAAGGAGCAAAAAAACCCAAACCAAACAACAAAGATGACCCTATGAGTATTAAACTTCTGGCACCGTACCATGAATTTCTCCAAAGAGTTTCTTAATGCATCTTAGCAATTCATAGAGGAAGTGACCCTCTGGCACAAACACCCAGTTGTCTGGACTTTGAAGTTGTGGAGGCTTCTCAAGAATGTCTGTACGACACTTGCCCTGATGCCCTGCCTCTGAGCACCAGCTTTTGACCTTTCATCCCTGGAAAGGCTTTCCAACTCCCAACACTGTCTTACTAGACACAACCTTCTGTGCTTTTACTGCAATATTCCAGTCTCTAAGGCTTCCAAGGGGGAAGGGAAGCACTAACCCATCAGCCTTTTACCCCTATTCCCGCCTTACTTATCAATGGTGGTTGGTAACCTGTTGTCTGTAAAATAAAAATAGAGTGCATAGGTCAGACATGAAATATCTCAGCGCCCTGATGGGAATAAAGCATGCAGAATTATGATTTCCTTTAGGTTTTCAGCTATCAGTTTTGAAGGATCTTTTGGTCTCTTGCAAGTTTCAAATGGATGATAAAACCAAATTTTCTTCACAAGACGTTGTACCTAACCTAGGTACTAACCATGTACTGGGACCAGTGAAGTTTAACAGATTCCATTGTTTCTATACAAAAAATAAATGAGGAATTTGATCCTGTAACTACACTAACATCCAGTTACAACCCAAGGAACCCAAAACATTCATTATTATCCAAGGTAACAGCCCTAATGAGAGCAATCTCATGAGCAAATTGGTGCTGCTTGCAAAATACCAGGAGTCACACAGGAAAAAATGTTTCCATAATATTGGTAGTATTTGAACCTCTGCTAAGCACCCAGTAAAGAAAAATAGCAGCTTCCCTTCCAAGAAGTGACTAAAGTAGTAGATGATTCAGTAAGTAGAATGGTAGGTTGTGTAATGTCAGATTTAACACCCTCTCCCTCTTTTGCCAAACAGCCAAAAGATTACTTGAAGACCCATTTCCAGCAGAGATTCTTGTGCCCTGGGTTAGGATTAAGAACAGATTGTGAATGATGCCTGCCTTAGCATATTCTGGTTTAGGCTTTATGGCACAGGCTGCTCAAAAGCAGAGAAAGGTCACTTGCAACATTAGTGGGTAATTGCAACTCCAGGTGAGTGGTGAATTTCAGCACTAATTACCACTTGTAACACTAATGAGGATCTTCACATGCTCTTGTGGAAGTGAAGCTCTCACAATGTAGTATTTATGTGATTTGGTTGGGGTTTTTTACCCTCAGACAGAAATGGATTCACAGAGATATCATAACCTAAGTTCTGTGCCTGATCCCACAGTGAGATGTGAATCCAGCTCCACGTCCCAGCCATGGGAACCTGCCTTTGCCCCAGCCCACCAAGCTGCCATGTGCTTCCCAAATCCAAAGGAATAGGAAGTTTTCTATTTGCTGGTCACAGGAAATACAGAAAATTCCCCCATTGGTCATATAAATGACAGACATGCCTGAAAAGTGCACAGAGTGCACTCATGTGTGGGAATGACCTGCCTGGTTTCCCAGCCACACCAGAAATGAACTCCTGTCCCAAGCCAAAGGAGTTCAGAAGCAGCATGTTACTGGCAGCAAATCCTTATTATCAGGGGATCAACCACAGTCCTTTTTTCCCAGAAATCCTTTTTGCCTGCTACTGCTGAGTTTAAAGAAGAAAAACTTTCCAAGCCTAAGGAGGTGGCACATTAGAGTGAAGAATCCTAAAAAGGAACAATAATTTGGAGTTTGTAACTGCTCAGTTTAAAAGAGCACTGCAGTGATTGAAAGAGTCAGCTAGAAAGTAATCTGAAGAGATAATTTTATCTGCTGTCAACACAGAACTTCCCGTCTGCATAGCATTTATCTCAATGTGGAAGTTGCTCCCTTCTCATAGTGACTAATACTTTAAAAATCAATATGAGCATCCCTTGAGTATTTTCCTTTCAGAGGCTGTTTTGGTGTTAGTAGTGAGCCAAGAGGCTGCACAGCCCCCTGCAGCCTCAGTGTGACACTGTCAGGGGTCCAGTTTCACCCATCTGATTTTTCAAGTCTCCAGATGCTTCTCAGGTCTGGGGTCTCATTTCACAGGCGGTGCCGCTCAGCTGCCTGCACACATCAGCCATCACCACCCACAACTCGGGCTCAGGGAATGTGTGTGTGTAACTCAGTAGCCCTGATGATTTGCACCATCAGGAACTGTTTGGAAAGATCAAAGTTTCACCCTTTTCTTTTTAACCAGTAACACCTTCCCTTTTCCCCTGTAGCACAAGCTTTGGTCACCCCTCATGTAGTATTATCTTCCTCTTCTACATTTAACACTAAATAATTTGTGTGCATGGGTTTTAACCTCATTACAAAGCAAAAATCATTCCACATTTCTCCCTGAGACACCATTAAAACTTTTAAGTGGGACTAGACACACCATGGTGGAGCATGCAGATATTTGAAACATGGGAAAGAAGAAAACACAACAGCCCATGGGTCTGTGCTGAGACCTAAATATGGAACTTATTACTGTGTTTGTGCAGCAGATGCAATACCCCAGCGTCATTTCAAAGGAGGCAGATTTTTTTTCTTGTAAAGGGTATGTTAAGAGCAGTATTAAAAAAAATAATTAAATAAGCTATTTTTTCATTTGAGAGTTCAAGCCATGGCTTGAAGGAAAGCTGCTAAGCTTTATTTCCCTCGCTAGCAAAGCCAGTGGCTCAAAACAGAGTGAAAATTGAAAATCCTCCCTGCAGTACTCATAAGTAGCAGGGCTATGGATTTACTGCTTCAGAGAGCTAATTCCTACAGCTGCTTCCCAACGCTGCAGCTCCTCATTTCCTCTACAGCAAAAACACCTGGCTGGGAAAGGACAGCCCTGGAGACCTGCTTGTAGATGTCAGTCTGGGTTTACTCTGCTCAGCCCAGGAGGAAGGAGCTCAGCACATGAGATGTATCAGAGCTGTACAGCTGAAGCTCTGATTCTGCTATGACCAAAACTCAAACCAACATGTTTTGGTTTAATCTGCAGTTAGGGAAAATAATTTTTAGTTTTTCCTTTTGGCACATGCCTACAAAATCCTTGTATCTAGCCAGGAATTGGTGTTAAAACCCACACAAAAGATCTGACCAGGCCAATACAAAAAACCACTAACTCCCTTGGGTGCACCCAACACAAGGAGCTGCAGTAGGGAGCATGTTGTTCGTGTCAAGCCCTTTCCTCTCTTATCCTCTCCAAGACAGCACTTAGATATCTGGGACAGGGCTTCCATGCTTTGAACAGCAAACATTTTATACCACCATTCCCAACAGTGGAGCAAGCATCCCAAGCTCACAAAAAGCAAGAAACATTCCCAGCCTGGAGTTTCCATGCTGTCACACCCCATCCCTCCCCCAGCACCACCTTCTCTCATGGGATAAACCACTCTTGTATTAGGCAAGATTAATTTATGTAGATTTAGCTGTATAGCTGCCATAAATAAAAATGAAAGAAAAATATCTAAAGCATAATCCCTGTTTATTTAACAGTTTCTGCCCATGCCTCTCATTTCTTCTTCACTCCACGCTAGAACCCTTGTAGGGGTTCCCATCAGCTGTAGCCAGTCCATCTGCCAGCCGTGGCCCCATCCCACTGCACTGCCCACAGAGGGAATACCACAACCCACCAGTGACTTTATTGGAGGGCTCTGAGTGAGCACGCTTGTCATCAGATCCTCGGGCATCTGAAGAGTCACTGCAGCTGCCTTTCATTGCCCATTAGCACATCAGCGTTTCTGCGCACTGACAGCACACAATGGTTCTTGTATGTGCTTTATCAAACAGCCCAGCCTAATCCTCATGAAAACATTGGCTGCTGAAGTGTTCTGGCGTCTCCAAGGTGTGTGGGCTGCTCAGAGGCTTTGTTCTGCATGGCTGTGCTTCCCCTGGCACGCGAGCGGTGCCAGTGCCGGCTCTCCCTGGCCGCGAGGGCACACAGAGCTGTTCTGTGCTTTGCAAGGGCTCCTGCCCAGCCTTGGAGCTCACAGCCTGCTGGGGAAGCCTTCCAATGTGAAAACAGGATGGAGAGGTGCTTCCCTGTCTCCTGAAAGTATGCCACAACAATCTTTAATTTAGCTGGGAAAACCACTGAACATGGGCTTAATGTTTTATCCGAATGTTGCAAGTCTTATGGTGAGACTCTCCCAGCAGTTTGGTGCAAACCACAAACCTAGAACCAGTAATAAACCCCTTACTAAAGCCCATTGTAGAAGATCCCTATAAATCCCACAAATACCTGCTGTGGTTCGTGTTCTCACAAGTACAACAGTGAATCTCAGATACATATGGGTTACTTGCACCTCCAAACAATTTTAGCACTATCTGGAATAGAGTTTCTGGACAGTAAATTCCTTGAAAGTGAATACTACATTGTTGTAATATTTTTTGCAGACATGATTGTATTCTTATGTCAGCTGCTCTAATTAAAGCTTAAAGTTTTTCAGAGGGAAAAATACTCAGATCCTACTCATTCCCTTATCCCAGTTATTTACAGCACACTTTGACTCTTCAGTGTCAGAACATCTTGGATTCAAAGGTAGATAAAAGCCCTACTAAGCTGTCCAGTCCATCACAGACCTGTTCTGCATCTCCTGAGCCACAAAACTGTCATCCAGAAGTGCATGAGAGAAAAAAAAATTACTCTTTTTTAAACAGAGAATTTACTTTAGGTGATTTCTGGTAAACAATGCCAAGCAATCCCACAGCTGGGACGTTTTCCACACACATCTATCTTCTTTGCCTTTGAGGAGGCTGTCACAACTTGGCCAGTGCTTTCAGGCTGAACCCAAGCCAATCTAGAGCTGTTATTCTTGGGCTTCTGAGCCTGGAGGAAACACTAACAAACGACAGTTTCCAACTTGCTAGGGGTAAAATGCCTGACTTCTCTGTCTTGGCTTTGCCACTTATGTAGAACCAGTAGGGCTGAGGATGAAGCAGCTTTTTCTATGAAGACACTTCATCCAAAGGTCCTTCCCCTGCTTTTTGCCAGAGTGAGACCACAGCCATGAACTGACACCACACATTGCAGTAATTACCCTGAGGCTGACAAAGCATTTCTGCACTTTATAGGTAGGAGACAAAGAGATAACAATTTGTCAAGCTTTGTTCACACTCGGCTTGGGGTAGAAACCAAACACAAGTGCTCGAGTCCACAGCTGGATTCTTCACTGAAGGCGGAAGGAGTTCACTGTCTGTTTTTCCATCCCAAGCTGCATGAACCCAGCTCGATGAAAATTACACCCAACCTGCAGGGTCCTATTCTAAGGCAATAGGTGAATAATTGCCAATTAACTATGCTTTGAAATCTTTGTTTTTCAGCAAAGGAGCCTGTTTTTCCACGCTGTGTGTGCAAGTACACACAATAAGAACCAGACCCATCCTGGGTGGTATGGAGACAGTAAACTCATCAGGAACAGTGTACTCTACCATATGAGACATCGTTTTATTTGATGCCAAAGAGGAAAAGGGGGTGGGAGGAAGGAGGATATGTAGTGAGTTTTCTCCCTCCTCTCTCTGCCCAGGCACGATCAATTTTTGTAAACTCACAGTGGAGCCTGTTTCCACCCAAAGGGCACTCATGCAGATCTTGGACATATGTTCTATGTCTCAACAAAACATCATCAGAAACAACAGACAGCAAACACAACAGTCCTTTCTCCTGAAATTTCTATTAGGAACATTACTGAAAGGGTTAAAAAAGTGATCAGTAAGTCTCCTATAAGATGCTCTGCAGCACTTACAAAGAAAAAAATCTATAAAAATATGTACAATTCCAATATGATGAAGTTATGTTCACAATGAAGAGCTCAATCACCAGAGTCAAGAAACAGTGAGCAATTTTGTTCTCAGAGCATTTCTATTATAACGCGTTTTACAACCACTTGACTGACATCAAATTCAATAACACATCATTAATAGCAAAAACACTCAGATGTTTTTCCTGTTTTAAATCTCTCCTTATAAATCTCAAATTAGATTTTATACAAGGAGATTTATCAAGGTTTAAAAGAAAATATGAACATAGCTGATGCTTGAATTGATACACCACAAAAGCGCAGCAGGATGAGTTTTTATCACAGACAGGATGCAAGTTAACACATCACAGCCCTGTGCTGTGCTTATTGCCAGGTAGGACCAGCACCATCACTCCCAGCAACTTCTTCAAAGAGAGAAGGAAATCAGAGAAGCAATAACGCCACAAGGAAAATGTGAATAAAAACGTCTATACATTAGACAAAGGCTGCAATATAACAAGGCTACAAATGATGAAAGCTCTCTAATTTTGTTGTGCTCCCACCCAAACCCAGTGTGGCAACAGGTCACTCCTCAGTTCATCTGCAACCATAGTATCTTCATGCAGGAAAAAAAAAGAAAAAAATTAAGAGGTAGCTAAATGAAACCTTAAAAAGGACTGGAAATAAATTGACCATGAAGAGGCACAAAGAGGACAGCCATGTTCCAGTGCATGCTGCTGCCTGATCCTTAGGAAAATGGAAAAGATGAAAGTTCAGCCTGGCAGCCAGGAGAAACATCCCATCAGGACAATATATGAGATCACCATGCAAGATCCCATGGGGAGAGACAGTAAAGCAATTTCTTACTACTTCTAAAATTACCCAAAGAGCTTGGTGGGAGGGCATAATCCTGCACAGGAGAAACCAGAATTGAGGCAAGATTAGGGTGATCAAGGAGATTTATCATTATGCACCACCAGCAGGTTTGCTTAGGCCACAGCAGGACCAAGCCCCAGCAATCTGTCAAGCAGAGATATCCCCCCAGCAGGACACATGGGCAGAGTGCCCTGTGCCTCCCCTCTGCAGCCCAGAATAGCCCTGGGATTCTGGATGGAGCCCATCCTCACACAGACACTGTGAGAGGGATGGTGGGGGAAGCACAGAATTAAAGAACAGCTATAGGCACCATGCATTTTACCTCCAGGTGATTGGTAGGGGGCCATAATATGTTGGAAACAAGTACATTTTTTACTGTTCAATAGAGACTGAAGTACTTGTTAATGAGTGCCTGGCCCTGAGCCCGCTGCTGGGGAGATGTCAATCAGTCTGGCCAACATGCCCAGCAGTAGGAGAGATGCAGGAGCCAGGCTCTGAGGAAAAGCCAGATTTATAATTGTAGAAAAAACTTTTTGAGAAGAGTAGAAAAAACTTTTGAGAAGGTTAAAAAAACCCCAAAACATTGGTTTTGAGTCAGGATGAGGGTTTGTGGCATGGTGGCAGGAAAGGGTGCCTGGGAGTGGGAAGCCCATCAAAGGCAGGGCTGCAGCTCAAGCTGGAGCACACAGCAGCCACCCTGGCGCACACCAAACCATGGCTGTCTCACCCAAGACCAGCAGCATTCCCAGTAGTCCCAGGAGGCTGGAGAGCGTGTGGCTGCTGCGTGCCAGCAGGACAGCGGTGACAGACGTGCCGTGGGTTGGAGAGCAGAAATACCCACCAAGACACACCAGCACCAGCAAGGCAATGGGGGGTGACAGCTGGGTTACATCTGACTCGCTCTAATTCTTTTTGGAGCCTGTCCCACCAGTTGCTGCAGCATGAAGCAATGATGGAGCAGCAGGAGAAGATCAGCAAGCCCAGCACGGAGGTACTTGTGAGTGCTGAGGAGGATGGCTTGGCCATAGCTCATCTCTGCCATGTAAACACCACAAGAGGGATGAACCAGTGGAGGAAGGTGCTAATAAAACATCTAGACCCTGGTGTTATTTTAGTTAGTGTGTGACTGCAGAAGGACCATGTTGACATTGAGGGAGAAAAGCACTGCCTCAGCCCCACAACTCATCTTTGCAGTCCCCTCCCCTCAGCAAACCTTCCCCCAGCTCAAACTCATCCTATCTGCAAATAAATGAAAACCAAACTTGGACTCTCAAATGACTAATTTTAGTTTTGGATTTGTTCCTCTATTTTTTCCCTCCCCTAAAAAAAAAAAAAAAAGGAATAAGGCTGTAAGGTATAATGAAAGCAGCATGTGAAAGTAATAAACCAACTGCAGAGCAACCTAAACACCCATGTGTGGCTGATGTGAATCCTGTGAGTTGGGGGAGATGCACAGCACAGCTCAGCTGTGGTTGCTCATGCAGCAGCACCCACAGCCTGCATCAGAGACTGCCACGTGCTGCAGAATGCCATAACACACCATTGCCCAGGTAGATTCTCCCCTGGTACTGCTCTCTCCATTTCTGGACATGACTGATAGGTGTTTTCCCATCCCCAGTGGCACCCTTTGGTCAGCTGAGAGTCCCAGTGCAGTTGGGGGCTGGATACACAACTTGCCTTGGCAAAACTCCTTTTCCCTATAAGATCTGACAGAGCCCAGACACCTCTGCTTGTCTTGTCACACTAAAGCAAAGTGTGGGGCTCTGCATCCAGAGCTGGGACCACCAACATAAACAGGACAGGGACCTGTTGGAGGGAGCAGAGTACAAAGATGCTCAGAGGGCTGGAGCAACTCTGCTATGGGAAAGGTTGAGAGACCTGGGGCTCTTTAGCCTGGAGAAGAGAACATTGCAGGGAGACTTTAGAGCCCCTTCCAGTGCCTAAAGGGACTCCAAGAGAGATGGAGAGGGACTCTGGACAGGGGCCTGGAGTGACAGGACAAGAGGAAAGGGCTTCAAACAGAGAGGGCAGGATTAGGTGGGATATGAGTAAGAAATTCTTCCCCGTGAGGTTGGTGAGACCCTGGCACAGGTTGCCCAGAGAGGCTGTGGCTGTCCCACCCCTGCAAGTGCTCAAGGTCAGGTTGGATGGGCTTCTGGTCTGGCAGAAGGTGTCCCTGCCCACGGTAAGGACAGCTAGACTCGATGATCTTTATGGTTCCTTCCAGCGCAAACCTTTCTGGGATTCTATTTGTATATCTGGGGTCTTTGGGTCCTTTTCCCAGAGCTGCAGCACCATGGCACAGCCTCCTGCTCCATGAGCTTGAAAGGCCCAAATACAGCAGCATGTCTATGCTTTCAGTCAACATGGGAACATTTCCAAAAGGAAAACCACAAAAAGCGTGCCTCTTAACACAGGAGACCCCAGCAACAACAATAAGCTTTTATCAATTAAAATAACCCAACAAAACAGCTCCCAAATCCCCCACGCAAGAGTCAGCTCTGCATTCAGATGGTGTTTCTGAGATAAGCTTGCCTTAAGTACAGCAGGTAAGGAAAGGTTCATCCATTGGGTCATTGGGTTTCACAGTCCAGGCAATATTTCCCATCCTACATGAAACATGAACACATTGTGCTTTACAGAGATCAAACTGAGTAATTATAAATGTGATACTCCAACAACATTGACCTTCAGCTAGATTCCTCTCTCTGCATTTCCAAACAATATGGGAAGTATTGGCTTATTAAGGTGAAGGACATCTATGTATTTCAACAAAGTTAATACAGCTCTAGCAGTGACTACTAACCTAGAAGGGCCTGTGATCACAAAAACAAGCCATTTATTCACCACATATTTCAGAGCAGATTGTCATGAGCTTCCCTGTGCCTTTGTCAGCCTGAAAACCCAAGAAAAGCTCAGCTGAAAACCAGATGCTACTGCTACTGAACTGACATCTCCTGGATAAATCAAATGCAAGAACCTCGATCCCATTGGCACAGCTGAGCCTCAGTCCAGCACCAAACACTTGCATCTGTGAGCAGAACTGGATCAAGAACCCACCCCAGCAAGTCCTCTGTGTTGCAAAATGTATACCCTTGCCCTTTTCTCACAGCAGCAGGCTTGAGGTTCTGGTTTCTGTCTAGAAAACAAACAGTTGGCCACATACAGCCTTGGTTACTCTATGCGGTGAAAGGGCTGCTGCAATTACTGCAGTGTGCAAGACAAAAAGCATTTCCTTGGGTGACAGCACCAGTGGTACCCGACCAGGCCTGGCCCAGGCTTAGAAGAGCCATTTCCATGTGCTATTTTCAGTAACCAAGCCAGTTCTCAGCCCATCTCACCACGCAGAGCTGCAGACACCACTTGTGCTGGTATTGCTGCTGTGAGAGGCTTTGGTTGGATGACAGCTAGAAATAACTCCCTGCTCCAGCAGGGTAACCAAGAGCAGACCTTGGCTCCTTCTTCTTGCCGCTCCTTTGTAGTGCTGGATCCCAAAATAGAGCTAGGGACGTGTTTCGAAGTTCTGAGGTTTTTGTTGTTGCTGCCTTTCAAACCCTGGTCTCCGAGCCCATTTGCAAAACCACAGACCAAACACAAGTCGTGATATTTTGTGGCAAGATTGAAAAAAAAAAGCCTGGAAGGATCTCTTGGTAAACTACGCACACAGCATTTCAAAGCCACGTATAACTTCGTTCTGTAGTAAATCAAAATGACTTCAGCATTCAAGCAGCACAGTGCTCCATGAAGAGGCTGTTGCAGTGCAGAATTTACAGTCAGCCCAAACATGAAACATGGGCAGGGATCACGCAAGGGGATCTGCAGCCCCAGGATGTGCACAGAGCATCTCCAGCTGCAGCAGGGTCACGGGGACAGCGGGGCTTCCTCGCATGACAGAGCACATGGAGCTGGGGCTGTGGCCAGCACTCCCCTGCAGGCACCTGCATGCCACCTTTCTCACCTCTTTTGCACTGAATAAGCAGCAAAAAAAAAGGGCAGGAAGATAATGGTTTTAGTCCCTGGAAAGGTGTTCATATTTTTAACACAAGGAAGCGTCTCATCTGCACACACATACACAGGAAAATTGCATCCACTCTGTATATTAAAAACGTCACATATGCATGGGCAAGAGAAGCATTTTGCAATATAATGCAGATCTATTCAGAGTGGAGGATGGTAATTAATTGAAAACATGGTAACTTAATTCTTCAGCCATGAATTCAAAAGCTACAACCTGTGTTATTCCTTCCTTCCCTTCATGGAAAGTGGGGGGGAAAAATGACCTCCACAAACCCCCAGTGATGGAGAACTTGAAGTTTGTGTGGTTTCCCAGCAGAAGCTCTTCCTGGTGAGCCCCAAAATCCCTCTACAGGGTTCCTTCCCTTCCACAGCTTCCCACTCTCTGCTTGCCACTGGCATTTGCAGGATTCGACCCAGGGCAAACAGAGGGGAAAAGAGAAGGTGCTGAATCTCCAGGCACCCGTCACTGTCCCTCAGGATGCCCTGCTGCTGCTGAGCTGCCAAGGCTGCTGGTCCAGCTCCCCTTCTCTTGCTGGACAGTTGGAAACAGAGCATTTCTGGAGTGGTTTTGTGCCCTTGAGTTACATGGCCAAAGAAGAAATAAACGCTGTTTACACCAAGCAACATTTGCTGTTGATTAATTCTTCAACCAGACCCTTTCTCCTTCAAATCAGGATATTATATCCAAGACAAAAAAAATCTAGGGTCCCCCAACAATCTTTTAACAATACTGCACAAACTATTCCTTTTTCCCTAAAAGTAGTTGTGCCAAGGACTTCTGCTGCATCCTTTTCCACCAGCCCACACAAGCACTATCTTGCTCACACAGGTGCCTGGGCACAGCCAGCTGAGCTCTACACAAAGATCAAAATGCTAAAACAGGCATAGTTTCAGATACAAAATGTCCTTTCAATCCTGCCTTACTGGGTTGTTTCAACCCTGACCTTGGTCTGCTGGACTTAGAGCCTTCAAACCTACTTCAGAATTTTTCCCTGGTGAGCTGCCAAAGACAACACCACCACTAAGGTCCATTAATTGGCACAGTTCCTAGAAAGACCCTTGTAATTCCCCAAATTGTACATTCTCTATGGATGAAAAGGAAAACAAATAGTACACCCAGGCTTTTT